>NC_088361.1:43026095-43043595 GCF_034508935.2 Berghia stephanieae
TAACACAACAATTATTAAATCTCTTTTAAACTATAAGTTCAATTTACCATTTCTGAATTAGCCTGACACGAACCCCCTTTTAGACCAAGAATGACAAATGGGATTTTTGCTGTTCTCCGGTTTACCCATTTATTGAGGGATTAATCAATCTGCTTCTAAATTTTTTGCTTAAAAAAAAACAAGATATACGAAATATACAGCCGTACTCTAAAAAATACATATTTAAAACTTTGGCAAGAAAACTCGTCCTGAGAGTTTTTTCCAACATGAGAGTCATTTAAATTGATCGATATTTGAAGGACGAGTTTTTTGGCCAAATCATTGTCGAACCCGGAGCATAGAATGATGCGTCTATTAAAATTCTAGTAATATGACACTCGGATTTAAAACTCCAGGCCAAAGGTTCGAACAAAGTATGGCCCAAAGTCGATCCATAGAAAATGTGCTTAAACCACGGGTGTAAAACCTGGTCGATATAGAAAATTTAACTGCGCATTAGATGGAGTCAGCCTCGTCGTACATGTTCTATAACGCCCTTGTAAAGCTCTTCAATCACAGTTAATGGAAATTTGACTTCATTATAAAAGCTCCGGTTTTATCCATTTTACTGAAAATGATAAATGCAACTTGGGCCTCACGTCAGACTCGATTTAAATCAAATTCTATCCTTGAAGAGTTTTATCGGGGTCTAAATAGCAATTAATAGATTTGATCTGTTCTGAATAGATTTCAATTACGCAAAAACTGGAAACAGATGGTATTAAAGATAATGTCAGCTTTGATCTATATCTGCTTTTTGATAGAATTTCGACATGCAAATGAATTAAGATATTGTCAGAACTCTTAGCAAGATAAGCGACGGTTACAATAGACTTTGTGGGTGGTAATTTTACACCTGCCGAGTTGTGGTGTGATTCAGTCCGACTCGACAAACAAATAGAAAACGAATGCTATTATTAAAGTAAACAAACACGTAAAACACCAGCCTATTATCATAATGCCAAAGTCAACTTCAGCACTAAACTATGGAATGTCCATTCTATTATCATCAGTAAAAGTATTCGGCATGAGCTAATCATCCCGCCAATAAACTGTAGAGAACCATTTTGAAGTCTAAATGGATGTTTGGCTCCACAAAGGACGTAACATAAGATGGATATCTAAAAATGGGTGTAAGAAACAGTGCCAGACTAAGTAGAAAGAAAAAATTACAAGAAAAAAAAAGATCCCAAAAGATCAGCCTTCCAAAGAACTTGATCTTACACCAGGGCCTGGTCCCTAATATGTCCCCGACATATCCAAGATGACGCCTGACTCGTCTAATAATCGGATATTTGAGACTTCTATTGAAATTTCTGGGGTTTTGGAGCTTATATATTTGTTTGTTTTTATTTTTGTTGGGGGTTTTATTGGGGGGGGGGGGGGGGTGGTGGTGTGGTGTATTGTGTGTTTTTTGTTTTTTGTTTGTTTGTTTTTTTTTTGGTTGTTTGTTGTTTTTTTAGAGTGGTTTGCCATCATACTGTCAACCTCTCGGTGCATGTTTTTGTTCACATAAAGTCTACCATAACACATCCGGTTTGAATTGAATAGGCCTATTATTCACCTTTTGTATATCAACAATTAGGATTTTTTAAAAAAGGAGCCCGGAGATTATCCGTGATATATCTGCCCGCTGTGCATAACAACGAGAAATGATTGATGTGGAAAAATGTTCTCATGTTGTTTAATTAAAATCTTAACGAAATATATACAGGGATTTGATGCAGATTCCTCCCGCAGAGTCAGGAATGGATCCAAGTCTGGTTGGTTCCATCTCAGTGAGAAACCACAATGAGATATTGCTCAAATTGCGATTTGAACGTTTGACAACATGCACAACCTGTTAACCACCGTTCTTTGGAAAATACACGTATTAAAAAATTTGACCAGAAAACACGTCCTTCAAATATCGATCGATTTAAATGATCCTCATCTTGGCAAAAACTTTCAAACATGAGACCCCGTAAAATCCCAGGTTTTGAGAGTTTTTGCCGATATGAAGGTAATTTAAATTGATTGATATTTGAAAAAGAGTTATTTGGCCAAATGTTTAAATAAGTGTTTTCCAAGACTACGGCAGTTAACTGGTGGCAAGATATGAAAAAAAAACTTTGACAGAAAACAATAGAAGAACGTGTCTGAGTATGCTAAACAAAGGTTTCATTGTTTACTTTATTCTTTTACGAATCCAGCGCCAAACTAGAATTCCCATGGGATTCTGTAGGAAAATAGCGATAGCAAGAGAAGTAAGAAGTACTCTTAACACAGATCTATGTAAAATGCAAGATATATATTCCTATATAAATGTCGATCTTGGTTCTTTGACTGGTTGTTTTTTTTTTTGTTTGTTTTTTTTTTTTAAATATTTGCAAGCATAATGTTGATTCTAAATAATGTTGACATTTATCGCATTTTCAATAGTTTGTAAGGTAATTGTTGAGGCGTTAATACAGCACTATAAATCCAAATAGGAGGCTATCAGGATGAGTGATGTGTTCAATTTTTAACTGTTTTTGGTATTGGCTGAAGAAGGACATTGAGCCCAAATATTTCCGTGTTAAATATTTTGTCCTTTTCTTTTTTAAAGCTGTAATATTCAAATAGTTTATACATTACATTTTACAGTCCATGACCCCTAGCAAATTAGGATATATTGCGTTTTAGAGTATTAATTTATACTTAAAAGCTTGTATGAGATGCTGTTTGTATACTTTTCCGAGCTGAGCTCGTCTTGGCATTCTCTAAGGATGTGCTTCATTATTTGCTCTGGGCATTCACATACATGTACATAAACTGGTCATTTTTATGCTTCCAGCTGTTCTTCCAGGTTTTGCCTGTGCTCTGCTGAGTGTTACCCATTCATTCCTGGGGATCTCAGTTCCGTAGGGCTGTTTTTCTTGCGGTTCTTCAACAGCTTCACTTACATGATTGAACTTGTTGATATTAGCCTACTGAGGGAGGATTTAGATCATATCACTTCTCTAATAGTTTCAAATTAATAACAAACAGTCACTGATGACAGATCTTATTTCTACATTTTGATAATATTTCCATATTTTTTATCTCTTAAATCGAACATTTAAAACATCTTGTGAAAATTTCGTCATCCGAGATAACAAGCAATGTTGGATTTTTAAAAATTCTTCGCGAATTTGGGACACTTCAATCGTGTTTGGGTCACAAAAGAGAAAGTGTTTGAACAATGTACGACAATATTAGGGTAATGCATTTGCCAGCGTGCATGCAGATTTAAGAATTTAAAAAAGAAGAAGCCATAGACAAGCCATTAACCCTCCTCTCCTGTCTATGACACTTTTATATGACTGAAATGGAAATCTTTTGGAGACAGAAAGTGGACGTAATTAAAACTTGTGCTATGTTATTGATTTGAGCTGTAAAAGGCTGGGAACATGGTGATAACAGTGATGTGCTGTTAACGAAAAGAGGATTTCAGCGGATTATCTAAATGGACACTAAGCCCCCACTGCAATATCTGAACAATTCCAACGCCATAAGCCCTTTTTGTGGAAAGTAGAAAAAGTTTTGTTTCATTTCAATGCATGTTACATTCTATTTTATTAATAATCCTAATAAAATAATTGAAAGCTAAAGCTTTTCAATTATTTTGGCGGATTTATCTTTATATTTTGCAATATGAAACTTATGCTACATTTGTACAGAAGACCACTGAAGTGGTCTTAGGGAAACTTCTCTCACGATAAATGCGGAATGTTAATGCTTATTCTCGTGAGCATGCATCGTGCATTATCACACACTGGCCTAAATTATTTGAGGAATAATGTGTCAACAACAAAAACAGATTGTAACGAATTAGGCCGGGATGTTTTTCAGAAGCATGATATGGGTTGTATTGTTGTAAGAATAAAATTTTTGGGCTCATGGTTTGTATCCAGATTTTAAAGGTAACACTGGACACGATAGACAATGATTGCAACCATATGTTTTTGATTGGAAAGTAGCTTTGGTCAGTTCAATTTTATAAAATCAACGACATCTAAATTAGAATTTTTAAAGTCGAATTCTCTGAAGTCACTTCACAGAACAGTCACTTGCGTCCGTGCCTTGTGTTTAATAATGTATTTATTTAAACAGTCAATTATAATTGGTTTATGGTTCAGAATAATTGTTAAGAGACTACACTTTTCATTTATGAAGTAGAAATCAAACTCAGTTTAGCTTTTAATAGCAAACTTAATATTGAAATCTTATCAGATTTGACATCAACCCAAGTGATGACAACCATAAAAATAGGACTTCTTGTAAGTTATTGGAATTGCTTTCAACTCACTTTTCCTCCGTACCTGTCTACTCCTCTTTTAGATCATTTGGCTGAAATGAATGGAGTGCGGGGCATATGATAAAATCATATTTTCCAGCGATTACATAGCGATTTTCTAAATTATTTTTTTCGGTTATTTTTAACTAATTTGCTTTGCTTGTTTTTGTTTGTTTGGTTTGATTTGCCTTTTGTGTGTGTGTGTGTTTTTTTTTTTGTTTTTTTTTTTTTGGGGGGGGGGGGGGGGGTTGTTTTAGGGGTTTTGTCTTTCTTTTTTTATATTTTTTTTATCTAGTTGTTATTATTTCAACACCATTTGTAATTGTTTCCAATGTTGGGGACAACTAGCTTAAAAGCGATCATAATCCCCTCTTTTTCAGTTCCAGTAAAAGCACGGTATCAAATTACTGTTGAAATCCGGTGCCCAATAAGGAACACACCTCGGCATGTTTAACAATAGATTAACACTTGTACGGCTTCCACGATTGCAGTCAGGGTGAAGGACTTCGTGTAATTCGCCCATTCTAGAGACTTTCTTGGCACCCATTTCGTATACATATGTAAGAGGCATATTGTTTTGTAATTCTATCAAAATCTTGGAATAATATACTCAATATTGGTGGTATATTGAGCTTATTGCTTATTAAAATACGATGTTGGGACTTAATGGTATGAAAAGAAGAAAATTGAGCAAGGATTGTGTTTTCAAAATGAAAGCTTTCTTACCTTGGAATTCATTATTAAAGGATGCTTTCATAGTGTTTGTGTCGTTAAAATCAATTGCGTATGCGACTTGACGGCGTACTCAACTATTTTGAACACGTTTTATTGGTTAAATAGGTCTCATAATTTTCAGTTTGCCAAAATGAGATTTATATTCGGAAGGCAAGAAGCAAACTTCCCGTCCATTTTTATGTGTTACAAACATTAGGATTAACATGTGTAACATTTTGTGGTAATATCATTTATCAAGGGATGTTAAATAGTCAATCATTTTGCGTATCATCGGATCATGAGCATAATTCATCAAACACGATTTCAAAGTCAAAAAATTACCCTTCAAGTCAAAGGGAATAAATTGCAGCTTGATATTCTTACTTGAAGAAGAAAAAAGAGGGTTCCAGAATAAGGATTCGAACATCAGACTGTAATGTAGTACAAGTTGTTATTCTCGAGCTTAACTTTCTCCATTTAACTTGTGCTTATCACAATCACGCAATAAAGAAATCCTCAAATTGCTAAATAGACTTTTTTAAATGAGAGAGATCTGCTCAAAATAACATGGAATCAAACTGAACCATTCTTTAAAATAAGTTATAGGAATTTATGTAATTACATAAGAATGTTCTTCGAATGTCTTAGTACCCAACCTGTTACACTTGCTACACTCGTGCATGACATATCAAATATTTCGAAATACTATGGAATTTCCCAATCATATTAGGTTGGGCAAAGCTTCGAATTTTCTAAATAACCAATAAATAGTGACTATTAAGTAACTAAGAGAATAGCATTGTGAATAGCCTTTTTTTAGCTGTCTGCTATTATAAAGAAATGCCAGAAGATTGATCTGTCGTATTCAGTCACCATTGTCTTGCATTAACGGAGACAACAATCGTTATTAACTGGTGACTGGTGACTGTAAAGCGTTATGAGAGTGGCGGTAAGAGTAACAATCAGTTGT
This sequence comes from Berghia stephanieae, assembly GCF_034508935.2. NCBI lineage: Eukaryota > Metazoa > Mollusca > Gastropoda > Nudibranchia > Aeolidiidae > Berghia > Berghia stephanieae. Next base: position 43,032,116 of record NC_088361.1, read on the forward strand.
CAGAGAATGTTCTTTTTGGTTAGAACTCACCCGGTCGTCGCAATTCCCTACAGAGAGTTTGATGGTTTGTTGAATATAGAGACCCTAATTTGATGAAACACTAAAGAATACTAATAAGTCTGCCAATGATGTTTGCGGAACAAAATCCAATAAACGTTTGTAGATTTGATTATGGATTTGCATTTCTCGAAATGCAGCCAGACATATGCTATGCAAGATGCCAGGAGGAAGGTTTGGTAATAGAAATGGGTGTAAGGTGTTTTTGATTTACACTGTCTAGTTAAAACACAAACAGTGGGGAGTTGTTAATATCAAAATTAAAAAATATTATTATACTGTAAGGGAACTGTAATATCAGGATTGATAATTATAATAACACAATGCTGATATTCTAGCATGGAATTCACACACTTTTAAAGTAGAGATTTTGCACCAAACATAAAAATCCATAAAAAAAAACAATCGGGTTACTCTGAACTCAGCAAGAATCAATTCAATTTCAATTTGATAAGATTCATACATTAAATAAGCAATAGCACGTTTATCACACATTTGCAAATTGAATAAAAATAAATCGAGTCTCTTGTTTGAAGCAATCGGTGTGTAGTTGCCCTCTTAGCTGGCCAATGCCGTGTAAGTGATTTGGTTAGATTACATATTCAAATCCCAGGGTTGTGTGTTTGTGTAAAAGCAATTTATTCCTCCCGCGCTCTTTTAAAAAACTGAGAATTTTTGTCAAAACGAAAGTCATTTAAATCGACGAATAATCTAGAAAAATGTTTAATGTATTTTTTCAGAGTACAGCAATTTAGTCACTGGACTCGGCTTTGGATCATTACTTTGCAAACTATCTCTAATTTGATCGCTCACACGAGGCCAAGCGGATGACATTCGTTGTATGTATTGTGTTTGTGGCACTGTTTGGTCTATGTCTGGTAATAGCTTGGCATTATGACGAGCATTAACTAAATCAACCAGTTAGTTGCTGTACTCTAGAAATGACATGAAGTAAAAAAGATTGGCCTTCAAATATCGGTCGATGTATGTGACACTCATCTTGGGAAAACAGTCAAACCTGAGACTCCGCAAAGTTCCAGGTTTGAGATTTTTTGCCAAGATGAAGGTAATTTAAATCGATTGATTTTTGATGACAAGTTTTCTGGCCAAATTTTTAAATACGTGTTTTTCCAGAGTACGAGAGGTAACTTGTTAATCAACGAGGTAGCCTCAGGAGAAAATATTGGAGACTGCAATTTGTACGAGTATATTGCTCGTCACTTCGTGTCAATGTTATTTTATATACAAAGATATCAAATCACGAGATATCAAATATATATCTTCAGTCCTTATATTTGTTTATGATTTGTACATGAACAATTATTTAATTATAGCCGAGTGTCGATAACATAGAAAATATTATATTTTATTGACAATATCGAGAGGTTGTTCGTTTCTTTCTGATGACGCTGTCATTGTTAATGTTAATCTTTTGAATGGCGCCCTCAGATGTTATGATACAATGGGTCCAAAATTTGATAATATTTGGATATTTATCTTTCGCCAATTCAGTTGGGATAAAGTTTTAAGCTGATATTTGGACAACTACAACAAACGGCAAAATTATTTATACTTTTAAATGGGTCGGGAAGTCTACAGATTTAGTTTACGAGATGCTTGCTCGAGGTAATAGGTTCAGGCTTTCGGTCAGAAATCGTATTATAAGAGCTTATTCTCTCCCCCCCCCCCTCTCTCTCTCTCTCTCTCTCTCTCTCTCTCTCTCTCTCTCTCTCTCTCCCCCCTGAAGACAATTCACAAATAAAAGATGGCAAAATTTTATAAAATTTACCAATAATTTAAAGTTATTTTTTAAAAAGAGCAAACCGTAGGGGAAAAAAATCTGAATGTTACTCTAAGTAGACTCAATTCTGAGTTCTTGTGACAGTAGGCGGAGAGAGGTTTTGAATGTGATAGCCATTGTTGGTGTTTAGTCCCATTCTTTTTGGTAGTTTTGAACAAAAGATTTAATTGTTATTCTTTCCGTCCGTCATGCAGGGGAGTTCATTCAAGCCTCCTCAGCATGTCTAATTTGGTGCTATGGGGGCTGTAGTCGTTACTAACGAATCTTGCAGCGAGGCGACGGACAGCTGCATTTGTTTTATATGAGATTGTAAGTAAGGATCCCAAGCTGTAATCTATAATCAATTTGGTAAGATATAAATCTGTTAATATGCATCGCATGAATACTTAATGAATACGCCTCTTATCTTGAAGAACAAGTACATGTAGCACTATTGGTATCGATATTGAATTTTGTCCCTCATTTAATTTCTAAAAAATCACAGTCTTGAATTAATGGTCGGCGAAAATGTCAACCCTGGGGCAAAAGAAGACTAAACAGTTACAAAGATGCTTTTGCTCGATCATTCTTTGTGTTTTATGTCTTTTAAACATCAAATGCTTAGTATATGGCAGTGAGGAATGTATCGATGAAGATGAGAGAAGATAGATTGAAATGCTTCGGACATGTTGAGAGACGAGAGCTGTGTCCGTTTTCATGAACGAGGACTAGATTTAGCTATACTAGTCTAGTAAATGACTTGATAGTTGTAAGCCTAAACGAAGCAAATGACTAAAACACATTGTGTTTCATGAACGTTTTCTAGTCTCGGACTAGCTAGTCTTTTGCCTAGAAGTTGGCGTTGTAAGGACTGTGACTTATTTGGTTGTTTTGTGTTGATAACATCCCGCTCTCTAGTACATGATGGCATGTAAGATACCCTCCTTCATACTGTCAAAGCAAAAGATTTCAAACGAGGAAATTACAACACACCCGGTATAGATATCATTCCGTTCTTTTTATATTTTAACTTAGTTTTGTCATGATGAATCAAATCACGAGATATTGACTTTGGACTGCTAGACTAAATATATTTAAGACAATGAAACTCAAACAAATTGGACAAACAAAAGAGAAAGTGTAATCTAACGAATCACATTATTTCAGTCAGTTACAAAGTCAACAGAATAACTTTTGTCTCCACCATACTTTCAAATAATTTGCTTTGGTTGTTCTTTGATGCAAATCCTTTGGTTTGTAGTCTTCCTGCATTCGCAAATCACGAGCCGATTAGATTCAGTCTTTTTAAAAGTTTTTGATCTTAAAAATGTGTACTTTCGACGATCTGCACTTATCTTATAGTTTTTTTAAGCCAGCGTCAAAAGCGACAACACTTTTTGCCTCTGTCATTCGTAAACGACGATTTTCCTTCCGAATCGAAGCTCTCTCATCTAAAAATAGTTGACGCTAAGATGTAACCTAGTAACTAGTCTCAGTCTAAGCTTGTGAATTACTGCCTCAGCAAATGACTAAAACTTGGCCAAACTTAATCCGAAGGTGCCGTGATTTTAGTCTGGGACTTTCTTAGTCACCTCACATGAAATCCGCTTTTTTCAAGTCCTTTACTAAAGTCAGACTAAGGTCTAGTCCGTGTTCATGAAAAAGGCCCCAGGACATACAATTGGCGGGAAAGAGGAAAAAAGGGCCACCCAAGACTAGATGGTCGGATGGGTAAAGGACGATATAAAAGAGGAAGATGGTTGGTGTTCGTCATATTGCGAGAAAAACTTAAACTCGAGGTGGCCCATGAATAAATTGGCCTACGATGGACCCATTTTGGTGCCCATGGCCACTCTCGAGATCTGATGGAAATATTGAATTCAAAAGAGTTGAGAGTCAAGACTAACTCTGTAAGGCAAATGATAGCACAGACGTCAAGTTCGGGTTTTGGGTGTTTGTCGATGAAGTTTCGGATGGCTTGTAATCCGTTTTGATGGGGAATGGAAGTGTAGAGGCTATGGACATCCATTGTAAATATGAGCCTATTGTCGGGTTGTGTGAATCTGAGGTCGCGGAATAGATGAAGGCCGTGATTAGTATCTTTAATATATGTGGGAAGATTGATGACGACTCTTTTGAAGATATTATCAAGGAAGAAAGAGATTTTTTTCTGTGGGGCAGGAAATGGTCGAAACGATGGGTCTTCCAGGGGGCAAATCCATGGCATTTTTCATTTTGTGTATTTTAGTGAGCATGTAGAAACAGGGATTGCCGAGTTCGCTGGGTGCTAGAGTCAATATCTTTGAGTTGTTGGGCACCAACTGGTCTTCGATTAGTGTATTGATGAATTTATGCACGATGACGTTGTGTTTGATGGTGAGATCAGACGGTACCGATGCGTAAAAAGAGGTGTTATCTAGTTGTCTTTGGGCTTCCTTCTTATAAATGTCTGCATCACAGACGACAACCGCTCCCCCTTTATCCGCGGGTTTGATGATGATGTCTTTTCTATTTCTGAGGGAGCTGATGGCGGACCACTATTCCTTCGTCAAATTACTCATTTTGATAGGTGGCATCTTGCATCGCTTAACCTGACGACTGGATGTTGCGATAAAATCATCAAGTGTGTCACATTGGCCAGGCTTCGGTTTCCAGTTGCTATGTTTGATGTTGAATGGGGCAAGAAGATCGTCACCACAGATGTCGCTCTGAGGGTCTTGACCATTAGAATTGCCGAAGTAGAAGCAGAGGCGTAAGGTACGCATAAAAAGTTGAATGTCCGCATCTTACTGGATATGGTCAAGACTGTTGCGTAGTGGGACGAATTTGAGTCCTTTACCCAAGACAGCCTTTTCAGCCTGGCTCAATTTGATGCCAGGGGGGATGCAGGTGACCAGTTTATCATTCTGGTTGGGAAGAGTGGTCATGATGGTGTCTGTAGCACTGGGATGCAGACCATTGGTGGTTTGAGATGAATAAGAAAGAGTTGTGGGACAAGATGTGGATTCATGGGTGGTGAGGGTTTTGATCTTTTTGGCCTTGATGGTTTTAAGGTACGAGAAAAGCCTTTTATTTTGCAGGTGTATGAAAAGCCGAAAAGTATGGCAACTAACTACCGTCAGATACTTCAGGATCATGTAGAAACGATGGATATATTCGACAAACCGCCGCTAATCGCCTACAAACGGGACCGCAATTTGAGGGGCATACTAATAAGGAGCCGCTTGACGATGGATATGGCCGGTAATCATCGTATGACGGAGCCTTGTGGATGTTGCAGATGCAGGACATGCCCACATTTATTCCCGGATAATGTGTGGTACATCCGACATGCATTCACCTGCACGGATCGTAACCAAATCTACGCTATAAACTGCGAACGTTGCCACAAGACATACGTGGGAGAAAATGAACGTTTCGGGTTTCCCCTTTATCATATTGTTGATAAAGGGGAAACCCGATACGTTCATTTGATCTGTTTTTGTAATTAAATTGAACCTTACATTCGACTTCACGTTATTATTTATTGCCTCCTTACAAAGGAGCATACTATTTCCTGCAAACCAATGTTTTGTTTATTCATCGTAACAACTAACAACGCCACTAACACATCTCATTCACCTGTAGTGTTTCATTCATCCTGTTTTGTTGATAAAGGGGAAACCCGAAACGTTCATTTGATCGGTTCTTGTAATAAAATTGAAGCTTATATTCAATTTCATATTATTTATTTCTTCGAGCTTCGAGCAGCAACATTTACATTATCCTTATGATTGAAAACCAATATTCACTACTTTTCTCATTGTTTTTATATTTCAGCAAAACCCGAGCAGGAAATACATAGAACCATACAGCAAAAGATAAAACGACTATTTATCTTTGGAGTCTCCGGAGATGTTTTCCTGTTCTCGATGCAGCCGATTGTCATGTATAATCACCAACACGTCGTGTAGAATTCAAGATAAGAATTGTGCAGTGTGACAGTTTTACATGAACAAGAAGGAGATTTATTTACTAATTCATTCATTATCTACCAGTGAGTTGTTTATCGACTTGGCAGTGGTGTCTTAATGTGAAATATTAATATTATTCTCTCCATCGTTTTATCATGGTTCTTTCTGGCAAAAGTATCTTCTCGTTAGTGATTCTGTGATGCTGTTTGCGGATATTTGTGTGCGAATAATAGACAAAGAAGCAATAAAAACTAACACTGCTTTCTACATAGAGAAGCCGATATGAAAGTTGGGAATCGATTCTTCACACTCTTCGTGATGGATGTTCAAGTCAACATGTCTAACGCTCATCAACTTTGACAGATTTAGAAATATATAAAGCTCGGTGTGCGTTCTTTTCAACGTTTATGAATTCATTATCTTCGTCCAAATTTTCTTTTCATACTGGAAATGAACATTGAGTCCTCAAGACATCTAAATCAGAAACCATACCATTACACTATCTCGTTTCCATTCGAAGTTGGAGTTAACCATCATTTTATTTACTAGAGGATTTATACCCTCAGGAGTAGGAACTCCTCTGGGGTGAAATTTTATTCCAAACGTTCAGGGAAAAGTAGAGACTAAAATGAATCTTTCAACCACGTTGAATCAGAGCACGATTACTTCAGCGATACCAAACGTCCTTCCAGCATACACACAAATACCCGTGTGTAGAACACGTCATGGATACTGGGCACCAGAAGTATTCAATCTCCTATCATGCGCACTTTGTTTTCAGTTTATTTATGTTGACCTGAACGTCAGCGTAAATTCCTCGTAAGTAGAGATATAATAAACATCAATTAGGAGACATTTCATTCATTTTCTTGTTCTGTCTCTTTTTTTTTTTTCTACTTTCTCCCCATCAACTTCTTATTCTATTCCTTCTTACTTCATACTCATACTATTCTCACCTCATCGTCTCTGCCTTCATCTATTTATTATACAGATTGTTGTTATTATTATATCAATAATAATAATAATAATAATAATAATAATAATAATAATAATAATAATAATAATAATAATAATAATAATAATAATAATAATAATAATAATATTAATCTTTAACATCATCATCATCATCATCATCATCATCATCATCATCATCATCATAATCATCATTATCACTGCCCCTACCAGAGAGAGTTAATATCATTCTCATCAATAAACCTGTCTCACAGTTATCGTCATCATTGGCAATAGAAGGAGCAAAATTAACGTCACTCGGCTCTTTGTTATTGTTTTTAGACAGCCATTTTATGATTAGTTCTCACTCAATTCTTTCAATCAGACTATAAAGGTTTAAGGCCACGCATAGTTTTGTGTGTTTGTATGTTTTATCCGGCTGGTGGACGTTGCGAGTATTTTACCTCAACGTAGAGCATCAAGAGCGCCACGCCAGCCGCCACCGCCAACATTATGAACAATAATAGTCGTATAACAAGAATATTAAAAACAACAACAACAGTAATAACAACACCAAAACGCAACGAGCAAACTTGATCCTTGCGATACCGTATTAAATGATTTCTATTGTTATATTATTTTTAATAATAATAATGTAAATCATTTATACCGCGCCTATTCCACATACAAACAGCTCTAGGCGCCTTTTCAATACAACATCAAAGCTAAAACAGGTCACAAACAACACATGCTGTCATGAAAAATAATCCATAAACGGAAACTGGTTTTAAGCTATCAAATATTATTTCCTAACAAAATAAGCTTTAATATTTGTCTTAGAAGTAGCTTCTGTATTGCATTTTCTTAAGGAAATTGGAAGAGAGTTCCAAATAGAAGAGGCAGCATGAGTAAAAGACCTATCAGAAAACTTTTTGAGCATTTTAGTAACAGTTAATCGGAGATGATCACAAGATCTCAAAGGTCTGGAAGGAGAGAGCTATGAAATAAGGTTGCATAAATATGAAAGAGCAGTTTTGTTGATACATTTAAAGCAAAGAACATGAATTATCTATTACAGTCTTAATTCAACAGGTAGCCAGTGAAATGACAATAACATGGGTGTAATACGATCTCTTGTCCTGTTTCTTAGAATAATCCCAGTAGAATGAGTTTGGATGCGCAGCAATTTGTGAAGGAGATTGTTTGGACTAATAACAGCATTAGCAACACCACGGCAATAACAAAAACAAAAACAGCTCTAATACAAGCAGTAAAAGAACTTGAGCATTTAAGTAGCGCAATATCCACTAAACCTCTTAAAGCGCTTTATAAGGGGTCCGTAGCGAACAGCAGCATTTAACACGTAGAACGAGACATAACGCCTGTTAGGCGATATTACATTTTGTTTCAAAGGGGACAAACAAAGCTGTTAACGGCTATGTATTCATTTAATACCTGAGTACGGTTAGAGAATACGAGTAAAGCGCCTTTTCCTAGGTCTCAACTATGCGCTGCTCAGCGCGGGACTCGAACCCAGGGCGTTTCGTTCAGAAGGTGAGTGTTATACCACTGAAACACATAGCCGCACAGTAGTAGTTACTATAACAGGGTTGACGTAGAATAATAAGCTAGACACACAACGAAAATAATTATTTTCTGGTATGATATATAGAAAACGTGTCCTTCAGAGCTATTAGGTCCGTGGAGCCTGAGTTGATCTCAGTTTCTATAGCGTGAAACAAACAATAGAAATTACTTGCTACCTTTTAGATAGGACGCTAGTCTATCGCAAAATATTTTTCGCCAGATCCAACAGAACCAGTTACCAAATCACTGCTGGGTGGACAGAGGTGTCAGGGAAAAAAATGACTGCGCAGGAGATCGATCTCGTTTCCTTTGCTTGTGAAGCGAATGCTCTACCTACTGAGTTATCGGCACCCCCCCCCCTCCCCCTCCCGGCCCCATTGATGCTATACGTATAGATAAAATACTCACAAAATCCGCCTGCCGGTACAAACGTACCAACACACCAAACCGTGTGTACCCTTGAACCTTTATAGTTTGATTGATTAATTTAGTGAGAACTAATTATCAAAATGGCCGTCTAAAAGCAATATCAAAGAGCTAAGTGACGAAAATGTTTCCTTCTACAATGTATGTCTCGCATAAAACATCAACATTCATCTTGTATCCCAGTGCTTGTCTTCCATCTGCCTCTTAACTTAACACCCCCTCACCCCCCTTTAATTCATTCTAACCTAACACCTCAACCTCAGTAACTTGTTTTTCACGAGAATGCGTTGCTAGTGATCAGGCAGTGCCCTAGGAAATGACGTCTAAATTGGGTCGACAAGATTCCCTGTGAACGCAGACTGCATCACATTAACATTACTCTTGGGATCTTCCTTTCACACATTCTCATGCATCTCAGGGTTGGATTGAAATTAAGACAGGTCTTTTCTATCGTCTGCATCTTTATCTTGTTGTTGTTGTTGTCGTGGTTAAATTTTTTAAAATAGAAAATAAAAATAAAATAAATAAAATTTCCTTTATTCATCCCCAAGGGGAAATTTGACTTTAGGGTCCATTCCAAGGGAAAACTGGAATAACGCAGGCGTCAGCCGCAGTGCAGCGCCGCATAGTGAGCTAGGGCGAGGTGACTTGTTCAAGGCCACACGACCAGGAGGGTAGTCGAATTCGGTACCTTTTGGGTACGAAGCAAAGACCGTACATCTGAGCCACATAGCCGCTGCTCTTCTTCTTCTTCTTCTTCTTCCTTCTTCTTCTTCTTCTTCTTCTTCTTCTTCTTCTTCTTCTTCTTCTTCTCGCTCTCTCTCTCTCTCTCTCTCTCTCTCTCTCTCTCTCTCTCTCTCTCTCTCTCTCTCTCTCTCTCTCTCCCTTCTTAATTTGTATTTTTTTCTGTACTTGTGATTTTTATTGTTAGTTTGTTTATGTTTCATCATTTTAAAAACAATTTTTGTTAGGTGTGTATGTGAATTTATGTGGATGCCTGTTAGTGTGTCTGCTGTGATTGCCTGTAGGTGTTGATGCGTGTTTCTATTTATTAATCTTAGGTTTTAATACAGATCTCCATTCGCAATCCAAAGAATAACATTTATTCTAACCCTCTCCTATAAATAGCGACGTGTTATGATATCAAGCTTACAAAAATAATTTGTGACATCATATTATCAAGCATTAACTTTAACTAAAATTTCAATTTTTTAAAAAGAAGTAGATATCATAAAACCATTATGAAAATGTCTTTTATGCAGAGGTAAAGAAAACAGAATCGTTTGAGGAATAGAACAATAGAATGTTTGCACTATTGAGTTTTAGATGTGAACGTTGCTCCCAACGCGCACTAGCAATCGCCAGCAGCGATTGGGAACACATCCGAAATTAAAGAAAGCAAGAGTTTAAGAACATTTTATTAATTAATCCCAAATTATGAAACTCCCTATAGCCTGTTATCAAAAACATATTCTTTGAATAACGGGTTGAAACCATTGAAACCGTGTTGTTAAGATGGGGGTCGTTTAAATCTATCGATATTTGAAGGACGAGTTTTCTGGTCATTTTTTAAATACGCGTCTTTCCAGGGTGCAGAGTTAACTGATTAAAAATCCAAAGTTTTGGTAGAATCCTATATATACTATGCGCTTGGCTAAGAAGCTCACAATATTGCCACCCGGAAGTACGACGGAACAATACACAAAACTATGTGTAACCATGAACGTTTATAGTCTGGTTGTGTGTATTGAACCCGTAACCTCAAGAAGTCAGGAAGAGAAGGCTCTAATAAAAGACTACGGTAAGAGACAATCTTTTTTGGGATTGTGGATAGGTCATACTGTAGAGTCACGCTCTCCCCGGCCAGGCGGAGTTGTCGTACCAGTAAGTTCCGGGTTCGAACCCCCATCTCCACTCGCGAAATTTTTATTCTCTATTGTCTTCTGGCACTTTCCTACTCACTTCATTTCTTGTTGTCAGTCTGATTAATACAGTTTAGTGAGAATTACTCATATACGCGGATGGCAAAAAGCAATAACAAACACCTGAGTGACGTCAACTTCGTTCTATCTATATTGTACTTTTTTGTTTAGTGGGAATCAATTTTGATAATTACTAAATTATAGTTTATATTTGTGACTTCCCATCTCTATCTGGTTCTTTATACGCCAAACATTTGAAATCAGAAACTTCAGAATTACGAATTGTGTTTGTCGCTAGTATTCTATGTTACAGATTTAATCTAAGAAAGCGCACATTTTTCTTCCGAACAAACGCTAAACGCTTATTCTAAACATATTTTCCAAAATTAGACTTTAAATTCAATTTTTCTGCCTGTGAGTTACGGCAACATAAGAATGAAATGAGATGGTGATATCCTTTTAAAGAGAATTCTTCTCATTACTTCTTATGTTATTTTAAAAGCTCGATCAAAGGATACAAAAGTACAATGTGAATTGAATTTTAATAAAACATTCACATAAGGTTGTGTTTCATTAGTTAATCTTAAGGAACATTAAACAAAAAAAAATAATCACAACAACAGAAAAATAGTTGAATTGTGAAATATTTTAATCCATCTTTTTAAAATAATATAGACGTCAAGGCAGTGAAAGAAATTGAAAAAAATCGAGCACGAAAAAAAAAAAAAAAACAAAAAAACTCTAGAAACAAAAATAGACCTCAATATGTTTGCGTCATTACCCATTTCGTGCAAATGAAAATAC
>NC_088361.1:43046095-43051095 GCF_034508935.2 Berghia stephanieae
TGTTTTTTTTTTTTTTTGGGGGGGGGGGGGGGGGGGGGGGGTTGGTGATAAGTAAATGGGATTTTAATCAAGCCCCGATAAGCCGTCTACCCAATAGCAAAAGTAATGCAACGAAAAAGTTGTGACCAAAATAGTCCTTTAGAGCCGAAAAAAACTCCGGGCAATTTAATGAAACGACAAGGATTGGAGAGGAATTTAATTGGAAGTAAATTAATTGAATAAGGTTGGTGTATCTCCTACGGAGTGGCTGGACTGTAATCAATTAGGCGGTGTGAGTCAACTAATCATGTGGAGTTGTCTACCTTCACTACCGCCTTCAATGAGGGACCTAGCAATCTCCCGACACCACAATTCGATACAACGACAAAACTACTTTTTCTTTATTTATCCAGAATCTTTAACATCTTACTATAACCCCCCCCCCCCCCCCCCCCCCCCCCCCCCCAACTTCACACCTACTTTCTTCCGTATTCGTTGGATACAGCAATCTCCTTTTAACTAGATACACTAAAAGTCTTTTTTTCTCATTTTAGCCAGAAAACGTTTAGTTCAATCCTACTTTTCTTCAACACAGAATTCACTGGATCCATGAATCTCCTTTTACCACAAATTAAACACTATGACAAAAGTCCTTTTTTTCTCATTTTAACCGTAAAACTTTAAGATCATGCAATAAAAAGACCGTCCTACTTTTCTTCACCACAGACTTCACTGGATCCAGCAATCTTCTTTTACCACAATTCAACACGATGACAAAAGTCCTTATTTTCCTCATTTTAACCATAAAACTTTTAGTTCATTCTACAAACAAGGTGTCCATAAAGTTTGGGCACTTGTGGGATATAATAGTTCCATATAAATTGAATGGAATTGTTAAATCCTACATGCATAAAGACTTGGTTGACCCCCCCCCCCCCCCTCCTCCCCCCATTCCCACCTCTTACTGAGTCATTTAAAGTGTGGTTACTATGTGGTACAGTGGTATGACACTCGCCTTCGGATCTCAAGGTCGAGGGTTCGAACCCCGCTCAAAATGGCGCCCAGTTGAGTCCCAGGAAAAGATTTTTTTAATTCTCACTGCCCTCAGGTGTAAAATTAGTACCTGGCTGTTTAAAAGGTTGTCTCTGTGCGAAATAATATTGTAATATCGCCTTACAAACGTCATGACTCGTCCTGTTGGCAAGGGGAAGGCGTGTAAAAGCTTCGCGCATGTTTAGTGAATATTTCGCTATATAAATGCTTTTGAATGTCTCGATTTGAAAACATTTTGACGTTGTTGGGAGATTTTTAAAGATCTATCGATAAATGAAGTAGTAAAGTTTTCTGACGTCGTTTTGTCATTCAATGAAAATAACTTACTTGGCTCGCCCGATGAAAATGAACCGACAGTAATACAATTTCTTCGTGGTTTATCCAGTTTTAAACAATATACTCTCTCTCTCTCTCTCTCTCTCTCTCTCTCTCTCTCTCTCTCTCTTTCGCTCTCTCTCTTTCTTTCTCTCTCTCTCTCTTTCTCTCTGCTTCTCTCTCTCTCTCTTTCTTTCTTTCTTTCTCTGACTCTCTCTCTCTTTCTCTCCCAATCTCTCTCTTTCTCTCTCTAACTCTCTCTTTCTTTGTTCCCTAACGCCTCTCTCTCTCTCTCTCTCTCTCTCTCTCTCTCTCTCTCTCTCTCTCTCTCTCTCTCTTATAGACTTTTATATCACGAATTTTGCCTTCCTAATTATATAAATCTCTGCTTTTCATTTGTAAAACTATGATTTTATTTTTTCTAAGCTCTGGTTAAACATCATTCCCCCCTCCCTGTCGTCATGTCATCATCATCATCATCCTCATCATCATCATCATCATCACCATCATCACCACCACCACCATCATATTATTATTATTATTATTATTATTATTATTATTATTATTATTATTATTATTATTATTACTATTACTAACAAACCACAACGATACAAATCTCTTAGATCTACTTCTGATCTATGTTGAACTCCTATCGTCGCCTTCATCATCGTTATCTTCATATTATTATTTTTCCATTTATGACAACGACTCGGGATTACGATAAAAATCAGATATTAGTATAGATAGTATGGGCTTGGCTAAGAAACTCACAACATTGTAATCCGGAAGTATAACTGACCAACAAACAAAACTTTGTTTTACCATGAACTTTTGTAGACTGGATAATACAGTTAAGTGAGAAGTATTCATAAACGTAGATGGCAATTTAAAAAAAAAATATTTAAAAAAAATAAATAACAAAGACCCAAGTGACGTCAACTTCATTCTATCTATATGCCCCAATAATCGAATATTAGGGAACGCAATCGTTAGTACCAATAGTAATACCGTTTCGTAATGGAATTCTCTTTGAAATTCATCACGAGACTTTTTCTTTTAAAATGTGTCGAAAATCGTATCATTGGCTATAAAGTCCAGTCAAACATCGCAAATCAGTGCTCACGACTCACTCCTCTAAAAAAATGTAAAACTGTTTAAATATGCCCATGCCTTGTTAATTCCAGCTTCTTATTGTCCTGGAGTCACGTAATCTTAATAAATAAATAGATAGACGCATAAATAAATAAATAATAAATAAATAAATAAAAATAAAACGCCCATTATCCATCCCATAGGAGAAATTTGTCTCTAGAGTCTATTCCAAGGGAAGACTGGAATAACCCAGGCGTCAGCCGCAGTGCAGAGCCGCAAATTGAGCTAGAGCGAGGTGACTTACTCGAGGCCTTCACACAGCACAGCGGCGGGTGATTGAACTCGGTAGTTTTCGGGTACGAAGCAAAGACCGTACCGTTGAGCAACGCTGCCCCTGAAAGAGCTCCATCAGTAAATAAACTATCATTATTTTTGTTGATTTAAGTCGTTACCATCAGTTATTTTCAGTGTCATATTTTCGAGTATTCCTCGCATCACGTATTAATTTTATCGATAAGTGATAAATTCTTTTTCCCACCTACCCTTCATTCATTCTTCCACCCCCACTCCCCACAAAAACCCCCACCCCTATCCTTTCCTGTTTTTTTCGCTAGGACCTTGAGCCTTGTGGCCGGTGAGGGCCTTCCCTACCCCGTGGGCACATCTGTTGTACCTGACATTTCCGATGCAAATGCCGTTAAGAGAGTGTGTGGTTTTCTAGGCGGCAAGGGCCAGTGCTGGAAATGGAAAGATTGCTGCAAGCAAGCGGTGAAATGCTGCCAACAACAGATTGACGAAGGCCCTCTGAGGAGAACGGTAGGTTTTCTTATGTAAAACATGTCGTTTTATATGACGGGGATTGGATTGGTTCTCCATTTACTCTCTCTCTCTCTCTCTCTCTCTCTCTCTCTCTCTCTCTCTCTCTCTCTCTCTCTCTCTCTCTCTCTCTCTCTCTCTCTCTTTTCCCCCTCTCTCACTCTTTTTTCTTTCTTTCAATCCTCTCTCTCTCTCTCTCTCTCTCTCTCTCTCTCTCTCTCTCTCTCTCTTTTCCACCACTCTCACTCTTTTTTCTTTCTTTCAATCCTCTCTCTCTCTCTCTCTCTCTCTCTCTCTCTCTCTTCCTCCCCCTCTCATTCTTTTTTATTTCTTTCTACTCTCTCACACACACTCTCTCTCTCTCTCTCTCTCTCTCTCTCTCTCTCTCTCTCTCACTCACTCTTGCTCTACCGCTTCTCTTTCTCTCCCTACCTTCTCTCTCTTTTTCTCTCTTTCTCTCTCTCTCTCTCTCTCTCTCTCTCTCTCTCTCTCTCTCTCTGTCTTTCTCTCTTTCTCTCTCTTTCTTTCTCTCTCCCTCCCCCCTCCCCCCCTTCTACTTCCACACATCAACTCCTACAGTTATTATCTACTCTTACTTCACATACTTTACATAATCTGAATATTTGCGATTGTCAAAGAAGTCTAGTCGTTGTCAGCAAAATGACAGCAATTGTCTATTCATCTTTATTGATACCATGCGGTTTGTTAAAATACTCATCTGTATTGCCTGCCAGAACAATTGTACCAACACACAAAATAATGTGTAACCTTTAATGTTTATAGTCTCTCAGAGGGACTTTATAGAGAACTCGTAACCCAATGAGAATCGGAGGTCGTGATGCCACACCTTCTTTCCTCTCTTCCGGTTCAAAAACTCCTTGGAAGTGTATAACTAGTTCTCCGGAGGACAAACAATGAATAGGTTACATATTGACTCATAAGGTGGCATAACTATTATTTTAGCAGATTGTATAAACAGATTGTTAGGATTACGGGGCTGAAAAGAGCGAATATGGATGGTCTTTATTGACGACATGCATTTATTTAGGATAGAAAATAAGATGTCATCACTCTGAAATAAAAAGATCAGTATGTTATCCAGCCCTGGTTTCACACTTCCAAGGATATTGGAACCAGCATTTTGACAGCACAGTATTGATTGTTCCCCATTCTAGGCCTTTAAAACAATAACAAAGGTAAAGTAATAGTGATAAACATTTATCTACCCTTAAATTAATAGAGGGCTCTGAACGTCAACTGCACTCAAGTGACGTCAACTGCATTCATTCTACATTTGAGATCGGGACAATCACAGAGACACAGTTTTTAAGATGGAAATATGACATGTTCTTTCAAATCGTATCATTACATTTTTTTCTTTTGATTAAACGTTCTCCTTTAAATATATATTGGGGGTCCCGATAGCTCAGTTGTTAGAGCACTCGCTTCACATGCAAAGGGGCCGCGATCGTTCCAGGGTGCAGTCCAGATTTTTTCTGAACCCCCTCTATCCACCCAGCAATGATTGGGTAACTGGGTCTATAGATCTGGGTAAAAGTACTATGCTCTAGACCAGCGTCCTATCCAAAGAGTAGCAAGCAATTGCTATTGTCCGTTTCAAGCTATAGAACCCATGAGAACCCATGGGCCTAATAACTCAGAAGGACTACTTTAATATTATACGAATCCTAATTGATTACTTTAGTTGTAAGTAAAGACATTTTTTGAAGATCACTCAAATCACA
>NC_088361.1:43053595-43056095 GCF_034508935.2 Berghia stephanieae
TGCAAAAGTTAGTTGTTTATGTGTGACGCGGTGCGTTGTCGTCGTTTTGCCTGACACGAGGACCGTGGCCATCGTAAACTCATAGCCTGATAAATGACGTCAAATGACAAGTCTTTGGCCACAACAGAAAACAAATCGTGAGTTGTATTCAACAGTCCAACCAATGGGATCACTTGTTTCCTTGACCACTACTAAAGACAGCTCACTACGCATTCCACCGACCTAAAAGTGATTTGTTTTCTTGTGGCAAAAGACTTGTCTTTTGACGTAATTTTTTGGTCAGTGTCACGAAAGCTATGTTCCATGGCTCAGCTTTATATTTAAAGTTTCATGGCTCGTTTTTTCATACAAATTAAGCAATGCTAAGCGTGGTCAGTGGCCGGATGGATCGTGGATGATCGTGGAAGATTTTGGTCCTGACGTTGTGCCCTTGGATGTAAGAAACTTTACGCATATTGCCCCCTTCAACTCAGATGTGAATGAGTTTAGGCATGGACGGATATTGTAAGAGTGTTAGCACAGACTAGACTGCTTACAGGCGACTGATACTTCATAAATCGAAAATATGGTTTCATATGGCCTGCTGGGGGAATAAGTGAAACATGATAAAGTTACAAGTTTGCAAGTTACTTGTAGATCAATCTGTAAAAAATAGTTTTATAATGTTTAGATTTGCCAGAAATTCTGTGCTCGTTGGCAAAGATTTAACATGGGCTGTACGGAACAATTTAAACCCCCAATACTATTTTTAAAAAAGGATAGATAATGATATTGTTTAGGCAATAAATAGGTTGCAATTAAATTTTCTCACCAGGAAATGGGCGTTTCTCATTTATGATTTATACGCATAAGCCACAATTCCAAGATAAAGTCTGATAAATGACTCGTGCTCAAACACGATGGTTCTCTGGTGTTGTGGCTGGAACTGCTCTTATTACTGGTGTTGTTGTCGTTGATAAAGTTATTGTTCTTTGTTGCTGAGGTTGTTATCGTAGTTTTTTGTGACTTTGTGGTCTTGTGGAAAGGCTCGTTACTCACGTTCTCTTACCGTATTCAGATGTAAAATGAGTACCTAGCATTAACAGCGTTGTCTTTGTCAGAAATTGTTTTTATTGTAATATGGCCTAACAGGCGTCATGTCTTGTCCTACGTGTTAAGTGTTGATGTTGGCAAAGAACCCATTGTAAAGCGCTTTGAGCACGTTTAGTGGCTATAGCGCTATAAACAAAAGTTTTAATCTTTTAATCGATTGGGGGGGGGGGGGGTTGTTGTTTTTTGTTGTTACTGTTGCTGTTGTTGTTGTGGTTTTTGTTATTGTCGTCGTATCGTAATCGTTGTTGTTGAGTGAGTGACATTGGTGGAATTTGTAATCAAGTTGTTGTAAATGAAGGCAAGTCTGTTCGTGATTATCTTGGGTTGGTAGTAGATTTTCTAGTTATTTATAATATGATGGTTGATTCAGCTTTTATCTACCTTTACATACACACAGTATCTTTCCTTCAAAGCAAGTTCTCTTTGCTTCAAAACAAGCATCATAAATCGTTTCCATCTACCTCATATTTATATTGTGTCGTCCTCCGAGTAATTTACATTATTATCATGATTGCATATTGGTTATATTACATCGTAATAATTATCACTATAATCTTCATAATAATTATTAACATCATCATCGTCGTTGTCATCCTCGTCATCACCATCATTAACTCACCATAATCATTAATAGCAACAGAATCTCATTATCATCATCATAATCATCATCATCATCATCATTATCACCTTATTCTTATCAGAATCATCATCATCATCATCATCATCATCATCATCATCATCAGCAGCAGCAGCAGCAGCAGCAGCAGTAGCACCATCAACATCATCATCATTACCATCTTATCATTATCATTATCATCATCATCCTCATCACCATCATCATCATCACCATCATCATCATCATCATCATCATCATCATCACCACCACCATCATCAAAACCACCTCAACACACATCATCATCCTCATCATAACCATCCCCAAAAACAATAGCCAAATGGTGATCGGTGACGTTTTTGCTTTGAAATGATGAATATTTTAAAATCACTAACCACCTCCCATCAATCATTATATGGATTGTATTAATGCAATATCATCATGCAGGCATCTCTCGCTGTTCTCTATTCCCCCAAAACAGGAATATGGAAAGACGACATGTCCCCGCACATGGGATGGATATCACTGCTTTCAAGACACCCCAGCCAAAGCGACAGTCTACATCAATTGTCCTGCCTACGTTCATGACGCCGACACGGATAGTAAGTAAACATTTTTTTCCTTCTCTGAAAAAAGAGACATGCGAAGTCCCAGATAAGGGTCATTTAAATCGACCGAAATTTGAAGGACGAGTTTTATGTCCAAATTTTTAGATTTATGATTTCCAGAGTGGGGCAGTTAACTGGTTAATAATTAAATTGTCAACCTCAGGTTACGTTGGCTTCTGATTTTATG
>NC_088361.1:43058595-43068595 GCF_034508935.2 Berghia stephanieae
TTGTCGGAAAAATAATTGGAAATATCGCCTACAGGCGTTATGTCTCGTCATACATGTCAAGTGTTCTGATGGCTTGGGACCCCTTATACGTTTACTGGATATTGCTCTATATGAATGCTCCAGAATCAATGCGCACAATCAGTCATTCTTCACCAGGACCATTCGCGCATGGAACAGCATCCTTGAATATGTCAGAGCAACCAATAACCGGGAAATATTCTATAGTTCCCAGTTTAAAACCAATTGATAAATATTGCGTCAATCTTCATCAAGCTGCTACTATTTCGAATTGGATTGGATATATATATATATATATATATATATATATATGTGTGTGTGTGTGTGTGTGTGTGTGTGTTTATGTATGTATAGTATGTATATTTGTTATAGCTCTCCTCTTAAGAAGTACAAAAGTGTAATTTTTTTACATTTCAAACTTATAATCTTTTTTTAAAAATAATTTTGAAGGAGGGAGAGGCAATTTCCTTTTAAAAATAACACACCACTTATTGTGTTTAGGAAATGAATTGAGATGTAACCCCTCATTATCAACAATATACACTAAAATTGTCATTTTAAGCTGCAGAGAATCATGTAAAACTTTAGTTCCTTGCTTTTTTGTCTGGTTACCACAGGATAATAAAGACACTGAGCGATATGATATGTTCAAATAGATTATACAATGGTAAAGCTTTCAAAATAAAAGCTAATATCATACAGATTTCAAATAATATGGTTCTTTTATTACAGTGGCCTTTGGTAGTTCTTGGTTTAAAAATGAGAAATGAAATAACAAAAGATAGAGCCCCGGTGATGATAATGTGATGTTATTAGGGGGAAAATTTCTGGAATATTTCGTTACTTGTCACAAATCGTGTCAGATGCTTTCAGAGGGTAAAAGCTTTCAGGCCGGAGATGTAATAAGAATGGAAAATAAGATTACGGTGTTTTGGTGCGGGGGGGGGGGGGGGGGGGGGGAATGAACGGACTGAGAGTAAAAAGTCATTGTTATGAATGGCATCAGCCAAAGAGAAGAATGTAGTGACAGGAAATTGACGCATCGTTTATGTGGGGAAATAACAATCAAGTACTGCATGGCCATAAATAAATAGAAAACACAACTATATTTTGAGCGAATGATTTTACAGCCGACTCTGATAATGTAGATGTAACAAAATTGACGCCACTTACCTCTTTGTTATTATTTTTAGACAGCCATTAATTTTAATTATTAGTTCGCAATAACTTCTATCAGTCAGACTATAAATGATTCAGGTTACACATAATTTTATGTCTCGTTACGTCTTAGCCGACTGGTGACTGTTGTGAGTGGTTTAACTACACGCATAGCATCAATGCGTCTTTGTGTTTTGTTTGTTTTGTTCTGTTTTTTTTTTTTTGGCCAAAAAAAAAACATGTACTTCAAATTATATTGATCGATTGAAATAATCCTGAACTCGCCAAAATACTCTCAATTCTAAGAGATTTCAAATCTCATGTGAACTTTTTCTGGCAAGTTGAGAGTCTTTTTGATCGATCGACAATTGAAATAAAAGTATAAGCCGAGCCGATTACTAGCCTTTCAGTAAAAGTGATACGACATAATGAATAATAATATCTGAGTAAAGGTAATATTATGTCTGTGCAGGGTTACGAGTGTCGGGAGTGCATTTGTTTTTTGACTGAACTAGATTACATTTAATCCAAAAGTAGGTAAGGTTAGATTTCAACTTCAGAAGGAACAAATAAAACAATAGAAATAACACGTCACCCTCCTTATCAAAGGGGTATAATGTCGGGATAGATTGGTCCTAGAACAATGAATATAGAATGCAAATTTTAAGAAATATGAAGTTTGAAATATGAAGTCGTGCGGCTATGTGGTCTTGTGCTAAGACATTCGATTTCGGATCAGAAGGTCCTGGGTTCAAGTCTCGCTCGGCGCACATTTAAGTCCTTGGAAAAGGCTCTTTACTCACTTTCACTCACCGTACTCAGGTGTATAATGAGTACCTGGCCGTTAACAGCGTTGTCTCTGTCCGAAAAAGAATGTAATATCGCCTAACAGGCGTCATGTCCCGTCCTAAATTATAGGTGTTGCTGTTGGCCAGGGACCCCTTGTAAAGTGCTTTGATCACTTTTAGTGGATATTGCGCATTATAAAAGCGCATTGAAATCTCATTGAACTGGTCGTAGAACAATGAATATAGAATGGTAATTATAAGAAATATGAAGTTTTCTGGCTTTTTTTTTTACAATGCATGAATATACGATTCTTTCATCTCTTTGTATTTATTAAACGAGGTATTCTTATCGAACCCAATAACACAACTAGTTTGCGAAGGATAGCAAGCAGTTGTTATTGTCCGTTTCACGCTATAGAAACCGGGATAAAACCTTCTGCACATTATTTTATAGAGCAGTAATCGAAAGTGTTTTGTCATTTTGTATAACAGCTTGGGGAGGCAATTGCTTAGCAGTGGAAAGGAACAAAATAAATTCAAATATTAAAAAATCCATTAAACGCTATATAAATGATGTTGACGATGTAGATCTTTTATACGAGAAATTAACTAAAATATTAAATGACCAGTATCATCCACTAAGACCATCAGTTATTATGTCAGGAAGTGGTCGCCCTTTCTCTATTTCAACAAAAACAGAAAGACACCGAAAATCTTTTCTGCCGTCCAGTATTAGGCTTTGAAACAACAAGCAATAATCATTTTATATAATTATTTCGCATTTTTGCTTTCAAAAAATGTAAATATTAATTTATTAATTTGTTTGTTTTGCAATCTTTTCAATTTTCAATTTATAGTGACAGTTTTAACTATTTTACAGTGTTGAAATTATTCATATTATAAAGCGCAGCTCTGGTTATGGAGCTGCTCCTTTTTTATATATACATCCTATTTCCATTGTATTTTTATCTTTTTGTGTAAATTATAACACGTCTGTACAAAAAAAATCCTCTTTGGGATGCAATAAAGTATTATTATTATTATTATTATTATTATTATTATTATTATTATTATTATTATTATTATTATTATTATTATTATTATTATTATGATTATCATCATCATCATCATCATCATAAATTTCCGGCTCCATGGGCCCAAAGGCTCTGAAAGACAACTTACTTAACAAAAACAATAGGATTTTTTTGCAAAACCAGTCCCAGGTTTCATTGACAAATCAAAAGTGAGGTAGTCTAAAGACTAATGTTGCAAACATTATTTGCCAGATGTCCTTGATGGATAAAGCATTTCAGCTTTTCATCTATACAACTTGGGTTGAAGCAAGGCCCTCTGTAGATAGTTCAAAGATGACGTCACTCAGGTCTTTGTTATTGTTTTTTGCCATCTGCGTTTATGAGTAATGCTCACTGAACTGTATTAACCTGACTATAGACGTTCATGGATACATACAGTTTTGTGTGTTGGTCCGTTATACTTCCGGATGGCAATATTATGAGCTTCTTAGCCAAGCGCATACTATCTATATAGAAGGCCTTGGTTGAAGCCCTAACTCTCTGCACTTTTACAAGAAACTCAATGCTGCAGATAGTCATTTTTGCGGCGTCGCAATGCATTTGACGAATGGGTGATGTGTCTGAACTCGACTCTAGAAATAGACCCTAGAGACTAATTTTCTTCCTATCAATATGTAGCTCATTGTGTGTGTGTGTGTGTGTGTGTGTGTGTGTGTGTGTGTGTGTGTGTTCGTAAGTGTTATGTGTGAGAAAAAGGTTTCTCTTCTCTCTTTCTCTCACTCACTCACTTTCTCCCCCCCCCCCCCCGCTCTCTCTCTCTCTCTCTCTCTCTCTCTCTCTCTCTCTCTCTCTCTCTCTCACTCACTCTCACTTTCCTTCTCTCTCTCTCTCTCTCTTAATCACTGGGAACTATCGACATTCAGGTTTTCATCGATTACATGATTTGTTGTTGTCCAAAGATTGGATATCATTTTTAAAACTCTGCTTTGGTTATAAAAGTTACAAACATACCCATAAATATGACCCATTATTATGTTGGATATTGATGCTATGCGTTTAGATAGAGTACATACAGCATCCGCCACCCGGATTTAATGTACCAACACACAAAACTGTGTGTAACCTGGAACGTTTATAGTCTGATTGTTATGATTTAGTAAATCATTTTAGTAAATTTAGTAATGGCTGTCTAAAAAAATAACAAAGATCCCAGTGACGTCAGCTTCAATCATTCGACATCGATAATTGTGAACCCATTTCATTATGTAGGTCATGTTGAGCACAACTAATAACTGAAGCACATAAAAATAATCATTCAGATCTCCCCGATTTAATCGACAATGATACACTCACTTCCTTTCACACCTTCAAGAAGTCATAGATACACTATCTAGATGGTCTCGACAGACGTGTATATATTCAGGTCTGACATACGAACGCATTATGGGACTAGTTTACCATTGCTGTAACGGACAATATTTTGGGTCATTATTCTCAGTTTTCCATTACAACAGTGAGCCCATATTGAATTGGGTTATCAGACCTGCAAATAAGTGCACGTTGGTCTTGACGAAAATATAATTGGACGAAATCTGTATAACGAATACTAATGAATCAATTATTGCCTCGGTTTCACTATCCAGACTAAGAAATGAATTTAAATACAGTTTACCAAAGGCAGGGCACAATAATCAAATATGTGGCTTAGGTTGTTAAGTCAGTGGGACGTCTGGATAACAAGCAAAGGTTTTGAGTACCACATTACTTCTATCACCCCTTCTCTCTCTCTCTCTCTCTCTCTCTCTCTCTCTCTCTCTCTCTCTCTCTCTCTCTCTCTCTCTCTCTCTCTCTCTCTCTCTCTCTCTCTCTCTCTCTCTCTCTCTCTCTCTCTCTCTCTCTCTCTCTCTCTCCCCTCGTGCACTCGACTCGGCAGTGATTGCAAGATCGATGTTGATTAAGGTCGAGCAAAAATTGAGCAACTTCAAGATAGGTCAGTTTCATAACCCTGTGACAAAGGCACTTGTTGCAAAGATGGGTTTACGAAAACATTATAATATATCTGATTGAACTTCAAGGCTTTTAGCAAATTGTTGCTTTTCGGATCCTGTAGGTTGTGAAACGTTGGTAAAGACTAAAGCCCCAAGGATATTTCCCTACTTAGGTCACATACGTATTGTATAGACTTTGTTTATTTTCTGTATAGATGGAATGAAATTGAGGTCACTCAGCTCTTTGTTTTTAGACATCAGTTTTCACTAAATCATATCAATTAGACTATAAACGTCCAAGGTTACACACAATTTTGTTTGTTTTGTTACGTTATAATATCCGGATGACGGGTGTTGTGGGTATTTTACCTAAACACATGGTTGATAAGAGAAGGTTTACTTTTATGTAAACAATTACTACTCTGATAGCCCCAATTGTTATGATCTCATTGTTTTAATTAAAAACATATTCTAAAAGCAAACCAAAGGAGTCTCCATAAAACAGTGATTATCAGGAATATAGCTCTCTTGATATAAGATTATATCAGACTTTATATTTTTCTTTTAATCAGCAATATGAGAGGTTTTGACGAACTCATACGACCTTAGCCTCTGACCTTTGTAAAGATTGTCTTCCATGGGTGCAAGGCGTTAATGTCTCATATATTTCCACAATCATCCCAGTATAGATAGAATGCGCTTGGCCAAGGAGTTCACAACATTGCCATCCGGAAGTATAACGGACCAACATAGATAGAATGCGCTTGGCCAAGGAGTTCACAACATTGCCATCCGGAAGTATAACGGACCAACACACAAACTCTGTGTAACCGTGAACTTTTATAGTCTGGTTAATACAGTTTAGTGAGAACAACTCACAAACGCGGATGGCAAAAACAATAACAAAGGCCTGAGTGACGTCATCTGCATACTATCTATAGGGAATGAGATTTGCGGAAGAGTAGCGTCCCTTGATTGGACGTCACCGGTGGAGAAATTATTTGTAAACAAACCAACTACAAGCCAAGCGCTCAAATACAAAAAATTATTATTCATATTTCCGTACAAAAATGCATAACGTTGATTATGATATGCATTTTTGTACAGAAATATGAATAATACATTTTTTATATGGAGCTCTTGGCTTGCAGTTGGTTTGTTTACAAATAACTTCTCCCCAATCAAGGGACGCTTCACTTCAGCTAATCTCATTCCCTATTTATACTGTAAATGTTGCTGCTCGAAGCTCGAAGAAATAAATAACAATGTAAAATTGAATGTAAGCTTCAACTTTCGTATATTAAATTGAAACTTACGTTCAATTTCACATTGTTTTGTTTTTTAAATATTTATAGTAAAATAGCCTACCATGGTTTTTATTTGACACACTTAACCTTGTTGTTTGATTATATTCTTGGTTTATGTGTTGAATGCAGGCCAGTGGCTTCTATTTTTGAAATTTCTAATGATTTCGATTTATTTTGAATGTTTTTCTATGAGTTCCAATACATTCATATGGCTTTTAATTTTTTTAAAATAGTCTTTCAGAGCCACGGGCCCATGGAGCCGGCGTTTCTCCCGGTTTCTACAGCGTGAAACGGACAATAGAAATTTCTTGTTATCCTTTGGATAGGACACTAGTCTATCGCAAAATACTTTCCGCCAAATCTATCAGACTCAGCTACCCATTCACTGCTGGGATCCATCTTAGTCCCTTTGCGTGAAGCGAGTGCTCTACCAACTGAGCTATCGGCATAACAAACATCTCCAATTATGTAAAACTTTGATTTGCAAACTCCTAATATAAAACATTCAAACTTTAAACATAGTATGGTGGGGGTCACGATTACTTAAACTCAAAGTGCGGCTATGTGGCCTAGTGGTATGACACTCGCTTTCGGATCGGAAGGTCCTGGGTTCGAGGCTCGCTCGGCGCATAGTTGAGTCCTTGGAAACGGCTCTTTACTCACATTCTCTCATCATACTCAGGTCTAAAATGAAAACCTCGCTGTTAACAGCATTGTCTCTGTCGGAAAAAAATTGTTTTATCGCCAAACATGCGTCATGTCTCGTTCGGCATGTAACGTGATGCTGTTGGTCAGGGCGTGGCTTTCGTAAAGTTATGGCCTGACACTGACCAAAAAATGACGTCAAAATGCCAGTCTCTTTCCACAAAAGAAAACAAATCGTGAGTTCTATTCAATAGTTCAACCAATGAAATAAATTGTTTTCATGAGCTCTACTAACGACAACTCACTAGGCGGTGCAAAAAACAAATAATGACGTCAAACGGCCAGTCCTTTTGGATTTCAGTGTCAGGCTATAACATAACGATGGTCAGGAACCCTTCAAAGCTCAAGTTTTTGATTTTTTTAGAATAGTGCACCGCCAAGTGAGTTGTCGTTAGCAAGAGCTCAGGAAAACAACTGATTCTATTGGTTGATCTGTTGAATACAACTCCAGATTTGTTTTGTTTCTGTTTGTCGCCTTGTCATTGGATTCAGTAGTCTGATGTCACGCCGCCCGGCAACGGCTGCCATCTTGGTTCTAAACAAAGAAGATCATTACTTTTTATTCTTCATGCTGGCTAGAACTTTTCATATGCTTTGTGATCAGAATGTGTAAAAGTCAAAACAAGATCAAATTTATGGGTTTTTCCCTCTGGATACGCTTTTATGCTCACCGGAGAAATATTTCATACGGGCGTCCGCCATTGTTCCGATAGTTTAGAGCCAGTGTTACTAAGTTAACATGCGTCATTAGGAAGGAAGTGACGTTACGACTGTTGAAGAGTATTGGATTCAATAGTCTGATTCACGTCGCCCAGCAACGGCGGCCATCATGGTTCTAAACAAAGAAAATCGGTACTTTTTATTCTTCATGCTGGCTAGAACTTTTCATATGTCTTGTGATCAGAATGTGTAAAAGTCAAAACATGATCAGATTTATAATGTTGTTTTTTTTCCCTCTGGATACGCTTTTTTTTGCTCGTCGGAGAAATATTTCATAAGGCCGTCCGCCATTGTTCCGATAATTTAGAGCCAGTTACTAAGTTACCATGCGTCATTACGTTTTCACTAAATTGTATCAATTAGACTCTAAACTGTAAAGGTTACACACAAATGTGTGAGTGTGGTGCATTATATCCGGCTGGCGGAATGTTGTGTGTAAATGACCTACGCGATAAGCATCAATCTGTTTACGAAGGCTAGGCTCGAACCTCGTTCTTCGGGTGCAGGTGCAATACTTTATCAATTCGACCATCTCTCTCCATTCACAGAGGAGAGCAATGCTCTTGCAGTGACGCTCTCAGGGCGCCCCAAGGGAACAACAACATTTTAAAATATCAACCCTTTAAAAATATCAGCCCTCCATGTTTGTTTGATGGAGTTTGAGAAGAATGCCTGATCGATTGCGGTCGCCTTCCTGTCATACTCTGAAAAAACACGTTTTTAACCTTCTCCTTACCACCTACAGCAAAATCGTCATATTTGTTACGACACGATATATAATTTTCTTATTCAGATTTATTTTGTACGTCACAAACTTTGAGGAATGATCTTTGTTTAACTAATAAAAACATAAAGTTGTTTTGTAGAGAGCTTATTTGAGTAAAAAAAATATCAATTTTCGTGCTGGGTAAGCCTGTCATTTTGGGAAAATGCTGAAAACGATCGGTAAGGAGAGAGAAGATTTTGGCCAGAAAACTCGTTCTTCAAATTTCGATTGGTTATAAAGACCCGCAACTTGTCAGCAGAGTTTAACGAAGTTCCATATTTGAGAGAGATTTTGACAAGATGAGGGTCATTTTAATTTAATCGATTGGTTTTTGAAGGGCGAGTTTTATGATCATTTTTAAATATTTGATTTTTTAAAAATACGGCTGTATTCTCCAGTGTTATATTTTTTTCAACATAATCTTATATTGATGATTTGTGTTTAGATTCAATACTTTAAAAATCTGCCGGTCGGCTATAGACAGTTCGAAGTTGACGTCACTCAGGTCTTTGTTATTGTTTTTTGCCATTCGCGTTTATGAGTAATTGACACTAAACTGTATTAACCTGACTATAAACGATCATGGTTACACAAAGTTTTGTGTGTTGGTCCGTTATTTTTCCGGATGGCAATGTTATGAGCTCCGTAGCCAAGCGCATACTATCTATAGATAGTGTGCGCTTGCCTAAGAAACTCACAACATTGCCATCCGGAAATATAACGGACCAACACACAAAACTATGTGTAACCTATAGTCTGGTTAATACAGTTTAGTGCGAATTACTCATAAACATGGATGGCAAAAAGCAATAACAAAAACCTGAGCGACGTCAACGTCATACTATCTATAGATAGAACGAAGATGACGTCACTCAAGCATTTGTTATTGTATTTGCCATCCGCGTTTGTGAGTGATTTTT
Source organism: Berghia stephanieae (assembly GCF_034508935.2). NCBI lineage: Eukaryota > Metazoa > Mollusca > Gastropoda > Nudibranchia > Aeolidiidae > Berghia > Berghia stephanieae. The sequence continues at coordinate 43,068,000 of NC_088361.1, forward strand.
ACTAAACTGTATTAACCAGACTATAACAGTTCATGATTAGTCATAGTTTTGTGTGTTGGTCCGTTATACTTCCGGATGGCAATGTTATGAGCTTCGTCGCCAAGCGCATACTATCTATATAACGTATCAACACACAAAGCTATGTAACCTTGTACGTTTATAGTCTGATTGATATAATTAGTGAGTACTAATCATAAAAATGGCTGTTTAAAAACAATAACAATGAGCTGAGCGACGTCAATTTTGATCTTTTCTCTTTTCTGCTGGACAATGACATCACGCATTATTTGGCCAGATAAAAAGGTATGTTATGTCACCCAACGCCTCAAAACGATCAAACGTCGGTGTCATTTAGATATCAAAAATAATATTTATGATTAAAAAAATTATAAGACTACGGTGAAGATCGACATAAACATATTTTTGGTAGTATGATAGAGTGAACCAAATGTTGAACAAGTACGTAGAGAGAATGAAATAAATTTAACAATGTATGTGCTATTTCAGTATAATTTTGAGACTACAACAAGAAATGAAGGGAGTAGGAAAGTACCAGAAGACCACAGAGAATGAAAAGTTCGCGGCGGCGATGGGGG
>NC_088361.1:43076095-43081095 GCF_034508935.2 Berghia stephanieae
AAATAATGATAATTATTTTGTTTTGGCGTTACAAGTTGCATTCACACAACAATGAATAGGAAGGAGAGAATGAGAAATCTTTCATCACGGAAACGTCAAAAAGTGGATCTACGGGATATAAGATTTCTCTCTGATTATATCGCAATAAAGATCTCGGCTGCACCTTATTTTGCCCTAAGTTGTATCTATGCAACGAGGAATGAGTAGGCTCAAAGCTGATAGTTATGTTTCTTTAATTTAAAAAAAAAACAGGCGTCAGTTGTCTAGGATTTTTTGCATTGTTAAAAAAAATATTAACAGTTCGTTAGGCATCCATATTGTACTTGGACTCTCGCAATGCAATTCTCTGCTCATAGCCAGTTACCCATCCACATCTAAGTATAAAGAAATTATCTTTGTAAAGTTGCCTGTCCAAAAACAAAACATCATCTCTAGATTTTTGTGTTAAAAGGTCACCCGTCCATTTGCTGACCACGCTTAACAACGCTTTTATTTGTTTAGAGACGTAACACTGCACCACGGACTGACCCACCGACGCGACAAAGTGTAACCAAAATGGAAAATGAATAAAGAATAGGTTTTATAATATAGAAATTTAAAAATATAATATCGAGTCAAAACACTGTAAGATGTTCATTCAATTAAAATCTTATCCCGTCATGTAGGCCACACAAAACACACACAAACACACACGCACACTGACACACACACACACACACACACACAAACACACACAAATATGTATATACAAGGGTTGATTAAATATGAATTGCCTTTACTATGAATGAATAGTTCGATTTACCAGAAATTTTCAGGAAAGGATTATCGATTTCTCATAATACTACATTTAAAAATGGATGATTTTTTATATATTCTTGTGTACGTTACTGCACATCAAACGCAGCTTTGTCAAAAGGAAGCTTGAGACAAACGAAAGAGGACAGAAAGCGTTGTTGCGAATTTCACCTATCTAGTGTTTGTGGAAAAGGACTTTTTTGACAGATTGGTTGAAAAATGGCTCTATCAGGTATCCAGAGATGACATGTCACTCAACGCAATGGAAAATATATGAAAAGAACCTACAGGACATGATGACGCCTGTTAGGCAATATTACAGTCTTTTTCCAAGAGAGAGAGAGAGAGAGAGAGAGAGAGAGAGAGAGAGAGAGAGAGAGAGAGAGAGAGAGAGAGAGAGAGAGAGAGAGAGAGAAAGAGAGAGAGAACAAGGTTAACGTTCTGTTACTCATTTTACACCCGGCTAAGGTGAGAGAATGTGAGTAAAGAGTCTTTTCCAAGGACTCACCTTGTGCCGCGCAGAGCGAGACTAAATCCCTGGACCTTATGGCCCGAATGCGAGTGTCATACCACACAAGACCACATAGCCAAATGCAATAGGCAGAACCATCATTTTTATTTATAGGAAAATTTGATAGCACGCAATAAATAGAACGAAGATAACATCACTCGGGGCTTTGTTGATGATTTTTGCCATCCGCGTTTATGAGTAATTCTCACTAAACGGTATTAACCAGACTATACGCGTTCAAGGTTGCACAAGTATTTATGTGTTGGTTCGTTATACGTCTGGATGGTAATGTTGTGAGCTTCTTAGCCAAGCGCATACTAGCTATAGGTACTCCATCTGTGTCATGTCAGATAATATTTTATTCTACATCATTTTCACGCCAAATAAAAAAAATATGGTTTTAAAATTGAATTTTGAATCACGTTACCCGATGTCAGTCAATCTTCGTATTGCCAGTTAATTGCATTGTAAAGTTTCATCAAAAGTGGATATGACTTAATCTATTGACTGTCATGTCAAGTGTTTAAATTAATAGATATAACTAGATATTCCGTCACGAGGGTGATAGATATAATATAGATTCAGAAAAGTGAGTGGATTAGGCACTTATATTGATAATAACAATAAATGAAATGTGTAGAAAAGTGTCAGAAAATAATAAATAATAATGATATGAAAAACGTTTGCTGCGATAGGGAGCTGGACCCACACCCCGACTGGCCAAAACAGGGACTCTCTACAACAGACGTCATCCACCAGTCAGAGGGAATAGTACTTTCTCAACGGATCCGTTTCAGGCGACGTGTACTTATTTGCAGGTCTGATAACTCAAATTGTTATGGGCGCATCAGTGTAATGGAAATATTCTCACATTAACGCAACATATTGACCAATGCAACAATGTTACCTCTCTTATTACCAGCCATTTTCAGGATTTTCCCCAAAACTCCACACCCAACTAACACAAAAATAGATTTTTTATCACTCAAACACATTAGCAGAAAGTTTTTGCGATACATAATTTCTTTGGCAAAACTTGCTCTACAACACAATGTTCATTTTCTATAAATTTTATGATATAACAAGAGAAATTTGAATAAGAAAATGTTAGTTGTATCGTAACGAATGTCACGATTTTCCTATAGTTGGTAAGGAGAGGGTTAAATCAAGTCCATAATTAATTGCGTTCGGTTATGATAACCGAACGCAATTATGGACATGATTTAACATCGCAAATATTATGTGCACCTAGATTTGAGGAAATTGAACGCTTCATAATGTCAACAACACAAAAAGTTACGGATAATTGTAGAATTTGTTCAATGTGTTCACCATACACAGATTACCTTTTCAAATCGTCCATTTTGAGCTTTTATATAGCGCAATATCCACTAAACGTGCTCAAAGCGCTTTACAAGGTGTCCCTGGGCAACAGCAGCAACATTTAACATGTAGGACAGGACATGACGCCTGTTATGCGATATTACAATTTTTTCGGACAGGGACAACGCTGTTAACGGCCAGGTACTCATTTTACACATGAGTATGGTCAGAGAATGTGAATAAAGAGCCCTCCAAGGACTCAACTATGCGCCGAGCGAGGCTCGAACCCAGGTCCTTCCGATCCGAAAGCGAGTGCCATACCACTAGACCACATAGCTGCACGATAATATGTATCCACCACCTCGATCTAGTATTAAGTAGGAATGAACCACATGCTGACAGTTGAAATTACATGTACAACTTTATGAGATAAGCTTCATGGCTCAGCATTAAACAGTCCTTGCTTCTCATCCAAAAAGTACTAAGTCCGAATACCCGCTGCGCTGTGTGGCCTTTAGAGAGACACCGCAACCCCGGCTCAATTTGCGGCGCTGCACTGCTGCTGACAGCTAGGTTAAAGGGAAATTTATTATTTTATTACACATGACGCAAATATTGCTGCTTGAATCTCATTCCTATCCTCTCATCTCTCATTCGTCTTAAGTGTCCCATTCATCGGGGTTTGTTGACGAAAGGGTAACCCGAAATGTCCAGATCATCTGGGGGTTTTATTTGGGGGGGGGGGGGGGGTTGTAAGTTTAATTAAAAAATATATGCCATGTAATTATGGTGATAAAATTAACATCTGTATTTTTTAAAATAACAATGAGTGTAGTTTCAGTAAATTAGAAAAAAATTCAAATCTTAATGATGATATTGGGGGAAAAAACCTCGTTTCTGTAATGTATTATAGAGAGAGTGGCATTGACGTCACACAGGTCTTTGTTTAAAAAAAAAAAAAACTACCATCCACGTTTATGAGTAATTCTCACTTAACTGTATTATCCAGACTATAGATAGTATGCGCTTGGCTAAGAAGTTCATAACATTGCCATCCGGTAGTGTAACGGACCAATACACAAACTATGTGTAATCATGAACGTTTATAGTATGGATAATACCGTTTAGTGAGTATTACTCATAAACGCGGATGGCAAACGACAATGACAAAGACCAGAGTGACGTCAACTTCATTCTATCTATAAAAGTTCATGGTACCCACAGAGTTTTGTGTGTTGGTCTGTTATACTTCCGGATGGCAACGTTGCGAGCTTCTTAGCCAAGCGCATACTGTCTATAATAAGCGAACAAGTTTGAAATACTATCGTAATATATAAGTAAAAAAAAAGGATCGACATAGTAGATAGTAATGACGGATTTTATATCCTATCGTACGTGCTAAAAACCACGATTAATTCCAAAACCACTAGTTATTTGCAATTATTTTATAAAATAGGTATAAAATATTATAGAACAAGATACTGTCTATATTTTATTGATATACCTTTCAAGTTATCAAATGTCGCTTACGTGACAATCTAGAGAGCAGGCACTGGAGGATGATAAAAAGGCAGGCGATTTCTGGATGTTTTTTTTTTCTTTTTCTTGCGTTTTTCCTCTCTGCTTTGTCTGGCATGGCTTAATACAAACTTTTTTTCTGATATTTGCTAAAGCGCGTAAAATAAAATGCGAAAATGGTTTGTTTGACTATCTAGACAGTTTTAAGGATGAGAGAGAAAACATTTCATATGCGGCCAACTTGGGCAAACTGAGTATTGTTAAATATAAAGTTAAAATAATTAGAAATAAGGAATTTTAGGTTTATGATGAAACTATCGTCATTCTCTTCAAAAATGATTTTTGAAAGTTGTCGCTTTAAGTATTTGAAACTTGTAGTTTAAGTAATTGGAACTTGTCGCTTAAGTATTTGAAACATGTCACTAACGTATTTGAAAGGGGCAGTAGCGTGACCCAGCGGAACGGTCTTTGCTTCGTAGCCGGAAGGTACCGAGTTCGGTCACCCGCCGCTACACTGTGTGGCCTTGAGCAAATCACCTCGCCCTAGCTCAGTTTGCGGCGCTGCACTGCGGTTAACGCCTGGGACATTCCAGTCTTCCCTTGGAATAGACTTTAGAGAAAAACAATCCTATATGGGTTGAATAAATGGATTAATTTTTTTTTTTTTTTTTTTTAAAACGTGTCGTTTAAGTATCTATTTGAAACTTGTCACTTACGATAATCCATGAAAAGCACGACATGTCTGCCTCCATTATAAACATTGAGATTTGAATTTTTGTTATTCTTGGAAACTTAACTTATTCTTTTAGATATAGCATGTTAATCTGATTAAAATAATAAAATTATGTTCCAA
>NC_088361.1:43086095-43108595 GCF_034508935.2 Berghia stephanieae
CAAGTGTGCAGGAAAGGTGCTATATCACGTCTGACCAGAAATCAGAAGGTCTGAGTTTCGATCCCCAGTCGAGGTAGACTGATTTTTTTTTTTTTTTTTTTTTGAAGGTTTGTTCTATTTTTCTTTCTTGCTTTGTCTGGCACCTTTCATACACACTAGTTCAGATCTTTATCTTACACTGGTGCCTGCTCCTCAATTTCTTAATCAAATGTTTATGGAGAACGTTTTGTGTTGGATTCAGAGTTTCTTATTCCACATATATGAGACATTACTGATTTGAATTTGTAATAAGGGTCAAATAAGTAATAGGCAATGGCGAATGTTTTATTATTGCCAGCACAAACAATAATTTCGTCCAGGAAACAGCTTGCACTGGATAAAATAAAAACACAATAATATTTCTTAATTACCTGCTCAGCATATGAAGGATGTATTGTAAGAAAGATGGGCATCGAGAAACCATTTTATTGATAGCAACCATTTTCTTTCATTTTATGGGTATCTTACAGTCATATTTTTTATGAGAAATGGTTACGAAAAAGCGTCCAGCCGAATTGTTTTGTTTCTAAGAAAGTTTCAATGAAAGTACATGAAAAGAAAAGGCAATATTTCATTTGATACAGTAGAAAAAGATACAAATTGCCTATTGTGCACACACATAGATACACAGCAAGATATTTACGCACAACGTTTGCGTACACACACACACACACACACACACATACACACACACACACAATAACACACAAATAGGAACAAACTCACAAACACAGGTAAACACTCATGCTTACGTCTTTAGGCTACGTTGAACTTATCTAATCGAACTAATCTAATAGGCATATCACCAAAATGATAATAATATGGTGTCTGATTCCAACACAAAAAGTTACTGGTTTGAATACACGTCGCGCTATGTAACTTCGAGCTAGTCATATCGTCCTAGTTAATTTTGACGTGGTGCACTGTGGCTTACGCCTGGGTTATTTTTTTTCTCTCTCTCTCTCTCTCTCTCTCTCTCTTTCTCTCTCTCTCTCTCTATCTATCTATCTATCTATCTCTGTGATTTCTCTCTCTCTCTCTCTCTCTCTCTCTCTCTCTCTCTCTCTCTCTCTATCTATCTATCTATCTATCTATCTATCTATCTATATATCTATCTAGCTATCTATCTATCTATCTATCTATCCATCAATCTATCTATCCATCTGTCTATCTATCTCTGACTCTCTCTCTCTCTCTCTCTCTCTCTCTCTCTCTCTCTCTCCCTCTCTCTCGGAATAGACTCGAAAGAATAGCTTCCCCCTTGGGAATGGATCAGAGGGACAATTATACCCTTTTTTATATTCAGTATATACTTTTTATGCACTTGTATCAACTTATTCTCTTTTGTATCTGTTCTTTTATCACAGCTTTACAAGCGCCTGAATTCAGCTGGAGTGGCCTGTAACATCATAACCATTGTTCTTCTGGTGCCAGCCTGTTTTATCTTTTTGTATTTCAAGTAAGTACTCCCGTTCCTGAATTATATCACTCTTCCATAAAACAACCATTTGTTTTCAATGTATTCACGGGACTTTCTGTCCATGAATACATTCTTCCACCTATCAGTTTAGCCATAGTAGCTCTTCAGAGCGATAAGATCCTTTACGTTAGAGATTACTTGGATTCAATAGTCTGATGTCAAGTCGCCCAGCAACAGCGAGCAGCTTGGTTCTAAGCAAAGAAAATCGGTACTTTTTATTCTTCATGCTGGCTAGAACTTTTCATATGTCATTTGATCAGAATGTATAAAAGTCAAAACATGATCATATGTATAATGTTTTTCTCCTCTGGATACACTTTTATGCTCGTCGGAGAAATATTCCATATGGACGTCCGCCCTTTTTCCGATAGTTTAGAGTCAGTTACTAAGTTACTATGCGTCATCACTCATTACGAGGGAAGTGACGTCATGACTGTTGAAGCCAATTGGGGGCTTTTTGTACAGTTGTACAGTTGACAATTGTTCGTTGTCCTTTGTCACAGGATGCTAGACTGCCGCAGATATATCTAGCAGGCTCAGCTATCCAATCACCGCTGAGTACAAAATGCATTTCCAAAGGTTTTTAATCGAGATGCCGAATCCCACATGTACATTTTGAGGCAAAGAATCCGAAACGGCAGAGCATAATATAGTTGAGAGTTGTATTGTGACGGGGCTAGTGTGCGGATTCGCGACTGTACACGTTGCGGCCACGAATTCGCAGCCTGGATAGAACTTCATAGTATTGCAGTGTGAAACAAAAACCATTAGAAGTTGCTGCCGATTCGAAGCCTCGAATCTAATGTGAATATCCAAGACCGTACTTCCAAACCTTGTCAACATGCAATTCTAAATCTTTTATTCATCCATCATATCCTTTTATACATCATACATGATTGCATTTTAAATGCAAAAATCCTAAACGCTTTGCATTTTTCGAAAGCCAATTCAATGGTACTCCTCCAGTGCCTCCATTTTTGGGATCATCTACATCCAATGTGGGGCATGGAAATCATGTCTCTCTCATCTCCCTGCTCACCGATAGTCTCCGTGTTTTCTTTGGTCTTCCCGCCTTTCTACTCCTTGGGAGATACCAATAAAAACATTTATTACAAATTTTTGATCAAGAATTCGTGCATGCACTACTTGAAAAGAATTTCGATTTTCGTAGCAGATATTCCGCCCCTGGCCTCTATAACCAGCTATATTTCGTTTCTTATAGTCGGACCATTGCTTAATATAAGATTTTTACACTCTTGCTGTTTGGAATTCCGGACGTGTTCCCAACCGCTGTACGAGGTTGCGAGTACGCGTTGAGAACAAATTTCGAATTCCAAAACGCAAGGGTCTGGGCAATCTTTTAATCTATCACTCAATCGATTCTAATTTCGCTATTATCTGAATAAAAAGACATTTACAAAAATACTTAAATGATACTTCTTTTTTTCACATCTAATTTTAGTGAATTGTAACGCTTGATAATCAAATTCTTATTGTAAACTTGATATCATTACGCATTACTATTTTAGGGTGATGGTAGAATAACAAACGATGTTCCATTCTATCTAATATCACAGCTATCTTCAATTATTTCGTTTTAAAATATGCTAATCTTTGTAGCACAGTTCTGATTTTGGCCCGATACACGCAGCAATTCATTAACATTATTCACTCTCCCTAGTGAGCCAAGTGAAAAATATATAAACGACATTTCTACGGGATGTAACAATTGTGCCCTGTCGTATATATATATATATATATATATATATATATATATATATATATATATATATATATATATATATATATCGGGTGCGAGAAAAAAAATTGGAAACAATTAGATGCTTGTAATAATAACTGATGCAAGTCTGAAATTTCACCATAATCAACTCAGTCCTGAAGATGGCAAATTAAGCCTGAAACATTGATGTAGACTGCCCCAAACATTGTGGTAAATATTTTAAATAATAATTCGCTCCATTACTACATGTCGAGCACTTTTCGTACCATATTTGTATCAAACACGATTCAATATATATATATATATATATATATATATATATATATATATATATATATATATATATATACACATATATATATATATATATATATATATCCTTTCCTTTCACACACACACACACACACACACACACACACACACACACACATATATATATATATATATATATATATTATTTATTTTTTTTACCTATAACGATTTAACTATAATGCCAATGTAATATGATATATTTCCTTTTCTTGTTTACCCGAAGATGATCAAAGGCTGAAACAACGTTTACTTTATTCTGTATCTTCTATAAAAGTCATTTTTACTCCCTTTATTTTACTATGCGCTTTGAGCAAGTTTATCGAATATTGAGTACGGTGAGAGAATGTGAGGAAAGAGCCTTTTCCAATGACTCAACTATGCGTCACTCAGAGCAGGACTCAAACCCGGGATATTCCGATTCGAAGGCGAGTGTCATACCACAAGACCACATAATATCCTTTTCTGTTTTATACTAAGCAAGTAAGAGGCGTGAGATTGCCTAGGAGCGTCGAATTCATTATGCACATGACAAAAATTGACATATGTTGTAATCTACAATCAATTACAGGCCATTTCATCCAGTCGATTATCATTGATGACATAGAGCATATGGAAATTATCCAGTTGTTTGCTTTCAATTACCAACACCATTCCGCAGTGGACCGATATCATTATAGACGGAACGAAATTAACGTCACTCACCTCTTTGTTCTTGTTTTTAACCAGACATTGTTATGATTAGTACTGTATTAATCAGGCTACACCGTTTAAGGTAACTCGTAGTTTTGTGTCTTGACACTTTCTATCTGGCTGGCGGATGTTGTGAGTTTTTAACTAAACGCACTGCTACAATACTGGCGCACAATGCCTAATCACCTCTTTCCTTACAGAAAATATTCTATTCCTTTTTTAAAGAAAATTGGTCTTTCAAATAACGACCGATTTATATGACCCTCATCTTAGCAAAAACTCTCAAACCTGGGACCTCGTTTAAACCTGGTTTAAATATAAATGTGCTTCAGAGCCATAAGGTCCAGAGAGCCGGAGTTTGATCCGGGTTTTATAGTGTGCAATTGCTTGCTACGGTTTGAACAGGACACTAAGTACTTTCCACCTAATCTAACAGATCCAGCAACCCATATCACTGCTGAGAAGGGAAACTTTAAATGAAGTCCCAGGTTTGAGAGTTTTTGATCCGATAAGGATCATTTTAATCAATTGATATTTGAAGGACGAGTTTTCTGACCAAAATTTTAACCGTGTTTTTGTTTTTAGACTAAGGCAGAGTAACATAAAAGGAACGACATTGTCGCCATTCAGCTCTTTGTTATTGTTTTTAGTCAGCCATCTTTATGAGTGGTTCTCACTAAATAGTAATAATCAGACTATAAACGTCTAAGGTTACACATAGATTTATGTGTTGGTACGCTATATTCGGCTGGCGGGTGTTATTCGTTTATTAAAGTTAACGCAATGCATGAACACACGGTTCTGATTACGTCGTCTGAGGGAGACGATTACGGGAAACTGGTTGAGTAAGATCAAAGAGAGAGGGAATGGGGATACCCCTCTCATACGCATAATGGACGTTGCCCCCGTTTCCAGCCGAAAAAAGTCCCGGCAACCCTTGTACGCAGAATCCCTGACTACGGACAGAGCTGCACATACGAGATGGAAGTCGGTTTGGACGAATTCAATCCCTCGTGGGGGCGGGGACCTACACTCCTCTAAGCTTGGTGACAAGTTGCCAGGCTTTGATACCAGTAAGAGGAGACATTGGGTGGCTGCGAATTGGCTTCGGTCGAGGAGCTGCCTAACGGCAAGTGCGTTACATCGGTGGGGTCTTACTACCTGTCCAATATGTCCACGCTGTGGGCAAGAACCCGAGACGGCAGAGCATCTAGTCGAAAGTGTGTTGTGACGATGCTACCCGGCGGGTTCGCGACGGTGCACGAATGCTGATTGGGTCGATCGTCATAACATAGTAGTGTGAACCATAAGAGGCTGCTGTCGTCTGAATGAACTGGGTAGCAATTATTGAGTTTGTGGTCAAATATCAAGAGTTAGGATATTTCTTTCTTTTTTAAGTTTTTAAGTTGAAGACACAAAAATCACTCCCTTCAAAAACGACGTTTATTTAAGCTCAAATTATTTAAGTTAAGTTTATTGTGCGAATGCTTTGTTCATTGCTTTTATTCCTTGATCAAGAACTGAATCTCAGCTTGAGAATGGCTTTTCTTTCGAACATTTAGGGATTATGATATGCGTTATGTACCAATAATAATAACAAGGAAGCAAAGATACAATACTTGTATCTCAGTGTTGTGGCCTGTTGTTTTCTATAGATAGAGTGCGCTTGGCTAAGAAACTCACAACATTGCCATCCGGAAGTATAACGGACCAACACACAAAACTGTGTACAACCATGAACTGTTTTAGTATGGTTAATACAGTTTAGTGAGAATAACCTTACCTTACCCGGGTTCCATCTCTTTCCAGAGGTCGGATGTCATGGCTTTCCATCCTTCACGGTCCATTGCAGCCTCGTTACAGTCTGCCATGCGCCGTCCTGTAGCTTCCTTGATGCCATCTGTCCAGGATTTCCTTTGTCTTCCTCTGCCTCTCTTTCCTTCAATTCTTCCCTCCATTATCCTTTTTTCGAGACTATCATGTCTTCGCATATGTCCAAAATATGACAGCTTTTTGTGCTTCACAGTCAAAAGAAGTTCTTTTTGTTTTTGGCCCATTAGGTCGAGGACTTCGATGTTTGTTTTTCTTGCTGTCCAAGGTATTTTCAGTATTCTCCTGTACGTCCACATCTCAAAAGCTTCAATACGTTGTTCTGTCTGTGCGGTTAGTGTCCACGTTTCACAACCATAAAAGAAAATGGACCACACATAGCATTTGGTGCATCTCATTCGTGTTCTGATGGAGATATTTGTGTTGTTGAGGATTGCCTTTAGTTTCATGAACGCATTTTTGGCCAGCATTATTCGTCTCCTGATCTCTTTGTCAGACTTTGCATCGGATGTTACCAACTGCCCCAAGTACGTGAACTCCTTTACTTGTTCCACTGGACACTCTTCTATTTCTATATCTATGTCTATGGGCTCTTTCTTTTTTGTTATCACCATTGTTTTTGTCTTCTTCGCATTCATGAACAGCCCCTTTTCTTTACTCTCTTCGTTCACTTTTGAAATTAGCTTCTGTAGGTCTTCCTTACTTTCCGCCAACAGGACAGTATCGTCAGCGTAACGTAAATTGTTGATGTTGTGGCCACCAACCTTCAACCCTTGTGCTTTTTCTACTTGCCGAAATATAGACTCTGTGTATAAATTAAACAAGCAAGGAGACATAACACATCCCTGGCGCACTCCTTTCTTGATTTCAATTGCATCTGTTGTATCTGCCTGCACTTTTATCTGAGCCTTTTGCTGCCAGTACAGATTAGCGATTAGAGCCACATCATTCTCTTCCACACCTATTGCCACAAGGTCCTGGATAAGTTTCTGATGACTAACAGAATCAAATGCCTTTGAGTAGTCGATAAAACAGGCATATATGTCTTTTTGGACCTCTAAGTATTTTTCTGACAGGATTTTTAAGTCGAAAATTGCCCCCCTGGTGCCACTGTTCTTTTTGAATCCAGTTTGCTGTTCTGAAATCTCACGATCTACTTTTGACGAGATTCTTTTCAGGATTATTGTCAGGAGGAGTTTCAGTAGATGGCACATAAGACTGATTGTTCTGTAGTCCGAACACTCAATTGCACCCGCTTTCTTGGGTAGCAGTATGAAGATAGAAGTGCGAAGGTCTTCTGGGATGTGCGTTGACTCGTATATTTCATTCATAAGGTCCGTTATCACATCAACACCAAATTCACCCAGTGCTTGCAGCATTTCTGTTGACACCCCATCAATTCCATTTGCCTTCCCTGTTTTCATGCAGTATAGGGCTTTCTCTACTTCTGATCTTAGGATTGTGGGTCCCCGTAGAAAGGACTGTATATGGTTGTCACCTCTGTCCGCATTGAATAGCTCCTCCACGTATTCTTTCCATCTATTGGCGATTTCTTCCACCTCAAAGAGGAGTCTACCTGATTTATCTTTGATGCAACCGCCAGATTGAGCGTTTTTATATGTGAATTTCTTGATTTCAGCAAACATTGGTCCAGGGTTTCTCTCATGTGATAGCTTCTCAATACGGTGGCACTTTTCATCAAGCCAGTCTTCTTTAGCCTGGATACACTTTTTCTTTACTGATTTGCCCAGTTCATTGTACCTAGGGGTGCCCTTTGAATGTTTCCGTTGTCTCATAAGATTCAAAATTTCATTCGTCATCCATTCTTTCTTTGCCTCTTTAGATTTTTTGTTTAGCATTTTCTCGTTTGTAGTTGTTATTGCACCTTTAAGAGAGGACCATTGTTTATCAATTCTACTCTTATACGTTTCTTCTGTTTCTTTATTTGTGACTTCTTGTTCTTCCATAAGACAAAAATACGTATTTTCTACTTCTACAGCATATTTCGCTCTTAGCTCCTCGTTTCTAAGTTCAGCTAGGTCGTACTTTATGTGTACGTCCCTTTTCTGTTTGGGAATTTTTAATTTAACTTTTATTTTCACCATGATGGGAACATGGTCCGATCCAATGTCAGCACCCGGGAAAGTTTTACATTGGGTCACACAGTTTTTGAATCTGGTTTTGATGAGAAAATAATCTATTTGGTTTCTGTATATATCTCCTGGGCTCTTCCAAGTGTATAGGCGCCTCTTTGGTTGTTTGAATATGGTGTTTATTATGGTCATGTCGTGGGACTCGCAAAATTGGACCAGACGTTCACCCCTCTCGTTGGACTCTCCTAGACCACAACTTCCCATGCATGGTGAGATTGCTGCGTTTCCAACTTTCGCATTGAAATCCCCCATTACGACAACAATGTCACTTGATTTTATGCATTTGAGGGCCTTGTTTACATTTTCATAATGTGCCTCGACCTCCTCATCTGGGTGATCACTCGTTGGTGCATAAATTTGTAGGAGCACTAAATCAAAAGGTTTAGCTTGGATTTTGCACATTAGGATACGGTCATTCACGGGCCAATACCCAGTTACTGATTTAGCAATTTTGTTTTTCATCAGGATGCCAACGCCTCTGTTGTGCTGAGTATTTCCGGAGTAAATAAAAGTGTGGCTGTCTCTTTTTATTATTCCATTGTCTTTCCATCTTGTCTCTGAGACACCAAGGATATCCATATTCATCGCCTCTGCCTCCATAATTAGATTATGGAGCTTTCCTGCTTGAGCAAGTGTTCTCACATTCCACGTGCCAATTTTTAAAGGAACATTTCTTGTCTTCAAGGTAGGTAGATCAGTCTCTGGCTTTCCCGAGGGCTTTCCACCAGAAACGTCATAAGGTGCCATCTTTTGGACATTACTTAATTCCTCTTCCCTGTACATATTTACAGCTTGATACTTAGTTGCAGGGGGCCCAACGTCACAAGCATCTCTAACACTATATCTCTGACTAGCCATGACTAACTATGAATGATACGTGGTAAGGTTTCCCCCTTTTCCACGGTGGTAGCCGCTATCTAATTTTGTCTCAGACGCGCCTCTTTGTCTACCACAGACTTGCTGTCTACGCCTACTTTTACCTAACCATATCCAGACTTTGTGCACTAAAAGGTGAGACATTACCTATTCTACCCTACTACGCGAGTCACTCAATGTCGTTTCGCAGGTCAGTCGAGACCCGGTCCCGGGGTGTGGCCGCTGCGTGCACTACAGCTTCTAGGAGCCAGACATGAGCTAGATATGCAGGTGTGGACCAGTGGATCCTGACCATCCGAAGATGCGACTGTCTCTCACCGAAAGGTACTACCACTCCCTCCATACCCTACACCCCGAGAATAACCAATAAACGTGAATAATAGCAAATTTTTTTTTGCTATTATTATAACCAATAAACGTGAATAATAGCAAAAAAAAAATAAAACAATAACAAAGACCCAAGTGACATCAACTTCGTTCTATCTATACGCTGTGCGATTTGTGAGTTAGTTTCAGATTATTTTCACACAGGAAATCAAGCCCTTGAAAATATTAGTGTTTTCACGTGAGTTGTCATTACAGAAATGTTCAGGGTTTTTCTCATTATCTCTCTCTCTCTCTCTCTCTCTCTCTCTCTCTCTCTCTCTCTCTCTCTCTCAACCTGGATAAACCGAATCGCCCTATCCAGAGGGTAGCAAACAATAGCAGCCATTGGTATCATGTCAAAGAAAAAAACGCGATATATTATACCTCGTTACCATCACGAATCCGACAACATGAAACAGGGATGTATGAATTTAATAGAATTTTTAAAAATTGAAATCCAAGAATAGTGAAATATCAAATTATCTTTACATAATAAAACGATTCTTCTTATCTTTTACTGTATTCATTAATGAGTTTCATAGGATTTTTTTTTTAAGTTACAAAGAATCTATGTCGAACAAAATCTAAATCCGGAAGTTCTGTTAGGGTGTTGGGAGTAATCTCTTTTCTGTAATGGATTCTACGAATCCAACCACAGGGGGTAAATGAAGAAGAGTTTCTCTCAGGTGGCGCCTCGATGATTTCTCTTTTGAATATTTAAGGATTGTGATATGAGCTGTGTACCAACACTGAATGTGATAATGGATTTATAATAATAGAACAATACGTGTGGAATGATCTTGGCAAAATAACAGAATAGCAACTAAATTTAGATAATGAAAAAAAAAATATGCTAAAACTCAGCATATGACACACCATAAGAGAGTGACTGGGAATGATTTGAATTGTCCCTTACCGTTCGTATAATTTCAAATCGATCCACTAACGAATATACAGTTCTCCTTGTGATATTATGCATTCTTGCGACATTGTTCACAGACTGTCCAGCTTGAAGATGACCAATGGTACGTGCATGTTGGTCTTAACTAAGTCGTGACATCGCGTTGTGTTTTCCTGCCTTGAAAATGTTTCAAGAGGACACGGATGGCAACAAAAAAAATAATCTACACACTTCCTGTCCAGGGTAAGGGGCTAGAAGGTCATTTTAGCACGTGTGCGACGTGGTGAGCGAATTTCAGGTCATCAACTATCGGTACACAGAAAGGCTAATAGTAAACAACTCAGTGGAAAATATTAGCCTACGCCATCGGATATCGACGATTTTAATGCATATACTTTCTTTTGGTCGCAAGTAAATAATGACAACTCACATGGAAACAATAATATTGGGGCTTGATATTTTCTGAGTGAAAAAAACACAATCTAACCCACAATTCAGACAACATAATATAGAAAACAACAGGCCACAACACTGAGATAAGAGTATTGTATGTGACGCAAGCTGATAAAATCTTTTCTTCATTTTCCTCTTATGGTTGGATTCATAAATAACTGTAACGCGATGATATACAGAATACACCTGACCGGGTATGTGTATTTACTCGAAAGTTCCAAAATTGCGCTTGACTAGCACCCATTGCAAAGGGTAGCAAGCAACTGCTCTTGTCCGTTTCACGCTATAGAAACCGAGATAACCTCCGCTCCATTGGCCTTACGGCTCTAAAGGACTAGTTTACTACTATATTATCACTTTCTTTAAACAAAAAGTTAAAGAATATAAAATGGTGATACTTAATCGAAAACACAGGGAAACAAAACAAAAACAAAACAAAAAATATGATTGCTCGAAATTGGATTGGGATGAACACTCTTTCTTGCAAGACAACACCAAATTGCTATATTATAAATAAACGGTTTTGAAATTGTATTCTCTTTTTTAAATTGACACGACGCATAGTAAATCATTGCAAATTAGCCTGTTTTTTCATATGGCGATGATTTATATATAATATTTCACCATTTTTTAAGGCGGTGTCGATAACACCAACCGCAAGTATGCTCCGTGGTATACGTCGGACGTTAAAGAAGCTAAAACGAAGTGTCGGAGAGCAGAAAGACTGCTGAAAACATCAGGCCTCATGATTCATCGTGAAATATTCAAGAGCGCATTTCGTGCCTGGAAGACAACAATAAAAAAGGCAAAGACAACGTATTTTCTTTCAAAATTTGAAACTTCTAAATCTTGTAAACAATTATTTAACATCTGCAATGATCTACTTGGACGTGAAAGATGCACTTCATTACCATCTACAACCAATCAAAGAGACTTGCCAGACACATTTGTCAACTTTTTTAAAGACAAAATCCATAACATTCGTTCAGAACTAGATCGGCATGAACCATTTATAGATACAAATACATTCTGTGGTACCCCTTTAGACAAGTTCCAACCAGTTTCACCTAGTTTCATAAACGAGTTGATAAAAAAAGCCCCCATTAAATCCTGCGACCTTGATCCCCTACCAGCACAGCTTTTGGCCAGCTCCATCGATACATTATTACCATCCATTACATCAATCATAAATACATCCATACTGACTGGCGAAGTTCCATCGTGCTTTAAAAGTGCCCTCGTCAAACCACTTCTGAAGAAACCATCACTGGACCACAATATATTAAACAAGTATCGTCCTGTATCAAATTTACCTTTTTTGTCAAAACTTTTGGAGAAGGTAGTTCTTACACAATTAACATCTCATCTTAAGAACAACAGTTTGGAACAACCCTTTCAGTCAGCCTACAAACATCAACACAGTACTGAAACGGCGCTTCTTAAAATCTTTAATGACTTGTTATGTAATGCTGATGCTAACAATATCAATGTATTATGCCTTTTAGATCTTTCAGCTGCCTTTGACACCATTGACCGTGACATTTTGTTAAGAAGACTAGAAAATACGTTCGGCATAAAAGGAATTGCCCTTAAATGGTTTACATCATATTTACAGGATCGATGGCAGACTGTCGTGGTGAATGGTGTTCAGTCAGAACAAGTTTTACTAAATTTTGGAGTGCCACAAGGCTCTGTTCTTGGCCCTGTCCTTTTTACTGTATATATGCAGCCCCTTTCTAGTGTGATATCCAGATTCAATCTGAGTTATCATTTTTATGCAGATGATACGCAAATATATGATTCAGCACCCCTTAGTAATTTACAGTTCTTAATACAACGAATTACGAGCTGTTTTAATGAGATTAAATCTTGGATGTACCACAATAAGTTAAAACTAAATGATAGTAAAACTGAGATTTTAATGTGTGGAAGACCGAGTATCCTTAAACAGGCAAATAAATCACTAATTACTCTCGGAAATAGCACAATAGAATTTTCAAATAAAGCAAAAAACCTTGGCGTCATCATTGATAAAGATCTTTCCATGACAAGCCACGTGAATAACACCATACAATCTATGTACATAGAAATGAAAAAAATAAGCAAAATTCGTAATTTAATACCGAAGCATATAACAGAACTTTTAATTAATTCCTTGGTTTTATCTAAATTGGACTATTGTAACTCCCTTTGGGCGAATTTAACTAAAGACAAAATTAGCAAACTTCAGGTTGCTCAAAATAACGCAGCCAGGCTCATTGTACGCAATAACAAAAAATACCCGTCAGCAACTCTTCTTCTCCGTGAGTTACATTGGCTTCCTGTTGAAAAAAGAGTTGCCTATAAGATTTGTACTGTTGTCTACAAATCCCTGAGCACGAACAGTCCCTCCTATATTAAAGACCTTCTAAACATATATGTCCCCAATAGAAACTTGAGGTCAAGCAATGACCAATCAATCCTTGTCAAACCTAAGCCATTGCGTAAAATAGGTGAACAGTCTTTTCAATTTTCGGCCCCCCATTTTTGGAACTCTCTCCCGTCACACGTGAGATGCTCGGATTCGTTGACAACGTTCAAATCTCGCTTAAAGTTTTATCTTTTTACGTCATAATGTTGCAATATTATTTTCATATTTTGTTGTTGTTAAATTGAATTCGTATCACGTTTCCTTCACACTTGTCTCACTGTAATATGTTTTGTTTTATATCACTTTAAAGCGCTTAGAGCCTGTGACAACGGGGTAAAGCGCTATATAAATGCCATTTATTATTATTATTATTATTATTAACAGATACTCAACACATAGTTCCTCATAATGTAGTGAGTCAGATATCACTTTGTCTTCTACATCATTAATAGGTATATATTTGTTTGGGTACTACGAGGCGTGTACTTATTTGCAAGTCTGGTAACTAAAATTATTATGGTCTCGTTGTTTTGATGGAAATACTCTCAAAACCAACGGAAAAAATTTTCATTACAACAATGTTAAACCAGGCCCATAATTACGTTCGTTTATCAGATCTGCAAATACCGATACGTCGGTACTTCATAAAAAATTTATGAATTATCACATTTTAGTGGAACCTTATTTTATTTGGAACAAAAAAGAAAGCATGCGTAATAACTATTGTGGTTGAATATGAAGTGTTATGACAATGATTGACGCACTGGAGTTTAACTGAGATTTGACTTGAACGTGAGCCAAAGAGGCATTTTGTTGTAAAAAAAAATTAATAAATAAATAAAATAAGTTCCCTTTATTCATCTCATAGGGGAAATTTGTCTCTAGGGTCTATTCCAGGGGAAAACTGGAATAACTCAGGCGTGTGCCGCAGTGCAGCGCCGGAAATTGAACTAGGACGAGGTGACTTGCTCAAGGGCTTACAGCGGCGCGGCAGGTGATCGAACTCGGTACATTTCGAGTACGAAGCAAAGACCGTACCATGCTGCCCCCAATGCTATTAAGATGTTAAACTCAAGTACACAGCAATCTAGATAGTTGTCTATGTTTATTTAAGTATTTTCAATATCCTCTATATCGATGTGGTTATCTATTCACTTGTTATAAATATCTCGAATGAGTTCTAGAATCAAATACTAAATGCCAGGGCTCAGCGGACACAGAGATAAAACCTTGACTCATTACCTGAATATACCAACCAACCTTTCCGAGTAGCCGTGGGCAAATCGCCTTACCCCTGCTTACTTTGAGGCGCTGCTGACGCTTCAGTGTAATTTCAGCCTCCCTTTGAAAAAGACAGTTAAGACTACGACCACTTCTACTACTAATTCTACTACCACTACTACTTCTACTACTTCTACTACTACTACTACTACTACTACTACTACTACTACTACTACTACTACTACTACTACTACTAGTACTACTACTACTACTACTACTACTACTACTACTACTACTACTACTACTACTACTACTTCTACTACTACTACTTCTACTACTACTACTACGACTACTACTACTAATACTACTACTACTACTACTACTACTACTACTACTACTACTACTACTACTACTACTACTACTACTACTGCTGCTGTTGCTGCTGCTGCTGCTGATACTAGAACTTCCACTACTACTAAAACCACCACAAAGACTAGCACTACTATTACTAGTTCCATTACGACAACACTACAACGATTACTGTTAGAGACGCTACCATTTTGCTATCAATTTCTTCTTCCATCCTGTTTTATCTATTATGTTTTATGATCCATGTATATGTCCTATTAGATCGGTTTTCAAGATTCTAACGTTAACCGTCCTACCCTCTCAATCTTTCACCAATGCCAGCCATAAACTAGATCATCTAAGCATTAAATCTTCACCCCTAAAGCCTTTTACTTCACACCAGTCGTTCAAATCCTTGCGGTCTTATGACAGCGAATGATTTATATTGGGAAACACTGACGTGTACTTATTTGCAGGTCTAATAATCCATTGTTGTGATGGAAATACTCTCAAACCAGAGTAAAATATTATCCATTACAACAATGTTAAATCCAGCTGGCCCATTTTTGCGTTTGCTTACCAGACCTGAAAATATGTGCACGTAGGGAAACACTCACTATTTTCCAACATACGGGATTCAAAGACACGTAGATTAGATTATTTTATTTGATTTTTTCCTGCTTGTCTCTGTGTTTTTGTTGTTTTTGTTGTTTCGTTGTCTGATTCTTTAACCAAATAATTATTGTCGTACTCGGGAACTAAACACGTATTTATAAATTTGGCCAGAAAACTCTTCCTTTAAAATATAAATCGATTTAAATGACCCTCATCTTGGCAAAATCTCTCAAACCTGGCGAAGTGAAGGACGAATTTTCTGGCCAAATTTTTAAATACATGGTCTTTCCATAGTACGGCAATTAACTGGTCAAATCCTTTCTTTAAAATATATAGCCTTGTGGAGAACATTGTGCTTATTTGAGTCAATAAAAAAATTGATCCGGCGCACAACTCTACTGAAAGATTTGAAAAATAGATATGTATTTTTTACAGATAGATAAACAGATAACTTGATTTCCTTTTATAATTTAAAGTCAGTTTGAAAGTTCATTGAGTCAAACAGATATCATAAAAAATTTACCGAAGACACTAACACACCTCATGGCCACACCCTCAACTCTATATGTCCAGTAGAGTCCTTACTTCCGTTGTGTTGATTTAGCGGTGATCAGTGTTGTTATGTAATAGTGCGTTCTCATTGCGTGTATGTTTATGTGTCTGTGTGTGTGTGTGTGTGTGTGTGTGTGGTGTATACATGTGTGTGTGTGTGTGTGTGTGTGTTTTGGAATGTGGTTGCGTGGAAGAAAAAAAAAAAAAGGGGGGGGGTGTTCATCAAGTAGAGAAATTCCTGAGCAAGGGGCGGGGGGGGGGGGGGTTGCTAGGAACTGTCAAATTGGCATTTTTCAGCAAATCGTGGCATTCATAGTGATATAATTCACTTGATCACATGACGGTATTCGGATTTACAGAAATTTTAAACAAGTTTCACCGATTCACAACATCAACTAATATTACTGCTGATATTACTGTCGTTTTTATGCCATCGATGTGATAATTATTCAGATTTTCATTTGACCTCACATAAGTTAAGTAAAGGGGAAACATTCCGAAAGCTCCTACATCCCCAGTATTCATTCAATTGGTATTTTCACCGTTGGTCTTTTGTCAGGCGTTTATTTATTCAATTTGTCATCATATAAAAAAGCGTTTTAAAAACTCTAGAAAAAACCTTGATAGATTTGTGAAAGTTTAAAATTTCCTAATTTGACCATTGTTTTGATTCTCGGCCGTCATTTTAATTAGTGAAGTATTGAAGGTAGTGCAAAGCACTCCCAAGTAAAGCGTGGTAAAGACTTGCGACTTATTGATATTGATATCTACTGACTGATAAACTAAAATCATGCCGAATAAAGCATTGCACCGACGACAAGCACATCGATTAAAATGTGCATCTAATCGTAATCAAGCGAATCAAGAAAATGATTCTGGCAATATCGAATGAAAATAGTTCTTTCCCCGCGAAATTGCGGGCGTTTTACTAGTCTGGTAAAACTCTTTTACTTTCCACCAGTTGTTCAAACACTTGTGTAAGGAAATGCCTTTGTGTCTTATGGCGCTGTATGGAAATACCTGTGGATTGCACGACTCACGACATCAAACCTTATCTTGATGGATTTCTTTTGTCACTCTAAAACGTGAGGGTGTAGTATTTCCGTCGTGTCTTTGAGTCTGATCTTCGACATCCCCAATTTAATCCCTGGCGTTATCGGAGCTGCGAATGGTCATTGTCTCCATAGACCATGGTTGACTTCGTGACGATCCATCCATCGTACGCGCTTTGAGAAGAACATTAAATTACAACACCCACCCCCATTTCGCCTCAAGCTTTTTCCATGAGTCATGCGAATAGGGATGGTAAAGATAGTGACTTTTAATTTCATCTTCAGTTCTACTGTAAGTCCGTGGTGGAGAAGGACGTTTTGTATTTTCTGTTGTGAAAGTCCATAGTAACGTTCTATCACGGCTTCTAACTCCTGTCTCTGTTGTGAGACAGTATTACCAAACAGAAATTAATGTTGTTTAATTTCTTTTTGAGTAGTGCTCTGTGTTGGTGAGATTTCAGTGTTATTTGTAATCTATTGAAATATTGTGTTCTGTTGTGATTATCGGCATTTCTGATTTAATTTAGTTTATGATAATAGTGATACCCGAGTTTCCAGTGCTATTTTGCGATGTGTCATTTATCCGGTTATATACTGAGTTTTATAGTTTTGTTGATATTTGTAGAATTGATTTCTATTGTTTTCATTTTCTTTCCCAAATCTAGAGATCTGGCCTTTCTTTAACTTTGTGACTTTACCTGACCATGAAGTAACCTTTATGTGACTCATTGGAACCTCAATGAACATTGACTATAACGTATAACCTTTAGGAACAAGAACTGAAACCTATTACTTTATGAACATAAACAAGAACTGAAACCTGTTACAAAATAGACCTAATAACTTACTGCGACCTTGACATGATTTGAAGAACAATCCATTGTTTGATAACTGCATTAGACATTGTCGTCTGGAACCTAATAAATTGGTACTGTGTGTCATTCATCTCGACATTTATTCATTAATAACCTACACTTGGAATAACACACAGGCAACTACAGCACGTAGAATATCATCCTCACACAGACGGAGATAAGTTGGGGACCCTGAGGTCATACAAACTAAATGATCATATTTTTCTATCATTATTCATATATCATTTAGCTTTAAATTCACATCATTCACTTCTATCACCAACTCATTATATCTGTCAATCAGTAGTTTCATCAATATTATTTTGACATTTATCCTTTTATCACTGACTATATTCTCAATATCATAATATTACTCAGAAGCGTCATCTTGATGACATTCATTACATCAACACTATCATCATTATCATCATCCACCATACCTTCTTGATTCATCTGCTATATTCATTCATATGCATTTCATTTATATCCATCTCATTACATTAATTAATAAACACTTCATATCATATACACTTAAATCTCGGACTTATTGTGTTCATAATTTGTGAATCTTTGGCAGTCAGCCTCCCTCAACCAAGCGCAGCTCAGAGCGGTACACTACTCGAACCTTGGACCTTCCGGACCGCAAGCGAATGTCGTATCACAAGATCACATTACCGCACAAATTTAGTGAGTTAAAAAGGAAAATGCTTTGTCTTCTTTGCCTTACAGAAAAATACCCTGAGTGTCTTGGAAGTGAAGCTTTTTTTTTCAGGTCCCCATTTAAAAAAAAACGTGGACTTTTATATAGCACAATATCCATTTAATGTGCTCAAAGCGCTTTACAAGGGGTCCCTGATCAACAGCAACATTTAACATGTCGAACGAGACATGACGCTTCTTAGGCGATATTACTATTATTTCCGAACAGAAACACCGCTGTTTACGGTCAGGTACTCATTGTACACCTGACTACGGTGAGACTCAAGCACTCATCTATGCACCGAGCGAGGCTCGAACTCAGGACCTTATGATCCGAAAGCGAGTGCCACTAGACCACATACTCTCATAGGTTGGAAGAGAGCATAAAATCATTTCCTATCTAGACGTCTTGGTGTCACCTAACATATTTTAAAAGCATGTCCTCAAATGATAGATCATGGAAATAAAACTCATTAATAGCTAACACTAACACTGATTCCAGATAACACACTCATTCCTAAAGTAAATGGAATATTTTTCTGATAAACGTGAACTCATTCACTTATTCATCGGGCCATTTAATGTTTTACTAAACAGTATGGCCATGTGCAGACACGAATCAAAGTAGTCAGGAGAATTAGAATAGTGACTCATTCGCATTTGGAAATATTGCAATAGTCAATTAGTCTCTCATCGATTCGCACTAACCATGAATTAGTCTCTGGTCTTGTGGTCTCAATCTCAATAATTGGGCAGAGTAATAATTTAGTAAATCGCATTAACTGTGAAACCACTCATTCCGGTTTCCTCAGAAAATCCAATTACCTCAAGCTTGTAGTGGGTTAACATAACCAAATCTTGCTGGCTCTTATTAAAACAACGGTGCTTCGTGGTATGAATTTTGCTTTGTTATCCAAATACAGTAGAACCGAGTTAAATCCCCTGCCACGCTGTGAGACCTTGGTAAGTCACGTACCTCGCCTTGGCTCAATTAGCGGCGCTGAATTATGGCCGGCTGACGCCTTGGTTATCCCAGTCTCCACCTGGAATAGACCTTAAAGAATATTTTATTGTAGATGGATCTTTTGAAGCACATACAAATAAAGCACACACGCACACACACAGCCCCCTCCGCCCTCCCCCATACACACACTAACACACACACTCACTCATACAATCAAGTACACACTCACACGTAAGTACACAAACGCGGACGCATACGCACTTGCCTTCCAACGCGCTATCTTGCAATGCATTTTACAGATACGTTTGTGGGATGTAAAATATAGAGGAGTAATTATTCTGGTAATGTGCATATGATATAATTGCTAGCAAACACTCTATCCGAAGGATAGCAACTAATGGAGTTGATCTATATTACCTATCCATGTGCTCGGGGTCATTGGTCACATTGCAAAATGTGCTCAGTGTGACCCACGTAGTGACACGTGTTCAGTTTTCGAACTATCCAGTATAACAATTGATCATTTTTTTCAGTTTGACACATGTGTATGTTTACAACTTTCAAAAACAAAGCAGCGTGTTTACATTTATTAAGAAATGTCCAATCCTTAGACAGCGACATATCATGTGATCGATGACTCGGTTGGATGAAAACCTGAATATAGATCGTTCCCATTGCTACTGTTTGTTTAGTCTAGATAACCCCATGAGGTCCCGATCAGTTGGCAGAGCACTCGCTTCAAACGTAGAGGGACCGCGATCGACTTCGGGTGAATTCGATTTTTTTTCAATGTCCTTCCATGATTGGGTAGCTGGGTCTGTTAGATTAGGAAGAAAGCACTTAGTTATATGCTATCATCCTATCCAAAGGGTAGATAAACATTTTTATTGGTACAATTTACAATAGAAACCGGGATAAACTCCGGCTTCATGGGGCTAATGGCCCTGATGGACTACTTTGTAGCTTTGAATGACTATAATGAGATTGATTCATCGAGGTTTCGATAAAAAAAATCAACATTCTCTCTTTTCAACAGTTAAGGAATTTTATATCTTCTCAGCCTTTGTATGTTGGTCGTAATCAAAACAGGTGTCGCAAGAACAATGACAAGTATTCTGCCGTGCTCTGGAAAAAAAAACACATATTTAGAAATTTGGCCAGAAAACTCGTCCTTCAAATATCGATCGATTTAAATGACCCGCGTCCAACAAACACTTTCATACCTGAGACATCACGAAGTCCCAGGTTTGAAAGTTTTTGCTAAGACGAGGGTCATTTAAATCGATCGATATTTGAAGGTCGAGTTCTCTGGCCAAATTTCTAATTATGTGATTTTCAAGAGTACGGCAGTATTCCGATTATGACCTTCCAATTCTTCCAAATTATCCAATCGTCTTAACAAGTTGATGTGTTGTTACCCTCATCAGTTGACAACTAAAGCCTCGTGACATAGTCAAAAATGTATTCCTTTTCTTTGTTTTCGATCAAATGTTTTTTCTCTTAATCAGACTATTATATCTAGACATATCCTCGTGGACAAGTATTTGTGATTGTAATTCTGAAACAGTTTGTCATGCCATCAATCCAAAACTACTTTGTCATGATAAGTACGACTTTCCATCAAAAAAAAAAGAAAAAAATACTTGAGGGTTTATAGATAGTATGCGCTTGGCTAAGAAACCCACAACATTGCCATCCGGAAGTATAACGGACCACCATACAAAACTGTGAAGCCATGAACTTTTATAGTAGCTAAGTGAGAATTACTCATAAACGTGAAAAGCAATAACAAAGACCTGAGTGACGTCAAGTTCATACTATCTATAGAGCTCAATATCCAGTAAACGTGCACAATACACTTTACGTCTGTAGCCAACATCGACACTTAACAAGTAGAACTGTTAACACCCAGGAATTCATTTTACATCTGAGTACGGTGAGAGGCGGTGAGTAAAGAGTTAAAGAGCCTTTTCCATGGACTCAATCAAAAGAAGCTTGGACCTTCCAGTTGGAAGGCGAGTGTCATACCACTACACCGCATATCAGCACAGGTAGAGTTTTCATCATTCTTTTCAGAAAACGACAGTGAAATTTTGTGGTCTAGTAGCATAGCTCTAGGCTTGTAGTACCCATTTCTGACAGGCCAAAACTCGAGTAATTGGAAGAATGTCTTCAGTCACATTTTTCTTTCATAATTGGGTTATGACTCCTAATTCCCAACAGAGACAAACCCCGTTCGGCTCTGATGTAAGTTTCCAAGTGCATGTCCATTTTTAAAAAAATCTTTCTTATGGGTTTTTTTTTTTTTTTTTTTTTTTTTTTGCATCACCTTGGGGAAACGTTTCTTGGCGTGATTTTAAAAAAATATTAAAACAATAGCTCAAAGCTCTGCATGATTCATTAATTACCTGCAGAATTTTGTTTTGTCAATTCAATATAGAGATGATATCAAATTTATCATCATGAAAGACATTTATCATTCCTTTATATTATCAGCAATTAATTTCAGGGGTGGGGGTGTTGAACTTGTGTTAATTCATCCATGAATTTGTTCATTTGTTTATTTTTTTTCGAATTCATTATTTTGTAAGTCAATATAAGGTTAATGGTTTCCAATATCTGAATTTATAAGTTTTATCCTGTAAAAGAAATTGATAAAGGCGATTATTGCTAACAGTATCATATTGTTTCCACGACGAAGACTTAAATGATTTATTATCACTATTATGATGAAATTGTTCGAATATTGCTTATCAAATCGTCCACAGATTGTTGTGTTTAACATTGTCTTATCATCTGATCATCCTTTGAAAATTTGGTGTGCCACTGAGTTCAGTATTGGGTCAAGTTCTTTTTTCAATGTTCTTGAAACCCCTTGGATCAATTATTTCTGCTTTTAATCTACATTACCAATTTTATGCAGATAGTAGTTAAATCTTTAAGT
>NC_088361.1:43116095-43146095 GCF_034508935.2 Berghia stephanieae
GAAGAGAAAGAAGTTTGCGCCAATAACATGTCAAGATAAAAGTTGCCCTCGTTCAAAAATTTTAGCCTGTCTTAAATGGGAGGTTTAATTTGGGTTTAACACGATGTAAATATAGGAATCGAGAGTGTATTCTTTCAACTGATCTCAAAGCATTAAGGTTAATAATACAGCTAGTGATCAATATTTCTATAATAATCGTCTGTTCTACGATTAAGTGGCATTCGTGAGATTTTTAACCAGTTAACCGCCGTATTCGATCCGGAAATACATATATTTCAAGATTAGGACCAGAAAACTCGTCCTTCAAATATCGATCAAATATCGACTCATTTGGGAAAAAAAAACTTTCAAACCTAGGACTTCGCGAGGTCTCAGGTTTGAGAGTTTTTGCCGAGATGAGATTTGTTTAATGCGTGTCATTCCCGAGTACGGCAGTTAACTGGTTAATTTGGATACACATTATCTTTCCCAAGAAAACATGAGAGGATAGAGAGATTTTTCACTCGAGTCAAGGCCAGTCCTTTCATCAGACGACATCGACACAAAATGAGAATAATTCTCACAGGAGATATAGTCTTTTGAGACACGAAGAATGTTATTAGTATTGGGACATATTTTACATAAGACTGGTTTTGTTTTGTTTTTTGGTTTTTGCAAAAATGATTAAAGAAAACCAAATATTATGAGTCTTTAAAAAAGTTATAAGGGATTGACTTATGTGTGACTATGTGGTAGATAGACACTCGTATTCGGATCGGAAGGTCCTGGGTTCGAGTCCCGCTCTGACAGGCGCATGGTTGAGTCATTCAATAAAGTTCTTTACTCACATTCTCTCACCGTACTCAGTTGTAAAACGAGTACCTGGCCGTTAACAGCTTTGTCTCTGTCATAAAAATTGTAATATCGCCTAACAACCGTCATGTTTCGTCCTACTTATTAAGTAGTGTTACGGGTGGCTCTGGACCCCCTGTAAAGCGGTTTGAGCACGTTTTGGGAATATTGATCTATATAAAAGCTCAAGTTGTTTTATGATCAGCTTTCTTATCGTTTCTTTCACAAGTCAAGATTTATTCCCTTGATACATCTTATGCTTGAGTAACAAGAGAGAGACCATCAGAATTTGCAAATGATCTTTAACAGCACTTTTTGCGATCATTGGGATTCATAACACTATCATACTATTACGAGGAAAAAAGCCACATTTAACAGAGTCATATTATTGTAAAACACTGATTTGGTACTACCTAGACTGAATCTTGCATTGAACCAGGTGCAAAACAATGAATTTCAAGTCATTATATTTAGAGTTTTATACACTTACATTTACATTTACACACACACACACACACACATATATATATATATACATATATATATACATATATATATATATATATATATATATATATATATCTGTGTGTGGGTGTGTGTGTGTGTGTGTGTGTGTGTCTTTAAGAAAATATATCAACTTTCCGGCATCAAGCAGGCCGAGAAGTAGAATTCACAGTGTAGATTACTTGATCTTAGTTTCAGGGTCTGGATTTAGCGAAGGCAAAAGCTAAAGTTATGTATATATATATATATATATATATATATATATATATATATATATATATATATATATATATATATATGTCGTTGATCATAATTCTAAAATGGAAGAAAAGAAATTCATTACGATTTATAGAATATGGAGAGATCTTAGTTGTCGTCAACTCCAGATGGTCGACATTTCACGTCACATCAATCATTTCAAGACAAATGCAAGACTTGGTCAATTTTAAATGAGAAGAAAAAGCCATGACGTCACACCCTCTACTTTTCTGGTTCCAAAATCCTTGGAAGTGTTGGTTGTACCCAGTCCTTCGAAAAACGAATAATGAATTTTAATCATAGGATGGCATAATTAATTTAGTAGCAGGTTATATACGCAGATTATAAGTATAAAATCGACGTAAAAGTGCGATGATGTAAGATATTTATTGACGGCCAGCATAAATTTAGAATAGAAAATGAGATGCCGTCATTCCGAAACCAGAAGATCATTTATACAACGTATGTATTCAGTCCTTCGGAAGAGTGGTTTTATACTTCCAACGAGATAAGAATCATTTTTTTACATCACACTTTCGTTCCCTATTGTTTGATCCGATGCCTTCTGATGAGACCTGGCCTTGACTCTATCTAGAATGTCGTGCGTCCTTGGGAGATATAATGTGTATCCAAGTTAAAATCTCATGAATCCCACCAACCATTAAGCTTATTCCCGTCACTAATCATTATGGTTGACAAGCACCATAAAACCCTCTCGAGTTTCCTTGTAAAAACCATAGAAACTCACTGATTTTGATAAAATCATCATCGTTTAATGTTTTTGTTTGGCAGGGTTTCCATGGATACCGATAATCACCTATATCATTATCAGAGGGGTTACCGATGACCTTAACCTCAAGTAAGTATTATATTATATGTTTTGGAAAAATTGAATGAATGTATTATCTGTTTACGAGCTAATAGATTCTAAACACCTTTAAGTGCTCTGTGTAACTTTTATGCATAAATACAATTTATCAATTATATGAATAGCATTCAATGTTAATTGATAATATTGAGTATAAAATATCCAATACATAAATACGTGTCATAGTCAATATTCGTCGTATAATTAACTCTATTTACATTCATTTGGCATATACACGTTTGTATATTTTAGAGTTTCAAATAATTTATGTACAAAAAACATTAATACACAATGTCATGTTACATAATTCATCAAAATCAAATATTATGTTGATAAGTTCTTTATCAATGGTATTCTTAAAAATATTAATTGAATTAGAATGTTTTGTTTCGAACTTTATATTATTCCAAGTTTTATACAACAACACTGTCAACTGGGGTGGCTTAGGCCACTTACTGAAAATAAGATTATTCTAAAAGTTAAATTACTTGTAGCTATTCTGATTGGTTAAGGCTTAGTTACGGGCGAATCATCAATTATACAGCATATTGACCAAACAAATATTTACATATCTGACCATAAAACTTTTCCTGACATCGGTCGATTGAAGTGTACCCCAGCTTGTCAGAATTTTTTATTTTAACTCATACGAGTCTTTTCTATTTATCTGGCAATACGGATTAATAGATCAAGATGTGCTGTCACATCTACTCACGAAATGTTTTGAAAACTATTTACTTGTCATAAACTGTGCTCTAAGTAGAATATTCTTTATAATTTATACTACCAGCAAGACAAATGTTACCAAATTTTGATTGTATACAGTTGGAGTTGCTTGTAGACGAATTTCAAAAAGGGTGTCAAATTGGGGGCTTGTACCAGAGCATTCATTTATATAAATTGTAAATAAACGGGGTGAAAGTACACATTGGTATAATTTATGGTAGGACCTAATCATGAAATTCGACGAATTGCATGCTGTCCGACGTGCACTTGTTTGCAGGTCTGATAACCCAAATAATTATGGGCTCATTGTTGTAATGGAAATTTCAAAAATTGACGCAAAATATTGTCCACTACAAAAATGTTAAACTAGGCCCATAATTTCGTTCGAGTGTCAGATCTGCATACATGTACATGTCAGGTTGTTGCTTTGTTTTCGTTTTGTTTTTGTTTTGTTTTTTGTTATTTTGTTATTTGTTTGTTATGTTTTTATTAGTTTTTTGTATGTTTGGTTTTTGTTGTTTTTTTTTTTTTTGGTTTTATTTGTGCTATCTCTACAGGTAAATGAGGTTTATTGTATTAAATAATGAGAACAAATCAATAAAAAGAATTCTACAGCGCAATCTTGGTTGGTCCAGATGTTTGTAAATGTTAGTTGTAAATTCGATGACAATGTCCTGAACACTTCTATTATAAGATCGGTAAGAAAACTGATGTGTATCTGATTTAGAACAAATGTGAGGATTTAATTTATCAAGTACGTCTTTCAAAACAATTCAATGAAATTGAAGTAAAGCTATAGGTATGAGATCTTTTATACCCGAAATTTCCCCTTTCTTAGGAATAGGAATAACTTGAGACATTTCCCACATTGTAAGAAATGCAGGAATGTCAATGGCATATCAAATAAATATCTAAAAAATTAAGTCAGTTGATAAGACACACCTTCAACAATTTGCCTTTCATGTAACCCGGCCCCCTTTGCCTTCGTTTTATTAACGTTCATCCATTAATATCCATCAGTGCCTATTGTCTGATACTCATCCACGCATGAGTCGAACGCCGGGACACATCGTGTTAAGTACCCAAGAACACAAATTAATACGAGAGAAGACATTAATTTACCACCCATCCGTATTGATATCTCTCTACAAGCCTTGGCTTTGCTACAAGTCGAAACACGGAAATGTTAAGGCAAGAATGCCACCGCGCTATTAATTAATTGAAAAATTACCAACCCGGTCTCCTAGCGTGGCGGGTTTCATTGTAAAATTTGACACATGCTGTGCCGTTCATTAACTCCAGGTCATTAATTACAGCTGATTCTGTTTGGAAGTGCGTTGAAAGAGCTGGGTTATATTGACATTCCCTAATGTTATGTAGGTCAATTATTTCTAGGGTGCAATTTTGCACTAATAGAAACGTCATTTTGGGAAAGAGAGAACACGCTTGGCAATTCTTCCATGTCTAGGGTCGACCCCTACATTGCGCATAGTGAAGATCGTGGAAATGAATTCGCAAATCTATAATAATAAGTAAATTTTTACTATTAAAGGCTCATAATCATTTTTTTTCATAAATGGATAAACAACACAACATCCTACTCAGAAATGTTTAAGCCAAGAAACAGAGATTCATATAGATAGTGACAAGGTTTACAAAAGAAGTGTTTACCATAGTACGAGTATTATGCGCACTTTAAATAAAATATATTTCCTTGGTACTGTCGATCTGATAATGATTTTATCTCAATTCATTGCGATCATTTATTATCATCATGGTAGTATATTCTTTGCGATAGACTAGCGTCCTATCAATAGGGGAGTAAGCAATTAATTGCTATATATTGTCCGTTTCACGCTGTAGAAATGGGGAGAGACATGTGGCTCTGAATGACGACTTTTACGTTGTGTATTCAGATTATGGAATAAGTTAATTCCCTTTTGCATAACATCGTAAGGTGTTCCATAAAAACATTATACAAAATGAATTAGACAAATGCTTGCCCTCAACAGGAATCATTCATATTGTCAAGGAGAGCACATAGAGGCAGCGTGACTCAGCGGTACGGCCTTTGCTCCGTACCCGAAAGGTATCGAGTTCGATCACCCACCGCTGGGCTGTATGGCCTTGAATAAGTCACCTCGTCCTAGCTCAATTTGCGGCGTCGCACTGCGGCTGACGCCTGGATTATTCCAGTCTTCCCTTGGAAAAGACCCTAGAGACAAATTTCCCCTATGGGATGAATAAAGGGAATGTTAATTTTTTAAATTTATTTTTAAATAATTTTACACAAGGAGAAAACCTTAAGTACCAGAACCGGAGGCTCAAACCCACGGGTTACAGTCCTCCTCCTACTCCACGCCTCAAGTAGTCCTTTAGAACCATAAAGCCGGAAGTTATCCCGGTTTTTATAGCGTAAAACAGACAATAGCAAATGCTTGCTTCCCTTTGGATAGTATGCTAGTCATTCGCAAATTACTTTCCACCAGATAATCTAACAGACCCAACTAAATCACTGCTGTGTGGACAAGAGGTTGAGAAAAAAATATCTTGACCTCCTGGAAGATCTCGGTTAATTTTCGTGTGAATTGGGTGCTCTACCAACTGAACTCCCCCCCCCCCCCCCGGCCAACTCGGGTTCTCCCCCACACCCCCTCCGCTTCCATCCCCTATTCTTATCATATTCTCTTACTGTAAAATACACAACCTAGGTCCCAACCCCTCAAACGGGTATTATTCTACCCCTTCCCATAAGTTATAGTTTTGCATAATGATATCAAGTTTACTTGTACCATCTGATTGTCAAACGTTAAAGTTCACAAAAATTAGATATTTTTAATAAAGTAGTATAATTTAAATGTATTTTGAAAATGTAAGCTTGTCAGAGTCAACGAAATCAGAATTGATTGAGGGGTAGCTAGAATAAAAGATTTCTTACACTCTAGGGTTTTGGAATTCGAACTTTGTTCCCAACGCGCACTCCAAAGCTTAAGCAGCGGTTGGAAACACGTCCTGAATTCCAAAAAGCATGTGTAAGAATCGTAATTGCTCTACTAGATAGATATCTGGCTAGAATAAATGCTCAATGTTTATTTCACAACCTTTCTCAAGGTTTCATGGTTTCTAGGAGTGAACAAAAATCGCAATTTACACCAACTCATGCGCAAAATCCCCAACGCCTATGACAGCCCATTGTGTTTCCTTCCTTGTTTGTAATTCATTTTTTGTCGCCAATCCAGGCATTCAAGTAGGCAACACATTATGCCTTCATCCTATTCCGACGTAGACTTATTTGCAGGTCTGATAATCCATTTCCTTATGGGCTCATTGTTGTAACGGAAAACTAAAAAAATGACGCAAAATATTGTCCATTACAACAATGTTAAACTAGGTCCATAAGTGGGTTCGGATGTCAGACCTTCATATACGTACACGTCGTTCTATGCGGTTTCTTACACTTCAAAATCTTGATCAGTTTATCTTGAAATTGACTAGTCGGCATATCCTTCAACTCGACATGTTTGATTTAGACAACGAATTCATTGTCGAATCAAGATAAATACAATGTACAATGGCACTTCTCGAGTTCCAAACAAAATAATCAATCAAAGCTTAAAAACCACCATAGGGGGAGTTTGAATTAACGCTTACCTGAACATTGCAATACAACACGATAGAATACAATCATATCATTTTAAAGGATAATATGACATAGCCGTCAAGTGAACTTTATCAGAAGCAGATCTGTGCGTATTATAATTTGATTATACCGACGGACACCTATTTGCGGGTACGGGTTTGCTTTAACATTGTTGTAATGGACACTCTTCTGTATGGGTTTGAGATTATTGCTATTACAGCAATGAGCCAATAACAATTTGGGTCATCAGACCTGCAAATAAGTATACGTCAAATTTAACATAATAAACTCAATCCGATAGTCAATATAATGATAATTCAATCATCAAAAATCATTACAACAATGACTTATTTATTTTAAAATCCTACATAAAGTTCTGATAAATCTAAAGCATTTTAGTTATTTTAGTAGCATTTTTCGTTATGTGTTTAAGCCGACGTGCACATATATGCAGGTCTGACATCCGAACCCACTTATGGGCTTAATTTAACATTGTTGTAATGGACACTATTTTGCGTCATTTTTATAGATTCCCATTACAACAAAGAGCTCATAATTAATGGGTTATCAGACCTGCAAATAATGTCACGTCGGTTTAAGCTTATTCCACTCATTGATTCTTCTACATATAAATGAGTTTTGACGTATAGATGAAGGTCATCTTCTAATGAATATTTTGAATTGGTCATCTTACACAATCAATACCAAAATTCAATATATGATATATATATATATATATATATATATATATATATATATATATATATATTATGTATGTATATATATATATATATATATATAAGAGAGAGAGAGAGAGAGAGAGAGAGAGAGAGAGAGAGAGAGAGAGAGAGAGAGAGAAAATCCACGGAATAGAAGTGCTCGACCTTAATGTTTAAGGAGCGGTAAATATATCTAAATATAGAATTATTTACTGTAGAAGTAAACAATAAATATATATATATATATATATATATATATATATATATATTATATATATATATTCATATATATATATATATATATATATATATATATATATTTCGTGCCTCATATTTTCGTCTCTGATGTAACCTTAAATGTTTACAGTCTGATAAATACAATTTAGTGAGAACAATGGCTTGCAAAAACAATAAAAAAGAACAGAGTGGCGACAATATCGTTCCTTCTAAAGAATGATCGAAATTGACGTCACTCAGCTCTTTGTTATTGTGTATGCGTGTATGTGTGTGTGTCTGTGTGTGTTGATACGTTATATCCGGTTGGCGGATTTTATGAGTATTTTAACTAAGCGTACGTATAGCATCAATTCTTTAATGATGAAAAAAAAAAAAACGACAATACTCAATATTATGTATTCAAAATGCTTTCTGTGTGCATCTTCCAGGAACAATTAAAATGTCTAACGGGTTGGTTAATGGAGATAAATGTCACTTAATTATTATTGCAACCGTTGACTACGTGAGACAGGCCTTCATTCGAAGCCAAATACAACAAATGGCTCCTTGGAGATGCCGAAGGTCATGAGATGACAGAATCAATTTCCGTCCACAAGGCGTCTTTGACAACAGCCGGAAACGTCAAACCTCTTTGATGGATCTAAATATCATTTGGATGAGGATGACTGTGTTGTTCTTGATAATGAGATGATGATGATGGTGGTGGTGGTGGTGGTGGTGCTGGTGGTCGTGGTCGTGGTGGTGGTCGTGGTCGTGGTGGTGATGGCGATGGTGGTGGTGGTGGTGGTGTTGGAGGTAGTGGGGGTGGTGGTGGTGGTGGTGGTGATGATGATGATGATGATGATGATGATGATGATGATGATGATGATGATGATGATTACAATGATAATGATGATGGTGGTGGTGGTGGTTGTGGTGGTTGTGGTGGTGTTGAGATAATGATGAAAACGACGACGGTAGTAACGCCAGAATTTGAGCGGCAGGGTGCCTGACATATGTTATGAAAGTCAAGCGATGTTCAGGGTGATCGGTGAACCGATGGATGACAACCACCGCTAGACTATTATCCCCTGTGGTGTGTCATTTAGTAGGGCACTTCACAATCATTATCCTTTCGAATTAGATCTAAGTGAGTAAAAGCTAATGCCTGGCTAAGAGGCAATGAGGATTTTGTCAGATTTACTACACGTTGGGCGCTTAGATGGTGATATATTCTATGCAAAATGGAAATTTGTTTTCAAATGGGCGACTGAAATAATCAGTGAGGCTTTATAAAACGTAATAAACTTTTTTTTTTTTTAAATTATGCCCTTCCGCCATGACATCATAGGACATCGTCGCCTAGGCATTCCACGAAGGAATACAGATAATTTATCAACAATATGTCTGATGTAGACAGGAATCACCCATGTTGTCCAAGTGAGCAAATTGGGGGTTAATAATCTTGCCCAAGGAAAAAAACGAAAGTGCCTGGAGCGGGGCTCGAATCCGGGACCTTCCGGGTCCCTGTGCAATGACTTAACCACTTGTTTCGCCTATAAAACGTAATTGGTATAATAAATGAAACCATAAAAACTTGATCATTTAAATAGGGCATTATCTATTAAACGTGCCCGACGCTATTTAGAATGGTCCATATCCAACTACAGCACTTAACATCACCGCTGATGTGATATTACATTTTTTTTCGAACAGCTAATCATTTTACACCTGAGTACGGTGAGAGAATCTGAGTAAAGAGCATGTTCCCATTCGAAGGCTAGTGTCATACCACTAGACCACATAGTATAAATGGTGATGATGACTTCAAAAGTAATTTCAGTGTTGATTGATTCCAGGTAGGATATGGCACCAAAAGATGTCAAAATATGGCATGATGCAAATTGAAAACAGAACGAAAATTCAAAGTGCTTTTTGTGAAACCCATGATATATATCACCTTTTTAAATTATAAATGTCAAACTGTCATTCCAAATAAGCTTGGGAATATCCATAATATGATTTTCCTTGGTGAAAATAAGATGAATCTGGGTGATTTTTAAACAAAACCAACTATATACGAATATATATATATATATATATATATATATATATATATATATATATATATATATATATATATATATATATATAAGATGTAATGTCTTATCATTAATCATCCCGGAGTAACAGAAAAAAAAGGAAATATTTCCATAGAATTTTAAAATAACTGAAGATTGATGTCTTTTTCTTTTTTTTTTGGTCTTTTTTTTTTTTTTGGTCGAATTTTACGAAAAACGACCCCTCGGCACAGCTTTATTTTAAACAGCTTATCAAGTTGAATTTCAGACTTCACTGTCGCTTTTGACCTGATTTTGAATTTAGGTCAACGACCAATGTAATATATCAAGATTAAAGAAGCTTACGGCTTTATTTTTTACTAAGCTTTGAATGATTCATAAGACCCCGATTTGTCCCCTGAAATAAGTTCGTGTTAATTACAGTGCTAATGGTCAATGGCCATCTATCGTTATGTGACGCACCACTAGTTACTATTTCTTCCTCACCGTAGCTGCCACTCGATTCATATTTAACCCCTTATTGGTGAGATTCGAATCTATTCTAATCAGAGAGCCTACCATTGATATCAGCGTAACTTATTAGGTCATCTACAATTGTAACATTTCGTGTTCTTAAAATTGTTACATCTAATTTTTCTTAAAATGCTCATATCAACTAAGTATGTCTTGTAAAGCGCCATATATGTATATGTATGTAATGTATGTATGTAATATGTATATGTATGTACATAATTTTGTTTTCACTTAGACAAAACGGTGTGGTGGCTAATCACGTCTATCAGGTATTTTGTCGTAAAGAACCAGAAGAAGAATGCTATTAAGTGTAACGTCAAAATGACAAGGTCTAGCAGATGACAGGGAACGATGAGTTTTTCTTAATTTTGAGAAACAATAGGGAATGAGATTAGCGGAAGAGTAGCGTCCTTTGATTGGACGTCACCCATAGTCTGTGACGTCACCAGCGGAAAAGTTATTAGAGAGAGAACGTCATGTTGGTTGTGCGCATGCGTCTCTCTTTTAGAATAATATTGGCATTAAGTCATCTCAACTATCTCAAGCATTTTGGAGCACCTAGTATTACTAAAAGTCAATAACTTTATTATCCAAAACAGAATTACCATGATATAATCCCTATCTTCTTAATTGTCAACGAATGGGATATAAGCGTGGTCCCCATTTACAAATACAATACTAGATATTATTGCTGCGGCGCTTCTGTTATTTTCACAATTATAATAATAATGATAATAATAATAATAATAATAATAATAATAATAATAATAATAATAATAATTATTATTATTATTATTATTATTATTATTATTATTATTATTATTATTATTATTATTATTATTATTATTATTAGTATTATTATTATTATTATTACTATTATTGTAAGTATTGGTGGTATTACAATGTTGTATTTTTATGATTATTTATGGTATCATTTTATGCTTTGGTTTCATGTACCTTTTTTTCTCACTTTCATGTCTGTTGTCATCAAATTGTATGGATTATTGATTAAAATAAAAGTTATTTTTGTTTGTCTTATTTTGACTATGGAACTGATACTTATCATAGCAGACCTGCCTACTTGAAATAGGAAAATGTAATAAGTAGTTTTCAGGGTAAATAACATCGTAGACATTTTAACTACCCTTAAAAACCACCAGTTGGTCCTTATAATGCATGGGGAAAAATATTAACTCTATGTGATAGCTCTGGCACCAGAACTTCGTTTTCAAGAAATGACATTTAATTAAAAAACCTTTATTATATCCAGCCCGGGATTTAGCCGTAGTACTACGGGAATTTTCGTGGTAGTGAGGAGGTCTGTTGTGATGGGTATCAATAATTTTTTATTTTTAAAAATTTTTTTTAAATGAGAAAAACTGATTGGAAATGTAAAAGTGATATTATTAATTATTATTATTATTATTATTATTATTATTATTATTATTATTATTATTATTATTATTATTATTATTATTATTACTATTATTATTATTATTATCATTATTATTATTATTATTATTATTATTATTATTATTATTATTATTAGTATTATTATTATTATTATTATTATTATTATTATTATTATTATTATTATTATTATTATTATTATTATTATTGAACGTATTGATGTTATTACGATTGTTGTATTTTTGTGTGGTGTATCAGTTTATTTTTTGGTTCCATTTACCTTTTTTTTTTTTTTTTCCACTTCATGTATGTTGGCATCAAATTGTTGATTTATTGGCGAAAGCCTAAGATTGAATAAACTTTGAAACTTTGAAACTTTGGTAACCGCTGTGATGTAATCGTAGCACGTCTGGTCGATGATCGGGAGGTCTGATGTTCGAATCCCGCAGTCGAGACAGGCTGATTTTTTTGGATGATTTATTCTTGTAATTTTCTTTGTTTTGTCTGGCATTGAGGTTTTTTAAAATTGTTTTTATATAGGGCAATATCGAATTAACATGCTACAAGAGCTTTACAAAGGGTAGCTGACTAACAGCATGTAGAGCGAGACATGACGCCTGTTAGGCGATAATACAATTTTTTTTCCGACAGAGACAGCGCTGTTAACTGTCAGGTACTCGTTTTACACCTGCGTATCGTGAAAGAATGTGAGTAAAGAGTCTTTCCACGGGACTCAACTATGCGCCGAGCGAGGCTCGAACCCAGGACCTTCCTATCCGAAAGCGAGTGTCATACCACTAGACCATATAACCTTTTTGTCTGGCACTGCTTCATACAAACCTCGCCATATTCACTCAAATTTTATAATTTTAGCTGAGAATTTATTTATAAGCAGCTG
The DNA here is from genome assembly GCF_034508935.2 of Berghia stephanieae. Classification (NCBI taxonomy): domain Eukaryota; kingdom Metazoa; phylum Mollusca; class Gastropoda; order Nudibranchia; family Aeolidiidae; genus Berghia; species Berghia stephanieae. The sequence continues at coordinate 43,128,760 of NC_088361.1, forward strand.
ACTGATATAATATCAGTTTTAATTCGACGGTCACATTTGGAGAGAGAAAAATGATTTATATTATACTGGTCAGCACAATTTGTCAGGTCATAATTAAACTATTTATTAAGGTCTGAATCGTGTGTCTGTAACTGCTACTGTTCTCAGTCTATGATTAGCTCAGAAGAAGACAACTAGGTCAATGATATAAACTGATAATCGTTTATAAAAACACAAGTCTGATATAATAAGAGTTTATCTGAGTTTTGGTTTCAGAAAATGATTGCATAATTTTTCACGTCATAATTAACTGAATCGTATGTCTCTAATAGCTACTGTTCTCAGAATATGATTAACTCAGAACAAGACAACCCGGTCAATGATATAAACTGATAATCGTTTATTAACAACACAAGTTTGATATAATGAGATTATATTATCTAAGTTTTGGTTTCAGAAAATGATTCATAAAAAAAAAAAAAGTTAGAAATTTGGCATGTTTCTTCAATTTTTTAAGTAAAAGTTGATCAAAAGTTATGCCTAATTTTCTGCTGGTGCAAACTACTTGTACCGAGTTATTGGATCTTGTGTTGAGTTTTTTTTTGTTTTTTTTTTTGTTTTTGTTTTTTTTTTTTGGGGGGGGGGGTCTTTTGGTTTGTTTGATTTGGTTTGTTTTTGATTTTCTTTTTTTCTTTTAATTTAGGTTTTTCCGTTTGTTGTTTTGCTTATGCTTTTTTCTTTTCTTGGTGGATGGGAGTTTTGGGGTGTTTTGCTTTATTTAATTTTATTTATTTTTTTTTTTTTTTGCTTTATGTTATTTGTTGTTGTTGTTTTTGTTTTGTTTTGTTTTGTTTTGTTTTTAATCAATTTCTTCTATTGTTTTACTTGCTAATTGATTTATTTTTAAGTTCCTTTTTTCATGTACAAATAAATGATTTATCTAAATGCGCTTCTAAAAATAATCACACTTCAGCTATCGTCACCAACTTCAATTGTGTGAATATCTCTGAATTATGGGATTTGCAGGAATGCAAGTGAACTTTTTGTTTCACTTAAGGTCTCGCCCAACGTGTACTTATTTATAGGTCTGAAACCTAAATCGTTGTGGTCTGATTGATGTAAATCTCAAATCGATATAAAATATTGTCCAATACAACGTTAAACCAAGCCCATGATTGCGTTCGGTTATCAGACCTGCATATCTATATATATATATATATATAATATATATATATATATATATATATATATATATATATACATATATAATATATATATATATATATATAATATATATATATATATATATATATATATATATATATATATATGCCCGTCGGACTCGCTCAAATTCGGAATCAACCTCTCTCGCTAATATTGTCAATAACACAACTCGATGTCTCAGCGGTCCGTAAGGTGTCTCATCTTGTTAAAACAATCAAGAGAAGTCGAGTGTGGTCACTGACGGAATTTGTAACGGGAAATAAATGCAAGGACTGGAACGGCGTTGGCATTTTGAACAAGTATCATACACATAGTTTTCCACTCGAATCAAGTGTGAATGGGTATCTGGATGTCAGCGTTAACGTCTCCTCTGAGAGTATTAGTACCAAAAAGGAATCTTTACAGGCGAACTATGAAATAGAACTGCTTACGCACATTGAAATTTTGTTCTTTTCCAAATTGAGTTGTTGATACCTCAGAGCACTTCCTCGTGATATGGTAGAGCGCTCATGTTGGACCCGCGATCTCAAGTAGTCGGGAAGAGAGAGAGAGAGCTCTAATAATGACTAGGGGTAGAGACGATCTTTTTTTTTGGAATCGTGGATAGCTCATACGGTAGAGTCACGCTCTTCCCGGCCAGGCGGAGTTGTAGTACCAGTAAGGTCGCGGGTTCAAACCCCTATCACCGCCGCGAAATTGTTATTCTCTATTGTCTTCTGGCACTTTCCCACTCACTTCATCTCTTGTTGTTATCAACAAATACAATGTCTTATTATTACCATCATCATTATTATCATTATTATTATTATTATTATTATTATTATTATTATTATTATTATTATTATTATTATTATTATTATCATTGTTATTATAATAATTATTATTATTAACATTATTAATATTGTTATTATTATTATTATCATGATTGTTATTAATATTATTGTATTTATTGTTATTAAAACAGTTTGTTTCAGGGATGACTTTTAAAGATCATTGAGTATCGTGAATTCGTGGTATTGCGCAAGATACATTATGTTCATCTTTGGTTGTAAACAAAGGGCATTCATTTGCCTTTCAGGTCCGTTTTGCTCACAGTCTGACCTTTCCTCTCATTCCGTCTGTTGGTTTATCATAGCAAAGTGGGTGACCCCTCTCGTTATCAGCAGTTGTCGAACCGAACAGGAACCGAACGCAAACGGTTTATCTTGGAATTAAAATTTCGTTCAGTTTTCTGCCAGCAAAGTGAAACAACGCGTATCTAGTTTCTTTGTAATTGTTTTAGAACACCTTTTGGATGATTAGTTTTCACTAAATATATTTTATGAATACTAATACAGTGTTTCCTAGAAGTCTGGAGCCAATAACAAATCGTATTGGTTCTGAAACTAATGAAGATTAATTATGCAATTTGTTACAGTTCATAAGGAAATCGTTTAAGTTTGTTTTTTTTTCTTCTTTTTTTTTTGTTTGTTTATTTGTGTTTTGGGTTTGTTTTTTGTTGTTTTTTTTGGTTTTTGTTGTTGTTGTTGTTGTTTTGGCGGGGGGGGGGGGTTGCCAAATTTATTGGCAGCAGTTGAATCAGTCAGCAAAGAAATTCCCAAAAACACTAGATGAGAACTTGAGTAACGCATCAAAATACTAATCATACAAAATGGTGGACATATTGAAATCCATGGCAGATGTGTGTGTTTGTGTGTGTGTGTGTGTGTGTGTGTGTATATGTGTGTGTGTTTGTTTGTTTTTTAATCGTAAAAATATGTTAAGTCATTTTTCGAGTTCTGGTTTGCTGTTTTTTAAAAACGACATATTTCTCTTTATTTTCGCTAACATCATGTGCTAAGCTGTACTGTCTGTTTCTCCGTAAACTATTTTCTTATTGGTTCCAAACATCTGGGTCACCTTGTATAAACGTAAATTACAGAAATGTATAGAATTTATGTCACATTGGTTATTCACGAGCTGGAACCGATCACAGACGAAAATGAATGCACTCAGTTTACAATATTTTTCTACACACTTCACCTCGTCTAACATAATGTTATTACCGCTGTTGTCTTGTGACCCTTTGTAAAGTTTTTTGAGTACAGTTTAATAAAAAAGCTCACGGGGTTTTTTTTTTCTGTCACCAATCTTAGAAGTAATCTGCAAGACACGACAAGAAGCTTGACCGCCGTCAAAAGGGTCATCACGACTCGGCCAAAATCAATACATTCTCATTTCTTGGTCATTATGTTAGTTTCCAGTACGGCAATCAAAGTGTTGTTGAATGCTCGCCGGAGAATACTAATGAGATTTGGATTGATTTGTTCTAGGCAACTGATACATGAGGATTATTACTATCATCATCATCATCATCATCATCATCATCATCATCATCATCATCATCATCATCATCATCATTGTCATCATCATCATAATCATCATCAGCAGCATAATTTGTTTTGTTATCATCATCATCATCATCATCATCATCATCATCATCATCATCATCATCATCATCATTATTATTATTATTATTATTATTATTATTATTATTATTATTATTATTATTATTATTATTATTATTATAATCATCATTATTATCATCATTATTATTATTATTATACAAGTGTCCCAAACGGTATGCAAGCATCTTGATCTCCATTCAACCTTTGATATCATATAATACTGTTGTCACCAAGTCTCGGGCTTCATTTAAGGTTATCATCTTTTATGAATAAAGGTTTCTTTTCACTATTAACTTGTTTTTGTAAGTGTACATACATTTTTCCAAGTTTCTGCTGTCTCGTGTCCCTAGTCTTTGCTGTGCTTTTAGACAGCCAGTAGGATGATACTTTCTCAATATATTCTCTCTGCCAATACATTAAACGTTGAAAGTAACAAATAGTTTTGTGTGTTTGTATGATGTATCTGGCGGGCAAAAATGTTGAGTAGTTTACTTTAACGCATGCATTAATTGTGTTATTCGTTCAATTTCAGATGCTGGGTGGATCAAGCCGGCCACTTCGAATGGATCCTGTACACACCCATTCTTATTGTCCTTGTGGTAAGTGGCTCAAGTCACACATTTTCCTCCCTCTATTATTCCCGTTTATCTTCAGCTGTTCAGTTCCGTCTTCCTGATAATAAATATTTGTTATCATAAAAGTCCTCTAAAGACATAAGATCAAAAGGAATAGATATGGACGTTGGGATCTCCCCCTCTTTCAACAAAATATCGATGATTCGGACAATAATTACTAACGATGTTAACAGTAGGCTTTCATGGCGTTATAACTTTCTCTTAGTGTTAAGCGGGCATTACCAAAAGCTTGCTACTAATGGATTGTTCGCAATTCCATCACAGAGTACTTTCCGCCAGATACAATTACTGACCGGTGAGCAGGGAGGTCAGAAGACACCTGAATGTATACAGGATCGATACCGTTGCCTTTGCTTGTGAGGCGAGTACTCTAGGTATCGGCAACAATGAATATTATTTCTTTACTTGTTCTGACAACTCTTTTTTTTATCTCCCAGCATTACCATGGCGTAGTGAGCTAAATACGAGCCTGTTTTCAGGCTCGTGTATCAACTCAATGCCTCCAGAAAGGCAAGCCCATCCATTTGTGGCCTTTATCAGGCTAAAAGTCGTCTTCCCGGGGGATTAGGACCAAACTCCATTCCAGAGTACAATGACGGGAAATCACAAAACGCCTTTTTAAACTTTGGCCAGATATGTTTTACCTAAAGCTTAAAACTTGAGTTCATTATATCGCGTAACATCAACTAAATGTATTCAAAACGTAGTTCAATAAGTCAAAGCCAACATCAACATTTAACATAAAGGACGAGACATTCTTTTGCATTTTGGGGTAGGAGACAACACTCATTTTAAACCTGAATTTAAAATTAGTGGCAGGTTTGAGTGGTAGTGGGAAGTTGTGGAGTTCGACACTTAGTCGAAGACGGCTAATTTATAGTATGATTGATTTTGGCTTGTCTTTTTATTGCTTTGTCAGGTACTTTGTCATATACACCTTTACGCATTTTATTTTTATCTTGATCATAGAAAGAGTAGTTCCATTCTTCCTGTTGGAAATAAACGTATTAATCAATTCACTGCAAACACATTAGATTTGAATAATGACCGTCATATAAAAACACTCATCGAAATTACAAAACACTTTTTTTTCATTTTGGTGAGATACTTAAGATATCGATCAGCTAAGCTGATCCTTCTTCTTCTTCTTCTTCTTCTTCTTCTTCTTCTTCTTCTTCTTCTTCTTCTTCTTCTTCTTCTTCTTCTTCTTCTTCTTCTTCTTCTTCTTCTTCTTCTTTTCTTCTTCTTCTTCTTCTTCTTCTTCTTCTTCTTCTTCTTCTTCTTCTTCTTCTTCTTCTTCTTCTTCTTCTTCTTCATTCTTCTTCTTCTCTTCTTCTTCTTTTCTTCTTCTTCTCCTTCTTCTTCTTCTTCTTCTTCTTCTTCTTCTTCTTCTTCTTCTTCTTCTTCTTCTTCTTCTTCTTCTTCTTCTTCTTCTTCTTCTTCTCCGGTCCGGAAATTAAAGTCTGTTGGTGCACCAAAATAAATCTGGCAACTGGGGGGCCAGATGGCGTCTCCCAACATCAAAGGACCGATCATTATGCTCCAGCAGATTTTATAAATAATCATTGAGTCAAGGTATGATACAATTACCTTAATCACTGAAAGGTTTGCAAGTTACTCGTATATAAATCTGTAAAAAAAATAGTTTTAGAACATCTAGACTTGCAGGTAATTATGTTGGTAAAAATAATTTTACATGGGCTGTACGGAGAAATTTTGAGCTCCAACCCTGTTATTTATTTTTTGAAAGAATAGATTAGAAGTCAAACTTTTTGGGGCCATAAATGGATAGAATAGCCATTTGTAAGTGCATGGTCGAATAGGCCTAATTCTCAACACATCAAAGCGAAATTTGATACAGGAAATATAAACAATAATTCTCTTCCAATTTATGATTATTATTTTCTTTCACAGGTGAATGTGTTTTTTCTCCTTCGTATCGTGTTCATCATGATTAAACAGTTGGAACCACATCCGAATGAGCCAAGTAATTTCAGGTAAATAGCTTGTTGGATGTCGGGGGGGGGGGGGGGGGGGGGGGGGGGAGAGAGAGAGAGAGGGGGGGGGGAGGGGGAGGGGGGGGGGGGGGGGCAGGGAAGGTGAAGGGTGGCTGTGGGATAATTCTAAAAGACATATTTTAGTCTAGTTATGAATAGAATTTGATTTATTATATAAATGTATATAATATAATATCTCTGAATAAAAGACATTTACAATAATAATTGAATGATGCTTCTTTATTTTTTAATGTGATTTTAGCGAAATTTAACGCTTGGATATCTGACGTCCCACATTATTATTGTTAATTCGATATAATGATGCAAGCTATTTATGGGGAGATTAAAGGTGTATTTATTACCACGGTGCTGATTTAACATAAAAATTTCAAGCATTTTGTATAAATGTCCTAATTGCAACAGAGACTATGTAAACTTTTCTTGAACAGAAGACGAGCAAACAGAAGCGACACATCTCGATGAATGCCGGGAACAGGTGTGGACACAGATAGTATTTCTTCTCTCTATCTTTCTCACCCCTTCCTTTTCCCAAAAATAAATTTGTTTTGTTTTCCGCAACTTTTAACATGTTTTAAAACTATTTTCAGTCAATCTTGACACCACAATGATTGTATTGGCGGTAGAAAATCAGTAAGCCGTTAAAATCGTAATAGAACTGAGCTATCCAGCCACACAAAATATGACTTTCAAACTTAGTACCAGTCGTGCGCTCCTCTCTCCCGACTTCCGTGAGTACCACAACGTGACTACCCCGCAAACTAAGCTATCCACCATCCTCTGTACGAGTTCTGAATCTTATTCAAACCCAATAACGGAGCTATTCCTTGTAGGTCCTATGTGTTTACAAGTCTTGTTTCGTACAGAGGATGGTGGATAGCTTAATTTGCTCACCAATTATAGAGTTCTCGGAGTTTGTTAGCCAGTCTCGTTGTGGTCCTCACGGAAGTCGGGGTAGAGAAGCGTTAGATTGGTATGTACTAAGTTTGAAAGCCATATTTTCGTGTGGTTGGAAAGCTCAGTCGGTTGTGCGACCGATCGCTGTCTTCTCTCTCCCAACCAGGCGGAGGGTGTCGTGTCAATTGGATCCTGAGTTTGGCACTGACCCCGTGATTTTTATTATCTGTTTTCATATGGCACTACTCCATACCCTATTTTTCTGTTCACTTTATATGATATTTTAACATGGATCTTTTGTCAGACATTTATTTATTCAAGCTGTCAATTATTAGTAGGATTTTAAAAAGCTGTAGAACAAACATTGATTGAATGGTAAAAGTTTAAAATTTCCTATTATAATAGTTGTTTCTGTTCTCCGTCGCCATTGTCGCTGACGTATTGAAAGGTACCGCATAGCACTCCTATAAGTTTGTTTTTTCCTATAAGAGTTAGCTCGAGGTCGGTGGGATTTTTTCCATTAGGGTTAGTAATAAGTACCCAGTAGAGGTCCAAGGAATATTGTTTTTCCTATTAGGGTTAGTTTAAATTACTAGGTTGTGCCCGAAGAACGTGTGGCAGGCCTCCCGATATTTTAGTACATTCTATTGATTTTTAGTTAATCAGGATGTCTTCCATTACGTCATATATTTGCTTACTTGTGCAATATATATATATATATATATATATATATATATATATATATATATATATATATATATATAAAGTGTATATATATATATTATATATATATATATATATATATATATATATATATATATATATATATATATACACTTTTGGTGCTTCAGCTGCGCATAAAGCCAACAGAGTAGATTTCCAATCATCATGACCTGGTGCCATCTTTAATTTCTGTCCCCACGTCCACTTCTGGGCTTTCACTCTCCGTAACGCCTATGTTTCTTCTCCACTTCTCTAATCTTAAGTTAAGACTTAAATTCCTGTTTTTAATTTAGTAATATGACACTTGTAGGGGCAGCGTGGCTCAGCGGAACGGTCTTGGCTTCGTACTCGAAAGTTACCAAGTTCGATCACCCACCGCTGTGCTGTTTGGCCTTGAGCAAGTCAGCTCGCCTAGCTCAATTTGCGGTGCTTCACTGCGGCTGACGCCTGGGTTATTCCAGTCTTCCCTTGGAATAGACCCTAGAACAAATTTCCCCTATGGGATGAATAAAGGGAATTTTATTATTATTTTATTGTTTTATTTATTTATTTATGGTTGAGTCCTTGAAAATGGACATTTTCTTACCTTTCTTCGCCTAAAATTCTGAATACCTAATCGGCAACAGCGTTTGTTCCTGTCCAAAAATTAATATTTAGTGTTATTGAGCCTTACATTCATTATGCATATTCTTACGTCAGTGTGCTCTGTGAAGCTCTTTATGCTCATTTAATGGATATTGTGCGCTAGACAAAAGTTTCTTTGCTAATGAAAAAAAAATGAATATAACAGCTTCACAAAAACAAAATACCAAACACTGAGCGTATCGCGCTCAAAAACCTTCTTCTAACTTATGACATTGTCTTTAACATCTGCTGAGTAAGGGGTTTGAGTCCGAAACGTTCCGTGTTTGGTATTTTGTTCTTTTTTGAAGCTGTTATATTCATTTTTGTTCATTACTTTTTACAGTCCACAGTTTCTAGCATTTTTGTATCACTTTGGACTTATACTGTTTTCTATTTGTTTTCTCTTTGGGTAATGAATTTGAAATTTATTATGATCCATCACGACTTTATACTAGATTAAGGCAGCGGGTCCTATTTCTGTATGATTGAATAGGTATCTAAATAATAATTCCCTCCCCTTACCCAAATCGCGTTTTTTTTTCTCTTTACTTTCAGACGTGCTGCCAAAGCTGTCGGTGTTTTGGTTCCTCTGTTTGGAGTACAGTTTATCTTGTTTGTTTACAGACCGCAAGGAGGAGCGTTCGCAGAGTTCTTTGAACTTTTGAATAAAATTCTTTCAAGCTTACAGGTCTGTATGTAAATGTACATCTTTTATCACAATGTTATGCTTCTGTTTAAAACCACTTGAAATGTTTCAGAGATGATTTGACACTGTGCTTAAAGGTCGTTTTTGTTAGATTCGATAAATAAAAAAAAAACAATATTAAGTTATTTGGAAAATAACTAAGAAAAATGTTCTTTTCATCAGCTTCCCTGGGATAAGTAATGAAAAAGAAACAGAAAACAGACGATCTTTCACCAAAAGAAGAGCAGAAATTGTGTCTCAAAGATCTTTTTTTTAAATGTATAAAAGTATAAACTTTTAACCCTCTCCTTATCATCTGCAGCAAAATCGTCACATTTGTTACGAAACAATATACATTTTTCTTATTCAGATTTATTTTGTACATCACAAACTTTGAAGAATGGTCTTTGTTTAAGTATTAAGAAAATAAAGTTGTTTTGTATAGGGCTTGTTTGAGTTTTAAAATTCAATGTTTCTGCTAGGTAAGCCTGCCAGTTAACATGTACGAACATGTAAAGAGACGAGAGACGTAGTACATGGGAAGGAAAGTATCGAATATACAATTCGCGGGAACGAGAAAAAAGGGACGCCCAAAGACGATAATATGGTTGGATCGGGTAAAGAACGATATGAAAGAACTGGGCCTGGGGGAAGAATGATGCTATGAACCGAAATGCATGGAGATGTGGCATTCATTATGGCAACCCTGCAAAATACGGGATGAGCTGAAAGAAGAAGGAGAAAAGTATAAACTTTGTCCATACTTTTTCGAGCATTTGAAAACTCATTACTACAGTGGAATCCGCATCAAATCAACACCTCATTTTGATCCAAAATCTTCTGTTCTTTATCAAAGTGCGTTCCATAGATAAAATCTGCTTTAAGTCAACTAATCTTTTTGGTCTTGCAGTGTTGGTTTTATCAGAATTTCGCTGCACTAAGAAAGGGGAATGCAACATTAAAAGAAAGAACCTTTTATTGCGCATGCGTAGCTCCAACAGTGCGGAATTCTCTGCCATTCAATATGCGCTCTAGCTTTACTGATTCTGAAGCAGTTTTTTAAAGAAAATTAAAAAGTCATCTCTTTCTGTTGTATTTATGTGGTATGTAGAAAGAACAAATAGACCATTTATTATTTATGTATTAAAAAAAATAAATTAAAGTTTAAAAAGAATGGATAAACAATCTTCTTAATATAGACTACCACAGATTTAATTACATTATTTTTGCAGTGTCACCTCAAAGAACATATTTACCCTAATTTATATTTTTTTTTAAATATAATGCCGTATTCTCATCTTTTAAATGTTGTTGACAAAATGGTAGAGTGATTTTTTAAAACGATATATATTGCATGCCATGTATATTGTGTGCCTAGAGCTATTTGGAAGGGACTGGCGCTATTGTAATATATTACATTAATATTACTATTCTTTTGGTGCTAGATCGACAGTTTTGGTATATTTTTCATTATTTAACCCCAAGAATTTGGCAAAATCGACAGCCTTCCTTAGTTCTTTTATATAAGGATATTTTAGATGAATCTTACGAAAATGGCATTTTGGCACTACTTCATTTACATGACATTACCGACATAACACCAGATGAACGCGATAGGTCGCATACAACGTGCACTTATTTGCAGGTCTGATAACCCAATTTTTTTATGGGCTCATTGTTTTAATGGAAATCTCAGAAAATAACGCAAAATATTGTCCATTGCAACAATGTTAAAACTAAGCCCATAAGTGGGTTCGGATGTCAGACCTGCATATATGTACACGTCGGTCACATAGCATGTTTTTTTGGAGGGGGTTTTTGCCAGTGCATGATAGTAGTCCTCCAGAGACTTAAGACCCATGGATCCGGAGTTTATCCCGGTTTCTATATCGTGAAAGGGACAATAACAATTGCTTGCTACCCTTTTAGATAGGATGCTAGTCTATCGCAAGTTACTTTTCTCCGGACCTAACAGACCCAGCTACCCATTTACTGCTGGGTGGACAGAGAGGTCGAAAAAATATCGACTGCACCCGGGATCGATCATGGTCCCTTTGCGTGTGAAGCGAGTGCTCTACCAACTGAGCTATCGGGATCCCCTGCGCATAGTACTCGCCTGATTCCCAAGTTTGATAGTTTTTGCCAAGATGAGGGTCATTTAACCTTCTCATTGCACCTACCTACAGCAAAATCGTCACATTTGTTACGATACAAAATACATTTTTCTTGTTCAGATTTACAGTATTTTATACATCACAAACTTTCGTTTAATCAATAAGAACATAAAGTTGTTTTGTGGCGAGCTTGTTTGGGTTTAAAAAATCAATTTTTCTGCTGGGTAAGCCTGCCATTTTGAGAAAATACTGAAAATGATCGGAAAGGAAAGAGTTAAATCGATCGATATTTGAATGACGAGTTTGGGTTTGTACTTCGTTTTGTTTTGTTGGTTGTTTGGTGTTTTGTTTGTTTTTTTTTTTTTTTTGGGTGGGGGGGGGGGTTGGGTTGATTTTTTTTTTTAATATTTTTTTGGGCTAAATTTTTAAATACGAGTTTTTCCAGAATACGGCAATTAACTGATTAATTAAGCAAGCCAAGCTCAATAAACTGAACCGAATGAACTTCAGGATCCATTGGTTAATTTTATTCTTTATGTTATTTATTTAATTAGATTTCCTCATTCTGTCAGTAGTGGACAAAGCCTATCTACACCTTTACATCTTTCAGCTCAATGTCTCTGTTCCGAGGTGCAAAATTTCAATTAATTTTAATTGGCAAAAAGAAAAAGAATTAATTCGCTGTGGGGTTTTTTTTCTTCTTGTTTTTTTTTTTGTGTTTTGTTTTGTTTTGTTTTGTTTTTGTTTTTGTTTTTTTGTTTTGTTTTTATTTTGTGATTTGTTATTTTTGGGTTGTTTATTTTTTTTTTTTGTTGTTGTTTTTGAGACTTGTTTAGGTGTTTTTTTTTTTTGTTTGTTGGGGGTTTTTTTTAGTATTTTTTTTTATATGTTTTGATTTTGCTTTTTTTTGGCTTTTTTTTTTGTTCATTTGTTGTTGTTTTTTTTTTGTTTTTGTTTGTTCTGTTTTGTTTTTGTTTTTCTGGGAAGGTGGGGGGGGGGGGAGTTTTGGTTCTTTTTCGTTTGTTTTGCTTTCTTTTGTGTTTGTGTGGTGTTTCTTTCTTTTCTTTTTTTTTTTTTTTTTTTGTTTTTTTGTTTTTTGGGGTTTTTTTTTTTTGGGGGGGGGGGGTTGTTTGTTATCTTGTTTTATTTATTTTTTCTTTCATTTTATACGCCAGATAATTTGTGAATTGGTATATTTTTAGTTGTATTTTCCGTCTTTATAAATACAATCGAGTGTTCTTTTTTTAAAAATTACGATCGTTTAAGGTTTAGCGTTAAATAAAGAGTTGTTTTTGTTTTGTTTTGTTTTTTTTTTACCTGGGACCAATTTTACACCGAGAATTATTACACCACATACATTTTAATTGGTTGATATTAAACCCTTAAACAACGGGAGTGATTTTGTCCCTGGCAATAGTAAGCTGCTCAAAATAAAATGGATGGACAGAATAAGAATGAAGAAGTATGGAGAAAAAAAACACAGCAGAAACCAGCGGGAGAGGAAATAGGAAGAAGACGATGGAGGTGGATTGGACTCACCCTTAGAAAGAATGAGTCCACTGTAACCAAAAAAAAGTATTGGATTGGAACCCTCAGGGCAGAAGATCAAGGGAAGGCCACGGGGAACATGGAGAAGTATTAAAAGAAGCTGATATACAGAGAAGTGATAAGACATGGACCGATATAATTTAAAAAAGGTTAGCTCGGAATAGAAAAGGATGGAAACTGTTTGTCTGTGGCCTATACACTAACCCAGGGTGAAAAAGGCAATGATGATGATGATGATGATGATGATGATGATGATGATGATGATGATGATGATGATGATCACGACGACGACGATGATGATGATGATGATGGTGATGATGATGATGATGATGATGATGATGATGATGATGATGATGAATAGTTTTCCATTATTTACGTGATTTTAAATGCAGAATAAACTGTTTCCACCAAGGGAGCAGTGATTGCATTGTAACTATGGCTTCAATTAAGCAATATGCAATATTTTCCCTCAAATCAAAATTGGTTTGTGGGAAAGATTATATTCTTTGGTAAGAAAGGAAAAATGTGCACAATTGAAGGAGGAGGAGGAGAGGAAGGAGAAGAAAGGAGAAGAAGAAGTAGTAGTAGTAGTAGTAGTAGTAATAGTAGTAGTAGTAGTAGTAGTAGTAGTAGTAGTAGTAGTAGTAGTAGTAGTAGTAGTAGTAGTAGTAGTAGAAGTAGTAGTAGTAGCAGTAGTAGTTGTAGTCGTGGTAGTAATAGTAGTAGTAGTAGTAGTAGTAGTAGTAGTAGTAGTAGTAGTAGTAGTAGTAGTAGTAGTAGTAGTAGCATTAGTAGTAGTCGTAGTAGTAGTAGTAGTAGTAGTAGTAGTAGTAGTAGTAGTAGTAGTAGTAGTAGTAGTAGTAGCAGCAGCAGACGAAGAAGAAGAAGAAGAAGAAGAAGAAGAAGAAGAAGAAGAAGAAGAAGAAGAAGAAGAAGAAGAAGAAGAAAAAGGAGGAGGAGGAGGAGGAGGAGGGGTGGAGAGGGGGAGGAAAAAGAAGAAGCAGAGGAGAAGAAGGAGGAGAAGAAGAAGGAAAAAAGACGAAGAAGAAGTCCAATTCAAAATTTGATAAGGGATCGCTTATCTATCGTCTGCAGTTGCAGTTCTCTCCCTTTGTAAATTCGTCAAATCTTTCGATCCTCTGTTCTTTTATATCCTTGTCATTTTTTCTATTCTTCTGTGTTTATCGTGAGATTATTGTCCTTCATTGCAAGATTATTGTTTAGCCGTATGTCATAAACACACTCTTCTCTCTCAGTCTGACTTTGACAAGTGATAGTAATTCTTTACGAGCGAGACTAAATTTCAATTTAGTACTACTTATTATTCTCCCATTATTGTTATTAATTAACACCATTCCCCAGAGCATCCGAGAATCCAAATCATTGTGTGTTGTCAAGAAATCCTTGAAAATATTTTTTTAATGTCATATACTCTCTATATTCTTTTGTGTTGATGTAGTTTCAAGCGCCAAGAGCCTCGTTGTTGAGGATACCGCGCGCTCTATAAGAGTCTATTATTATAATTATTAATATCAATGTGACTGCAAGCAGACCACTCTGTTTTTATCAACTTGGCAGGTTGGGGGTCCCGAAAGCTCGGTTAGAAGAGCACTCACATCAAATACAAAGGGATCGAGATCGACATTTTTTTTACTTATCACCCACCCCCTACACACCTCGCAGCAAATGGGTTGCTGGGTCAGTAAGATCAGGGGGAAAGTACTTTGCCATAGACTGGCGTCCTATCTAAGTGTCGCAAGTAATTGTTATTGCCTGTTTCACACTATAAAAACCGAAATAAACCCCGGCTCCATGGGCTTGTGGCTCTATAGGATTACTCGCAATAGCATCTAGCAACCATGCTACTCATTTTTCGTAGATGCTATTGATCCCTTTCTTTTTTTTTTTTTAAAAGGGTAATATATTTTGCGGTGTTAGATTAACCACTTAAATGTCGTACTCTGGAAAGATATGTATTTAAAATTTAGCCAGAAAACTCGTCCTTCAAATATCGATCGATTTAAATGACCCTCATCTTGGCAAAACCTCTCAAACCTGGGACTTCGCGAGATGAGAGTCATGTAAAACGATCAATAAGGACCAGTTTTCTGGCCAAATTTTTAAATGGTGTCTTTACTGGGTACGGCAGTTAACTGGTTAAACTAAAAGCGACCCCCGTCTTTAAGAGGTTAATGATAGGGTGAATCTCTTCTAGATTGTAAAAAATAGATTGATTAATAAATAAATAAATAAATAAATAAATAAATAACCCTCAGCACCAAAGCTATTACTATATACTGTTTACCACGCCTCTAGCTTGCACGAAGTTGACGTCACTCAGGTCATTGCTATTGTGTTAAGCCAGCCGTTTTTATGAAGAGTTCTCACTAAACTGCATTAATCAGACTACAAACGTTCAAGGTTACACATAGTTTTATGTGTCAGAACTTTATTTCTGGCTGACGAATGTTGTAGGCTTATTCGCTAAACGCACAGCATCAATATTATTTACCTCTTGAGGCTATTGATGCTGTGCGTTTCGTCGGATATAACGTACAAGGCGCACAACAATGTGTAATCTTTGACATTTATAGTTTGATTTATACATTTTAGTTAGAACTACATATAAAAATGGCTGGTTAAAAACAATAACAAAGAGCTGAGTGGCGTCAATTTCGTTCTATCCATAATCGAATGGGACATTGCTTATGTTTTGTTGTTTGTTTATTGTATTTTTTTTTTTTGCTTTTTTTTTTTTTTATTTTTTTTTTATTTATTTATTTTTTGTTGTTGTTTTGTTTTTGTTTTTTGTTTATTTTAGTTTTAAGTTTAAGGCCCCTTTCTTTCCCTTTGAAGATTTCATTCATTCTGTCACAGCTTGCTATTATCATTATTGAAAGATGTATTGCCGTTATTTCCTGTTATAATTTGAGGGAATTGTTTCTTGATGAAAAAAATGTATTAAAGTTGTGGGGTTGACTGGGATATGGAGTCGTGAGGATTGGTTGGGGGTGGAAAACTTGGGGATACGTGCTTGGCATGCAGGTTTACAGATAAGTAAATAGATAGTTAGGGTGGTGGATAGATAGATAGATAGATAGATAGAAAGATAGATAGATAGATAGATAGATAGATAGATATATAGATAGTTAGATAGATAGATAGATAGATAGATAGATAGATAGATAGATAGATAGATAGATAGATAGATAGATAGATAGATAGATAGATAGATAGATAGATAGGTGGGTGGATAGATAGACAGATGGATAAAGTGTGCAACCCGGAGTAATATTTAGGGATAGTGGTTTAGCATGCAGGTTTACATATGGAAGGATAGATAGATAGAAAGATAGACAGATGAATGTATTGATTTATAGATTGATAGATTGATTTTTATCATGGATATTTTAATGATACCCAGAAGAAATCTTTACAACAACAAAATGATAAGTGAATACAAGCCAAATATTTTTAAAGTGTATATATATATATATATATATATATATATATATATATATATATATATATATATATATATATATATATATATATATCTATATATATATATATATGAGTTGATCAAGCGTCTCTCAAACTACTCGTACAACGCTAAGCCAGGAGATTTTCGTACAAAATGGTGTATATATATCTTTTTCGAATCGACACAAATAAACCTTTAGGGATTCCATGGCTATCGGTCAGCAGTGAATTTTAAATGCCTTAAATCTACATGCCTTTAGTTTTACGTACTTTTCTTCACCTTTAATAACTTTCTCCATCGGCAGCTGACATTCAACAAACGTCACCAAGTGTTAAATTCATGATCCTGTTTTAATAATATCATTTTCGTCTTTGACATTTTAATTTGAGGAACCTACACCTCAATCTTCGACAACGATATTTGTGTTATATTCATATTAAAAAAATGATCTTTTATATAGAGCAATATCCACTAAATATGCTCAAAGCGCTTTACAAGGAGTCCCTGGCCAGCAACAACATTTAACATATAGGACGGGACATGACGCCTGTTAGGCGATGTTACAAATTTTCGGACAGAGACAACGCTGTTAACGACCAGGTGTTTATTTTACACATGAGTACTGTTAGAGAATGTGAGCAAAGAGCCTTCTCCAAGGACTCAACTATGCGCCGAGCGAGGCTTAAACCCAGGACCTTCCGATCCGAAAGCGAGTGTCATACCACATAGCCGCACATATGTACATATAATATTACGATAACTGAACGTATTTTAGGCTTGATTTAACATTATTGTAATGGACACTAGTTTGGTTTGAGAGTGTTTTCCATTACAACAATGAGATCATAAAATATTAGCTTACCAGGCCTATAATTAAGCAGATAATGTCACATGATTGAATAGTTCCTTCGGCTTCTCAAAAATGAGACTCTCGTACGCCCACCAAGCCTAAAAAATAATA
>NC_088361.1:43151095-43193595 GCF_034508935.2 Berghia stephanieae
CACTGTGTAACCGCTTGATCATAAAACCAGCACCTAAAATTATATTATGTAAACTTATACGTTTATATGATCAAGAAAATCGTGTGATAACTAGTCACCCATTTGGGGATATAAAAACAATAACAATGATCAGAGAGAGGTCGATTTCATTCACGTTAATGTTTATAAACAACCAACTATTTTTGTCCGACCAAGTGTGAAGGCGTGTCACAAATTCCATGTTTTGATTGGGCAAAAATCTATTGGTTAATTTTCCAGTCTAAATATTATATGCCGGTCTTCAATAAAGATTATCCATCCTCGCTCTTTTACGTGTCTTAATCCTAAGAATCTGCTTATACATCCTGCTACTGAAATAGTTATGCAACCTTTATGTAACCAATTCATTGTTAGTACTCCGAAGGACTGGTTACATACACACTCCAAAGGATTTAAGAACCAAAAGAGTAGAGGGTTTGATGTCACGACTCTTCTTCCCTATTGTCAAAAATGGTATAATAATAAGTTTGCATGATGATTTGCTGTAGGCAATAACTGATATACTTTCTTTCTCTCATATTTCTGATCGTTTCAACTATAAGTTAATTCTTTGGCACCTGGCTTATTCCGTCATTATACCTGAATGAATCGATGTGTCACAAATAATGGTTTTGGTGTTGTTGTTGCTGAAGCTGTTGTTGTTGTTGTTGATGATGATGATGATGATGATGATGATGATGATGATGATGATGATGATGATGATGATGATGATGGTGATGATGATGGTGGTGGTGGCTTATAGCTCACAGTCCTTCCAAGTCTCGCTTTTTGACGATGATGATGAAGGTGATGATGATAATAATGATGATGATGACGACGACGACGATGATGATGATGATGGCGTATATGAAGTCCTAGCTTATAGCTCATAGCCCTTCCAAGTCTCGCTTTATATGTTTTGTTTGTTTGTTTTTTTTTTTCTTTCTTTCTTCATTAATACAAATGATTTTTATCTAAGTCCCAAACTGAAAAAAAAGAATTGATACATTGTTAAAGAAGTTTACAATCAACACTTTTCATTTATTATACTTGACAACAATGGATCATAAGTTTCTTTTCCATCTCCACAGGTTCAAACTCACCTAAAGACATTGTTCTTCCGTCTAGCAAATCGACACGGACATCGCCGAGGCTTCAGCATGCACGGCGGATCGTTCACTGTGACAAGTTACAACACAGACACAACGCGCACGCGAATGACCAATGGCTACGGAGATAATAGTCACATGATTCCCCTTCAGCGAGTCGGCTGGCAGGAAGAGGACGCCAATGGCGGAACCAAGACGAATAGCACTCAGCCAAGTTCTTCTTTGTTGGACAAGTAAATCGATTCTTTCCCATTCATGAACACGGGTATGAAAGAATTAATGCATCGATCCAATTCGTTTTGATCGACATCCTCTTTCAACGCAAATGAGGGCATATTATTTTTATTTTTTTTTATCGTCAACCATGACAGAAGTGCCATGACCATAACAATGTCGTTGACTCATCGCATCCATCCATTTTCTATCAACCAAAACTGCAGTTTCACTGAATGAATCAATTTTCAGGTATTAGAAAATTCTCGGAACCACACGATTTTTTTATTCATATTCTTTCACGTGTTACTTTAGAAGATTCGAATTTATAAATATCTCTATTGTTTCATAATTTGAATCTTATTATATTATGTCAAATTCTAGAGTTACTTTTTCAAAAAGTTGGTTACGTGGTACTTGCTATTCCCATAATTCATTATAAAAAATTCCAGTTTTGATCAATGTTGTTGCTGCTATCATTATTAATGTTATCCTCATCGTTTTCATCATGATCATCATCGTCGTCGTCGTCATCGTCATCACCGTTATTATCATTATTATTGCCATCGTCATTATCATCATCATCATCATCATCATCATCATCATCATTATTATTATTATTATTATTATTATTATTATTATTATTATTATTATTATTATTATTATTATTATTATTATTATCGTTGCACTCATCATCATCATCATCATCATCATCATCATCATCATTATCATCATCATCATCATCATCATCATCATAAAATCGTTATTATTACTCTATGTGGTTCTTGTTGTTGTATGACAGACAGATGATGGATGAGCGCTACAGATAGTGTCTCCTATCCCCCTGAAGTAAAATGACCTGAATATGCTAAGGTCCTGGCTAGAGACCTTTCTGTGGATTAAATTGTTGGATCTGAATGTTTTTTATTGAGAGAGAGATGATTACTTTTTCAAGTGAAATCATGACCGTATCAACACCATCTGCGTATCTCTGTTTTGACGAGGATTTCGTGCTTGTCTGTGATAGACTGGAAGGCATTTGACTATTAACGTCCGACGTGCACTTATTTGCAGGTCAATTCCTTATGGGATGATTGTTGTAATGGAAATCTCAAAAAATACGCAAAATATTGTCCATTTCTAGATAAAGAACTGAACAAGTGTGTATGAAAGGTGCCAGACAACACAGGAAAGAAAAATAAAAGATAAAAATAAACCATCCCAAAAGAATCAGTCGACTTCGACTGGGCAGCGAACCTCAGATCTTCTGATTACCGGTCAGACGTGCTACCATTACACCACAGAGGCTCCCGATAGTTGGGACAATTTTTATATATATATATATATATTCTTCACAAGGGTCCATTACAATAATGTTAAACTAGGCCCATAAGAGGTTTCCGATGTCAGACCTGTATAATATATGTACACGTCGGCTCTTAAACATTCTCCTTTGTCTCCCTTTTACTTGGATGCATGTGATTCAAGATCATTGCAGGCATTGACGATTTTAACCATTTAGGTCTAGTTGTCTTTAACTATCTTTTTGTGTTGTGTACCTTTTCTTATCTGCTAAAATGACCTAAAAGTGTTGTAATCGACGTGAAACTTCTAAAGTATACTTAATTTAATTTGATATTTTTCACATCGTAATCAAATGACGCAAAATACAAAATGGTTGACTAGATAGTTAATGTTACTTTTCTAGGATTACATAGCCTGTGGTGGGTTGAGCTCCACACCAAATTTTTATATAATTAATGATTTTAACTTCTAATTCAGCATGAAATGTGATCTTTAATCCCGCCTTCTATCCATCTTTCTATCTATTTATCTAACCCGCTCCCCCCCCCCCCTCTCTCTCTCTCTCTCTCTCTCTCTCTCTCTCTCTCTCTCTCTCTCTCATTTCTCATCTCCATGTTTGGGGAAAGGGAATGAAGGAGAGAACAGAGGATGATTAATTGAGAGATATTAGAGAAAGAAGGAGAGAGAGAGAGAGAGAGAGAGAGAGAGAGAGAGAGAGAGAAAGAAAGAGAGAGAGAGAAAGAGAGAAAGTGGAGGTGTCCTTCCTTGAATCTCTTGGATGTGTTTTGAAACATCATTTTTCATTTCTAAGAATAAGAATGTTGGTGAACAAAATTGATTATCTATTCATCCGTTTTTTGACATAATATATGATATGAAATCAGCTTGTATCCACTAAATGCATAAGTTGGTTTATTCGACTGTTAAAAATGCGTTAAATTTCTTCGCTGTCCGAGACGATATATTCATGTTTTTGTGTTAATTTTTCAAAAATGTTAATCCAAAGCTAGGATTGATAGCACTGTCGGCTTTTTAGAGAGTAATTTTTGCCTTTCAGTTTTGTTTTGTTTCTTGTTTTGATTGTTTTTGTTGTGGTGGTTTTTATGTTTTTAGTTTTGTTTTTGTTTTTTGTTTTTGTTATTTTTTTTAATGTGTCTGTCACTCTTTCTTTATGTTGATGTTGTTCTTGTTGTGAATGTGGGTTTTATTTTTCCTTTCATTTTCCTGTCCAATACCAATGATCCCTACCCATCAATTTGCCCTCATCAAAGTGTCCTTTATGTAGGACATAAGTAAGGGGGCAGAAATAATACCAAACACTTTGCCTCCAGAATGTTTGATTAAGTATAAGTTTTCGAAACTTCTAATACCGTACATTATAATCTCAAAACCATGGATTCCTCGAACAATTTTCAACATTTCAATCTTTTCTACATAATGATTGTGCATGAATATCTCTAACTCGAAACTATCTCATTGTCATGGCTGAAGTCCTGAGTAGTTTGTGATAGCAGTGCATAAACTGTACTGCCAAATTTACATCAAACTTCTTCTTCTTCTTCTTCTTCTTCTTCTTCTTCTTCTTCTTCTTCTTCTTCTTCTTCTTCTTCTTCTTCATTCAGACAGCCAACGTCATCATGCTGACGACAATTGCTGCGCCATGTTGTATGCGCTCAGAGCGTCCAGAAATTGTTCATGACTTGGTGCTGTCTCTATTTTCTTTAAACTGATTGATAAACGTTTTTCTTTTATTTAATTGCTGATTATAAAAATTATGCTTGTACTTATTTTAAAGTCCATTGTATATTTTGCATGAAATTGTGATCATACTTTATTTAATTTTTCCTGTCATTTTTGAAAATGTTTGCATGAAGTTATGAATGATTGAAAATGAATTTGAACAATAAATCTGTTTTTGAACGATTGTGATAAAATGCAGTTTTTGATTTAACCAACATATCATAGTCATCATCATCGTTACCACCATCGTCATCATCATCATCATCATCATCATCATCATCACCATCATCATCATCATCATCATCATCATTACCACCATCGTCATCATCATCATCATCATCAGAAGCAGCAGCAGCAGCAGTTTCAACATCATCACCATCATCGCCATCACCATCATCAGCATCATCATCATCATCATCATGAATGTTTTGGTTCAATTTATAGTACTTTTGTAGAAAGTTGGATTGGATTACATTACTACTTTTGCCTTTCAAGACCGACCACACTGTGCGACCATTGGCCACTAGAACAGATTCTGCTCTGGTCGCAAGTGCGGCCAATGGCGCTGAAAGAGTTAAAATGATCAATTATATGAAGTGTTGTGTTGGTACATTGTATGAAAATACCGCCTGTCACAACAAAAAAAAAACTTGATGAGATGACCTTTCATAAACACCACACGGTCCGTTGCAGCCTCATTCAATTTTAATATTTACACATCGGTTATTGACTTGATCTCGTCTCTCCAACATTTTAACACGAGCTTTTATATAGCACAATGTCCACTAAACGTGTTCATAGCGCTTTACATGGGGTCTCCAGCCAACAACAATACTTAACATGAAAAACGAGGCATGAGACCTATTTGGCGATATTACACCCTGTTTTTTGGACAGAGACCACACTGTTTACGTCCAGTACTCAAATTACATTTCAGTCTTTTTACACCAAGTACTCCACTCCACTATGTGCCGCTCAGAGCGGGACTCGAACCCTGGACCTTCCTGTATGAAGGCGAGTGTCATACGACAATACCACAGAGCCGCAAAAAAATATGTCACGAGAAAATTAATTTGAAATTCAATAACTCTCAATTTTAGAAGAAAAAAATCTGAAAAGTGTGTATGAAACTGTGCCGGACAAAAAGTAGTCCTTCAGAGCCGTAGGTCCATGGAGTTCGAATTTATCCTGGTTTCTATTGCATGAAATGGACAATAGCAAATTGTTTGCTACCCTTTTGATAGGACGCTGGTCTATCACAAAGTACTTTTGATGAGACCCAGCTACTCAATTACTGCTGAGTGGTCAGAGCGGGGGTGGGTCAGAAAAAAATCTCGACTTCACCTTGGATCGATCTAAGTCCATTTGCTTATAATAATAATAATAATAATAATACGTAATGATGATAATAATAATAATAATAATAATAATAATAATATAATAATAATAATATAATAATAAATAATAATAATAATAATATAATAATAATAATAATAATAATAATATAATAATAATAAATAAAATAATAAAATGAAGAAGAAGAAGAAAGAAGAAGAAGAAGAAGAAGAAGAAGAAGAAGAAGAAGAAGAAGAAGAAGAAGAAGAAGAAGAAGAAGAAGAAGAGAGAAGAAGAAGAAAGAAAGAAGAAGAAGAAGAAGAAGAGAAAGAAGAAGAAGAAGAAAGAAGAGAAGAAGAAGAAGAAGAAGAAGAAGAAGAAGAAGAAGAGAGAGAAGAAGGAGAGGAGGAAGAGGAGAAGAGAAGAAGAAGAAGAAGAAGAAGAAGAAGAAGAAGAAGAAGAAGAAGAAGAAGAAGAAGAAGAGAGAAGAAGAAGAAGAAGAAGAAGAAGAGAAGAAGAAGAAGAAGAAGAAAAGAAGAAGAAGAAGAAGAAGAGAGGAGAGAGGAGAGAAGAAGAGAAGAAGAAGAAGAAGAAGAAGAAGAAGAAAAGAAGAAGAAGAAGAGAGAAGAAAGAAGAAGAAGAAGAAGAAGAAGAAGAAGAAGAAGAAGAAGAAGAAGAAGAAGAAGAAGAAGGAGAGGAAGGAGGAGGAAGAGGAGAGGAGGAGGAGGAGAGAGAGGAGAGAGAAGAAGAGAGAAGAAGAAGAAGAAGAAGAAGAAGAAGAAGAAGAAGAAGAAGAAGAAGAAGAAGAAGAAGAAGAAGAAGAAGAAGAAGAAGAAGAAGAAGAAGAAGAAGAAGAAGAAGAAGAAAGAAAGAAAGAAAGAAAGGCAGAAAAAAAAAAGAAAGCAAAGTTAAAGATTATGGGAACAATTTTCAAAAATAGCAAATGCTTGCCATCAGTAGATCTCTTTACTCACACGCAATAAACGGCCTCGATCAAATAATATTATGGTATCATTGTTCTTTTCTGTTTGGTTGGTTGGGGCTTATTTTTGTTTTGTTTTCTTCTTTGCTTAGTTCTTTGGGGTGCACTTTGTTGTAGTTGGGTGAAGGCTTTGATTTATTATTTATTTTATGCGTGTGTTTGTGTATGTTAGTGTGTGTGTGTGTGTGTGTGTGTGTGTGTGTGTGTGTATGTTTTGTTTGTTCATTTGATTTTTTGGTTTTTTTTAAAGGTTATTGTTGTCTTTGTCTTGTTTTGTATTGTTTGTTTGTATTGATGGTTATGTGTTTTTTTGTGGGGTTTTTGGGGGTTTTTTTTTTTTTGGTCGTTTGTTTGGTTTGGGGTGTCGTTTTCTTTGTACGCTTAACCGCTGTTGTTGTGTTGTTGCTGTTGTTATTTGTTAGTTTATTTGTTTTGGGTTTGTTTGTTTTTTTAAAGGGGGGATATTTTTATTACTATTACTATTATTTGAAGGGGGAGGGGGGAGGGGAGAAGTCGTTTTTTATTTAATTTCTCCGTCTATAGTGATTGAGTTGTCATGTGTTAGAGTGATGTATTTTGTAATCAACTAACGTCATATTTAAAGAAGAGAAGTTTTTTTTTATTTAAGCAATGTTAATTTTACGTTACGAAAACTGGAGTGAACACCGAATATTGTGTCTAAAGGCTCTAGCTTTACGGAATACTCAAACAATGGCGTCGGTTTGTTTATTTCTTTCCATCAAATTACCTTTGGAAAAAAGCATGAATTACGTCATTTGAACTTCAGTTCTTGTGTTTGTTTTGTTGTTTTGTTTTGTTGCTTGCTTAGTTGCTTGCTCAGTCTTTTTATTTTTTTCGTTTTGTTATTGTTATTTTTGTTTTATTTATTTTTTTTATTTTTTTGGTTGTCGTTTTTTTTTAATTGGGATGGGTGTTTGTTTGTTTGTTTGGGTGGGTTTTTTGGGGGTATTTTATGTTTGTTTTGTTTTATTTTGTTGGGGGTTGTTTGTTTGTCTTTTTTGTTTGTTGTTTGTTTTGGGTTTTTTTCCTTTTTGAGGGGTTTTTTTGTTGTTGTTGTTTTTTTGTTGTTTTTTTTTAGAGGGGGGGGGGGGTTAAAATCTTTTTTTTTTAAATTATTTTAATGAGCTCATTCGACTCAATACTACCGTTCCGTGATCGTCAGTGATTAGGATTGTGTAAGGTGGTTATACTACACCGTTTGTTTTCTACCCTGCTGAAAGGTAGACCCCAGGATGTTATCTGCAATTCAAATGATAAATTCATAAGATTAGACCTACAAACACCTGCTGCCTGGAATCAATTCCAGAACATTTGGAGTGGTTCTATAGACATGCCATGATACACACAATGGACGTGATAATTTACCTTATCTTAACTCCTTACAAGCGCGATTCGACTTTGCTCTATACTCTAACCTGACTTATTTACTTATCCGGACAATCAACCAGATTGGCTCTGGTGTAGCATTCGTTAACCTTTAGCCTGACTCTAGGACTTATCTATTGACGTGCACAGCGCCAAGAGAGTTGTCGTTAGTCGTGCTCCATAAAACAACTAATCGCTTTTGAATACAACCGTCGCCATCGATAACTTATACGTCAAAAGTCTTTAGCTACAAAAGAAAAGGAATCGTGAGTTGTATTCAATAGGTCAACCAATGAAATCACTTGTTCCCTTGAGGTTTACAACGACAACTCACTAGACTGTGCAAAATCTAAAGAATCACATCAAACTATAAGTCCTAGTGGGTTCTAATATCAGGCTTTAAGTTAACAATGGCTACGATACAACTCACGAGTTATGTTCTTTTGTGGTCAGAGACTTGTGTTTTGAATTAATTCATTATCAGTGCCCAGGTAATGAGATTATGAAGGACAGGGCTCCAGTCCTTCGGCTTTGTGTCATGAACTAAAAATGTAGATGTCTTTGGTAGTTGTTCCAGGTGACTATACAGTGCGTTGCAGATGCTTGGATTTCGTGGGAATGTGCGTCTGAGATCTTAAAGAGGTTGACATTAGCTTGACAAAAATAATCACTTTTCTTGTCAGCGTAAAAGAAAATCCCGGTCAGAAAAGAAATGATTAAGGAAAGAAAGGTGTTGATTTTAATAAGTTCATTCAATGTTTTTAAATTACGTTTTCTTTTATTATTTTTTACATGTCCGTCAGTGTAAACGGTTGAGAACCTTTATCTGTGTAACCGTAGCCATCGTTAACTTATATAGCCTGACTCTAAAACCCTCTAGGATTTACAGTTTGGCGTCATTTTTAAGGTATGTGCAGCTCCTAGTGAGTTGTCGTTAGTAGAGCTCGAGGAAACAAGTGATTCCATTGGTTGAACTATTGAATACAACTCACGATTTGTTTTCTTTCGTGTCTAAAGACTTGTCTTTTGACGTAATTTTCTAGTCAGTGTCAGGCTATAAGTTAACGGTGTAACTCATCTCTAATACTGTTCTCTTTGCTAAAACCAGAAACACATTTCGAGATGTGATTTAAAAGCAATGTGCTCTAGTCGTCAAAGGGTTAATATACGGATTGGACAGGACTCAATGGAACTGACTCTCCACTACATTAAATTGTTTCTAAATCAATACAGCACCTGGATCGTGTAGGAATTAGGAAAAGCAGAAACCGTACATAATAATAAGATCACCGCGCGATTCTTTAAATATCTGTCGCGTTTACGAGTCGTGAGACTAAATCATTATTTGATTAATCCTGGAATAATAAATCTTGCTCACTAAATAAAAATTGTGTGCGTTATCTCCCTTTTGTCCTTGAACCTTAACTGATTTGTCAGAAATACTTCAAGCATGCACCTGGACCGGAAGACCTGAAAGAGTTGAATCAATAATTATGACTACCATAAAGGAATCATATCGGACACTATTTGCAAGTAAAATATGTTTTGACTGGAACTGCATGAATGCAGACTGACACTTGAGATCCGGGGCAAACAGAGTGCCGAGTCATGAATGGAATCAGCAGTTAGTTGTGTCGTGAATGGCTCCGGAGTTTTCAAAAGACATGGCTCTAACTCGGAACTGTGTATCATAATATAGAAATCCGGTTTAAACATGAGAATTTGCAGTCAATTTCTGTCATTTCGTGCTAGAGATTTAAAACCTTTCAAAGTGGATGCTAATTATTTAAATGATTATTTTTCTACTTTTTAGATCGATGTTTAGCAATAGGTTTATTAAATAACCATTTGTCGTCGTCATCATCTTCATCATCATCATCATCATCATCATCATCACCATTGTCAATGATATTCTTTCTTTTTTTATCCTCCTCCACCTCCTCCTCTCCCTCCTCTTCCTCTTCCTCCTCCTCCTCCTCCTCCTCCTCCTTCTTCTTCTTCTTCTTCTTCTTCTTTTTTTTTTTCTTCTTCTTCTCCTCCTCCTCCCCTTCCTCCTCCTACTTCTTTTTTTTTCTATTTCTTCTCCCAGTTCTCCTTTTAAATTGTTCTTTCAAGTGAGATTCTATTTTGTTTTTGTTTGTTTTATAAGAACGGACCTAAAGTTAGATCTTGTCAAATTGAATTAAAAGGCCTCAAATTGTTCAGAGAGGTTACGTATATCTAGCGAAATATGGCATTGACAGTTCATATCAAATTTTAAAAATTAGATTGAGCTTTATATATGCAATATCCACTAAATGTGCTCAGAGCGCTTTACAAGGGGTCCAGGTCAACAGCAACATTTAACATGTAGGACGGGACATGACGCCTGTTAGGCGATATTACAATTTTTCGGACAAAGACAACGCTGTTAACGGCCAGGTACTCATTTTACACCTGATTACGGTGAGAGAATGTGAGTAAAGAGCCTTCTCCAAGGACTCATCTATGCGCCGAGCGCGAGGCTCGAACCCAGGACCTTCCGATCCGAAAGCGAGTGTCATACCACTAGACCACATAGTCGCACGAGAATAACTTTCCAGATCTTCGATATGGAAAATGTATATTGAGTATATTAAAACTATTATGGAATTAAATTCATTATAAAATATATTATATATGAATATATATATATATATATATACATATATATATATATATATATATATATATATATATATATATATATATATATCTTATTTTTATTTGGAAAATTGGATTTTTGCAACACTAACGCTCCAAATGCAATCGTCACCAAATTTTGCTTGGTGTTTACAATTGACATGAAGATGGTTTCCATTCATTGTGAGATTGATTATACATCGTGAAGATTTTATCGAAAATTCAAATTTGTTTCGTCGAATCCCATCGAAGACATATGCCATCCTGTTTAACACTAGGGCAGTGTGTCAAACTTCCAGTTAGCGAATTATGACAATGAGGTTAGAGTACAAGCATGTTCCTCTCATTATTCTGGATACAATCAATTTCTTAAAATTCGTATCAACCATTTTCCGCTCTTAACATTAGGAAAGAATTCTGCGATAAGTGAGCGAAATATAATATAAGATATTAAAAGCAGAAAATACCTCTCCGTGCACAAATAAAAAGCTCAGTGCTCTCTAGGAAGTCGAAAATTGTATTTTCTATGAAGACAATAGACTTCAGATTTTACTCAAGATTTGAATTATAAACTTGGACTTGATCGACAATTCATTGATCGGGAACAGTTCGTTCTATGCTTGTACATCTATCCTTTTAAAAAGAAAAGGTTGGGGACTAACATTGTTTCGAACAGCTAATATTAAATTGTTATCATCGAACACAGACAATTGCTGGACAAACTAAAAAAATATATAAAACTATTTTTCACAGACTGATATACCAGTAACTTGCAAACCTTTCTTAAATATAAGGTTAACCCATTGCTCGTTGATTCAAATGGTTATTTAAAACATCTGATGGGGCGTAATCATAAGTCCTTAATCTGACCTTTAGCCTTCGGATTTGTCATAATTTAGCCGCTGATGGCTCAAAAGATTCGTTTCGATCTATGTTAATTCCCACAATACAATCGTATAATAATTTTAAAATTATATGTCTCTTTTGTTTAAACTAATTCGTCCCTCCTTGTATGTCTTATGTTATTTGTATTAATTTGTTTTAATCATGAATCTGTACACAACTCGATCAGGATTTCCCACTTTGGTAACGATTGTATTTCTAGGATGAATGTGGGTGCTTTCCTCGCCGTCCACGTTGGAACTATAATTAGCCAAATTGATTGTTGGTATTTAATATGTAGGATTAGGATGAAGAATGAAGGACAACATTGTTCTTAAATCATTCCGTTGCCCCAAAAACATCTAACATATTAAATTAAATACAGCTATCTAATATTATTGCAGTTATTTCAGGTTTTCCACTTGTATATATATATATATATATATATATATATAATATATATATATATATATATATATACTTAAAGGGTTGGGGGGGGGGGGGGCTGGTTGTGTGTGGTCATGTATAAAGGGGGTGGGGATTGTTTCTTTCTTCTACAAACCTCATTTTAATTGCTCTTCTTGCCACTCTAATTTTCCTATTGTGCCTGATTGGGTTGTTTTATTTCATTTGCTCCTGTTTTCTGTTCCTATCCTAATTCGTCCCACAATCCCCATTCATTACAGGCATTCATTCTTTTGTGGAGTATAATATTTTTCAACAAAACAATCATTGCCATCAACTCATATCAATTATCTCCC
Source organism: Berghia stephanieae (assembly GCF_034508935.2). Lineage (NCBI taxonomy): Eukaryota > Metazoa > Mollusca > Gastropoda > Nudibranchia > Aeolidiidae > Berghia > Berghia stephanieae. The sequence goes on from NC_088361.1 coordinate 43,163,488, forward strand.
CTTGCGATGCCAGTTATCTTATCGATATTGTTGTTAATCGTCTGTCGTTGTTGCATTTACGAAAAAGAAAGTCTTTCCACTAAATAATAATATCTAATGATTTTCATTCGCGTATTGCTAAACAGTATCTTGTATTATCCTTTATCTGATACGTATAATTGGATGAACATGGACACGCTCGTTTGTTTCCAAAAATAAGCATCTCGTGAGGTGTGGTATCATTCAAGGTGTGATTGTGATGGGCTGCTTGTTGTCACCACTTTGTTTTTGTTTTGTTTTGTATTTTTGTTTTGTTTGTTTTTGTTTTGTTTTTTGTTTTTGTTGGGTTTTTTTTTTGTTGTTGTTGTTGTTAATGTTTTTTTTGTTTTTTTTTGTCTTTGTTTTGTTTTTGTTTTTTGTCTGATTTTGTTTTTGTTTTTTTGTTTTGTTTTGTTTTGGTTTTTTTTTTTTGTTGGTTTTTTTTTGTTGTTGTTGTTGTTTTTTTTTTTTTTTTTTTTTTTTTTTTTTTGGGGGGGGGGGCGACGTGTACAAAATATACGCAAATAAGTGCACGTCGCTGGGGGGGGGGGGGGGGGTGTTCATTTTTATTGTTTATTTTTATTTGGGCGGGGGTAGGGAGCACGGTTTCATTGTTTGTTTGTTGTCGTTGTTTGTTGGGGGTTTTTTTGTTTTGTTTTTGTTTTGTTTTTGTTTTGTTTTTGTTTTTTTTTTTGTTTTTTTTTTAATAGTAAGGCAGAATGGTAATGAGATGTATGTTATATGGCTGAAATAGACCTGGATGGAAAAACCATAATATCTAACCTCTGGAATGAGATGACACCTTGAAAGATAGGTAAAGCATTGCGGAAGCATAACTGATTTTTATTTGGCAGGTCAAGTTTGTTTTTGCTTTCTTGTTCAATTTTTGTTTTTGTTTTGGTTCGTTTTGGTTTGCTTTTTTGTTAGTTTGTTTTGATTTATTGGATGAGGGGGGTTGCTGTTTTGTTAGGGTTTTTTTTTTGGGGGGGGGGGGTTTTCAGTTTGAGATAATATAAAGAGAGGCGATGGCTCCAAGATTAATGCAAATTAGTTCACATTTCAAAATGAGAAAATAACACGCGAACGGATTACAACGTTATATCAAAAAGTAACGGAAGAACAACTGGTATAGAACTATTGCGCTGACTATGAAATATTCAAACAAGGTTTGTATCAAAAGAAAAAGTGATTGACTTTTTGTTTGAAAATCGAACAACAGATCCTATGGTATAAAGGCCAATGTTGGTAACATAAGTATTGCTGGATCAGAGGCGTAATGAAACTAATGGCAATAAGGTTTTCTATTGAACTAGAGTCAAGTGTTAGAACATGGGATATATTGATATGGATAATTCTCTCTCTCTCTCTCTCTCTCTCTCTCTCTCTCTCTCTCTCTCTCTCTCTCTCTCTCTATCTATCTATCTATCTATCTATCTATCTATCTATCTATCTATCTATCTATCTATTTATCTCTATCCCATCTATCTATCTATCTCTCTCTCTCTCTCTCTCTCTCTCTCTCTCTCTCTCTCTCTCTATATATATATATATATATATATATATATATATATATATGTATAACGATATATATATAGATATATATATATATATATATATATCGTTTATATATATATATATATATATATATATATATATATATATATATATATATATATATGTCTCTCTTTCTTTATTTTCCTCCCTCTATCCATCTATCTATCCTATATATAATTCTCTCTCTATCTCTATCTATCTCTCGCTCGGTCGATATGTGTGTCTGTGCGTGTGTGTGTGTGTGTGTGTCTGTGTGTGTGTGTGTGTGTACTTGTTTACCTGTGCTTGTGTATCTAACAGATTTTACCCATAATATTGCCATACAACAGCATGATCCTTCAAGATAGATATTCTCACAAATTCACAGGTCTCTGTAACATATTTCTTCCTCGTGCTGTGAGGCACTGAGCAATCCATCACAGCTTATCGTCCATTCACTGGTCAGGGCTCTAATCTGCCTCTTCTACACCTGCGCCTAGCTCGGTCAATATATATATATATATATATATATATATATATATATATATATATATATATATATATATATATATATATAAACGCTCTGGTGGACGTAAATGGAAATAAAACAATAATTGGGTGATCTCTTGATGACTGTGTTTGTTATTCGACTGCAATAACACAGTTTTCGGCCAGTGTACTTATTTTTCACCTGAGTGCGGTGAGAAAATGTGAGTAGAAAGTTTTCCATATTCTCAACTTTGTACTTCCAGGGCGAGATTTCAACGCCAAGGACCTATCGGACCGAAGGCGAATGTCTTATCAAACCGCATAAAAAGACATAATATATTGCACTTCCGGGATGACGTCATGGGTGCACTAGGTTACTCCTGCTGCGCCAGTTACAAAAGTTGCAGAAATCATGGATTCAACAGAGGACTGAATGAATATTCATGACCGCTTCTGAAGTCAGTCCACATTAAAAAACGAAGCACTTCGTTTGCATGGTATGTTTGTGTTGTATCTGTTTTTATGACTTTGTTTTGTTTTGTTTTAATTGTGTTAATTTGTTAGAGTTGTTTTGGTTTATTTATTTATTTTTTTGTTGGGTTTTTTCTTTCTTTTCTTTCTTTTTTTTTTATCGTTTTGTTTTTGCTTTTGTTGTTTATTTTTTAGTTTTCTATTGGTTTTGTAAATGTATGCAGTTTCGTCAAGAATAACCAAACAAAACTTTTTTTTTAACTGCATAAAACCAATGATGTTTTCGTCCTAAATGCCAGTCTTTAAGTAAGTTTTTATTCACAGGTGGGGTCCCGATAGCTCAGTTGGTAAAGCACTTGATTCACATGCAAAGGGACCAAGATCGATCCCGGGTGCAGTCGAGATTTTTTTTTATCTGATCCCCCTGTCTACCCAGCAGTGAATAGATAGCTGGGTCTGTTAGACTCCGGTTTCTATAACGTGCGTGAAACAGATAATAGCAATTGCTTGCTACCCTTTGGGATGGACGCTAGTCTATCGCAAAGTACTTTCCGACAGATCTAAAAGACCCAGCTACCCAATCACTGCTGGGTGGACATGGGGGGGGGGAGGAGTCATAAAAAAATCTCGAATGCACCCGGGATCGATCTCGGTCCCTTTACGTGTGAAGCGAGTGGTCTACCAACTGAGCTACCGGGACCCCCTGTTTTGTCGTATTCCATTTAAATTATTATTATTTTGTTTTATAAGGAGATGGCTAACAAAATCTTACAATGATCTTAAAATGTTTCTCGGTTTATGTTGTCTAGACATGCATTAAAGCCGTGACAAGTAAACAAGAACGACATGTACGACTAATGAAATTCGGTGAAGTAGGAATTATCGGTCAAAGTAGTCCTTCAGAGCCATTGGACTTATAAAGCAGAAGTTTATCCCAGTTTACATAGACTAAAATAGACAATGGCAATTGTTTACTACCCTTTGGATAGGACGCTAGTCCATCGCAAAGTACTTTCCGTCAGATCAAACAAACCCAATTACCCAATTATTACGGAGTGGAGAGGGTGGTAAAAAGAATATCTCGACTTCATCCGGGCTCGATGGTTCTGAGAGGTACAAAGCTGAGTCCTTGGAAAAGGCTCTTTACTCATAATTTTCACCGTACTCAGTTGTAAAATGAGTACATAGTTATTATTATCGTTGAGACATCTTGTTCTGGCCAAAATAAAAGAGGGTTTTTTTTGTTTTTTTGTTGTCAATGTATGGAAATCTATAGAATCAAGATTGTCCACGTTAAAGAGTAAAAGAAAATGACAAACTAAGGAGTTTTCTGCAGTACAGAATTTCGAATGAAGGTCGGGTATCTACAAAGGTTTATATTTTTATTCCCACCTTCTTGAGTTGTTCTTTCAAGACAACAACAATACAGCCGTATTGTGAAAAAAAATAATCTTGACAATTTTGGCCAGAAAACTCGTCCTTCGATAATAGATCGATTTTAAATGGCCCTCATCTTGTCAAAAATTCCCAAACCATGGAGGCTGAAAACTCATCCTTCAAATATCGATCGACTGAAATAGCCTTATTTTGTCAAACGCTCCCAAACTTGGGACTTCAATAGCTATGTGGTCTTGTAGTATGACCACGCTTTGGAATCGAAAGGTCCTGGGTTCGAGCCTCGCTCGGCGTATAGTTGAGTCCTTGGAAAAGACTCTTTACTCACATTCTCTCGCAGTAATCAGGCGTAAAATGAGTACCTGGCCGTTAACAGCGTTGTCTATGTCGATTCAAAAATGTAATATCCTCTAACAGGTGTCATACCGTGTTACGTGTTGCTGTTGGTCTGGGACTCTTTACTTTGTAAGCTCTTTGGACACGTTTATTGGATATTGCGGTAAATAAAAGCTTAATTATTTTTTTTTAAATAATTTTGACAGGCAGGTTTGGTGAGTATTCTATTCAAACTCACATGCCTCGCATCGTATCGATGAAGCCGTGACAGATTAAACTGAAGTGCACATATATGCAGGTTTGATTATCAATCGAAATTATGGGCTTGTTTTAACACGGTTGTTATGGATAATATTTTGTGTTGGTCTGAGGGTGTTTCCCCTCACAACATTGAGACCATAACAACTTGGGTAATCAGACCTACAAATAAGTACACGTCGGACTAAACACTTTCCGTGTTTGTCTGTTTTTTTTTCGGAAAAGTCTCGGGTTTGAGAGTTTTTGACAAGATAAGAGTCATTTTAATCGATCGATATTTGAAAGACGAGTTTTTCATTCAAAATTTCACAAATGAGTTTTTCCAGAATACACCAGAACAGTTTTTTCAGGTGGTATTTAACATAACAGTTTATTTGTGAAAGTGTGTTTAACACGTGCAAACAAAACAGCGTGTCACATCGTGTGCAGTAGCTCTATGGAAGAGTCAATTCTTTAGACAGAATGCTGCTGACGTCACTTAACTGTTTGTTGTTGTTTTACCCAACCATAAATATTGCCAGCTATCACAACGTTTCCTCTAACAGACTAGTGGAACATTATTTGAAGTTTCAATTATTAAAGGCAAATTAAATAATGTGAAACTTCGCATTCGGTTTCACATTTGTCATAATATACACCAAAAATAAGTATAAAATACTTGAATGAATTTGAGATAATGGTAATGGAAGTGTTAATCTTGCATTATCTAAATGATACATTATGTCAAATTCATTGCCCATCCATCCATTCTATGAGTATCTATTTGATGATTGAATTTGGAGCTGAAATTCAATCTAATCTTTGGTTTTGGGGTTTTGTTTGTTTTACTTAGTCGAACTTCCATAAGCAACATTTACAATATGTACTCACACTTTACACACCTTTTATGTGTTGTCTACAATTGAACAATTTGTGAAAATTTCGAGTCTTCTATTGAACCTCATATCCTATCGATGCTGTCGTAATCGGACTGAACACTTTTATTTTGGTCAACCGCCCCCCCCCCCCCCCCCCACCTCTCATTTTCAAATATTGATCGATTAAAACTTGTAAAAAAAATCCTCAACCGCGAGAGAGAGTCCTATTATTAGAAATGAATTTTCAAGTGGAATGAAATCAATGTAGGATCAGTTAAAACGATTATCATTGATTGGCAGCAGCTTCTAACATTGCTATGTTATGATGATCTATCCAGGACGCAAATTCGTCGCGGCAATCGTATACGGTCGCGAACCGTTCGGAAGCTTCGTCACAACGGAACGTCCAACTAGATGCTCTGCGATTTCGGGTTCTTGACCATAACGGGTACATGTTGAACAGGGGAACAGCAGGATTGATTGGCTTGTACTTATTTTCAGGTTTGATAGCCCAAATTAATATGGGCTCATTGTTGTAATAAATAATTGTCCATTACAACAATGTTAAATCAATCCCATGCTTACGTCCGGTTATCAGACCTGTAACTATTTGCACGTCATCGTTGAACATATTATTGTTAATAAGGTGTCTGCTCAGTTGGTAATTCATTTCATTATACAAGAAAACATAAAACGGCAAGCACACATCAACAAAATACCAAATAAAGCAAATTCAGTTCATCAAAAGGAACATTAGACATTGTCATGCAAACCTAAAAGAAACCGTCTACATAACACTCGTATGATCAATATTTGACTATTCCTGTACAGTTTGGGACCCAAAGCCATACAGAAAATTGAAAAATAAATCACATGAAACTACTGATCGTGATTGCGTAAAAAAATACGACGCTTATTGGCGTTGAAAACCATTCTAGTTTTCCCACTGCAAAAGCAACACCCCTCTGTAGGGAAGGCATAATCATTCCAAATAGCTAAATAGTGAGGCTCTGAATTCCTGCCATACCCAAAACATTCACAGACTTCTCTCTATTTGTTAATCTTAATATAACATCACTAGCACTCAAAAGAGGTCATTTACTAGAAGAAAATAATATATTGAAGCTGTTAAAGATTAGTTAACCAGTTAACTGCCGTACTCTGGAAAGAAACGTATTTAAAAATTTGGCCAGAAAACTCGTCCTTCAACAATCGATCGATTTATCTGACCCTCCTCTTGGCAAAAACTCTCAAATCTGGGACTTCGGAAATTTTTTAATACGTATCTTTCCAGAGCACCGTAGTTAACTGATTAAGAGTGCAGCATGCTTTATATTCGTGGAAGACATTTTACTCTGCAGGGCTACTATGTAGAAATATGCAAGATAAAGAACTGAACAATTGTGTATGAAAGGTACCAGGCAAAGCGAGAAAGAAAAGTATCAAACAAAAAAAATACATCCCAAAAAATCAGTCGCCTCAATGTCTTACACCGGTGCCTGATCATTAATTTCTTAATTTGATATTTTCAAATAAATATGCAAGTATGTGTGCCCAGTGTTACAACTGGCTTGATCCCTTCATAGTCAGACTATAGAATTTTGAACTCTCCTCGCATCAGATAGATGGTAACATCTTCTTCGTAATGTCGTGTATCATTCTAATTTCCGATGTTCAATCAATGTGAACAATGTTTGGGAGGCTGGTCAGTTTCAGTTGGCTGGTATGAACTGAAAATAGTGGTGGTCCATTTCGTTGCAGATGCACGGTATCTGACGTGACTCGAATGTCAAACACCATAATTAATATTCATGAACGCCGCCAATGCATGTTAGCAAACAAGTTCAGTGTATATGAAACATTTTTGGGGTAAATATTTGAGATGTTGAATAAAGTACAAAGAACTGCAACAAGCAGAAGTTGCAAAACATTTATGATTTATTTATTACATTTTCAAAAGCATGTAAAACTCGGAGTGATTTTGAATACCGTAACTTGGCTGACTATAACTCTCGCTGTGAATTTGCCTTAACGGTTTGGAGCATTTTGTGTATTCTCATGCTTGTTGCTGTTATCTCCCTTATTAGAGGACTTGATTTTTTTTTTTTTTTAATCAAAAGAAATAACTGTAATAAAACTTTATATAATCTAATCTGTAGAGGCAAAGTCGCCCCAGTCGACGGTACCAATAATTCAAATGCTAACACATCAAAGATGTTATTACCAACATGTTAAAGGCATAAGGAGCTTTTTTGATCAGATGTCAGTAAGCTTATCCACAGCCCCCCCCCCCCCCCCTCCACCCCATATCCCCCGCCCCTCGGAAAATATCCCATAATGTACGTAAAAATAGAAACAGAACCAGTGTTGGTCATCGTTTAAAAAAAAAAAAATAAGAAAAAGAAAAATTATGAAAATGCTGCGGAATTCATGGACTTACTAGATAATATTATCATACATCCAAACAATGTGACACTGTGTCCAGAAAACTGTCAATCTCTAGCTCAATGTGACTATGTAAAAATAAAAATAAGATAAAAATGAAATTTAAAAAAAAAACAACGTGGCAGCTTGCCCACCTGCTACTGGGAATGCATAGGGTGAGATAAAAAATGCAATTAAGAGCATATATTCTTGCATAGCTTTCTAACGAAGGAACTATTTTTTATGCATGTCTAGACACCAATCATTGTTTCCTGGCACGCTGTCCAGCAACAGAAAAATGGCTACCACTTAAGCTAGTGATGAGATGTCTGTTTTCTAAAGACATCTTGTTCCTGGCATAAGAATAACATAAATCTAGGATTTCATCTTATTCCCAGACAATAATTAGTTTAGTGCTACGATGAAAGGTCATGTATTATTATTATTTATTTATTGATCTATAATTGGCTACGATAGTCACGTGGTTTTAGCCAAGAGGAGATTTTTTTCCGTTTTATTAAGGCTTGCTGTATTTTGATATATATATATATATATATATATATATATATATATATATATATATATATATAATCTCCCTCTCTCTCTCTCTCTCTCTCTCTCTCTCTCTCTCTCTCTCTGTGGGTGGGTGGTGTGTGTCGGTGTGTGCTTCTCTCTCTCTCTCTCTCTCTCTCTCTCTCTCTCTCTCTCTCTCTCTCTCTCTCCCCTATCTCTCTGTGTGTGTGTGTGTGTGTGTGTATGGGTCTCTCTCTCTCTCTCTCTCTCTCTCTCTCTCTCTCTCTCTCTCTCTCTCTCTCTCTCTCTCTTCAGAGTTGTCTTAGGATTCAGTATTTTTGACGAGTTCAGGGTCATTTCAATCGATGTTTGAAGCCATTGTGAACAGTTAAGTTGTGTCAGAAAACGTCAGACTAGCTTGTCAAACTATAAAATTTTCTCACAAATTCTTTGTTCTTTCCTAGTTCCATACAATCACGTTATAGTTTTAAATCAAAGGAACGTTTAAAGTCTGTACATCAAGAAACATTAATTTAATGACTCCTTTAAAAAAATTGAGCTTTTATATAGCCCCCTGGCCAACAGCAACACTTAACATTTAGGACGGGACATGACGCCTGTTAGGCGATATTACAATTTTTTCGGACAGAGACAACGCTGTTAACGGCCAGGTACTCATTTTACACCTGAGTACGGTGAGAGAAAGTGAGTAAAGAGCCTTTTCCAAGAACTCAATTATGCGCCGAGCGAGGCTCTAACCCATGACCCTCCGATCCGAAAGCGAGTGTCATATCACTAGACCACATAGCCGCACTACAACGCATATAGTTCAGATTCAGATGGCAGAGAACTAACTTCGTACGCAAAGGAACCGAGATCAGTCCTGGTGAAGACGAAAGGTTTTTTCTGATCCCCCAGTCCACGCAGCAGTCATTTGGTAGCTGCGTCTTATATATCTGGCGAAAAGTACTTTGCGATAGACTAGGGTCCTATCCAAACGGTAAAAAGCGATTGCTATCGTCCGTTTTACGGTATAGAAACAGCTGTAAACTCCTGCTCCGTAGGCTTTACTGATCTGAAGGACTACTAATACATATTAAGCACACAGTTTTGTTTACATGTTCCACAGTTAATTCAGTTTTTTTTTAAATTCCGTACAACAAAAGCAAGGTGACAATTAAGAAATAAGAATTACTCGCCAACAAAAATTCTACAATTCAAGGTATTCAATCAAATACTAATATAACTTAATGATATGTCCCTCATGCATAACTGCTGTGATATGATATTATCATGGTCATGAATTCATGTTCGCACTTAGGTCACAATCCACGTGTACATATTCACAGGTCTGATAACCCAAATTGTTATGGTCTCATTTTTACAATGGAAATACTCTCAATCCAACGTAAAATAGTGTCCATTACAGCAATTGTTAAATCAGACCTGTTAATTTGTGCACCTAGGTCAAAATATAGTTTTTTGTTTTTTTTAATGACTACAAAAAAGAAGCAAGGCGGTATTAGATAGATATTTGCTAGATTGACACTCACTTTTCTGCATATAAAAGCGCCTAGATAATGTTAAGTTGTTCAATTTAAAGAATAGCACGTTTTTTCAAGTACCAATCATAAACATAACATCGATTTTATCAAGTTGAAGAATCACATTGGGAATGATAAACGTCCTGAACTATTAAATCACCTTCTGTTTAATACTCCTTTCGTAGAAATAACACCAATACTTTTCTTTTATATCCTGATATTTAGAAAGTGGTATATTCGTTTTGTTTCTAAGTTTAGTACACATTCTACATATGTTATAAATATTGCAATTATTTTCTGACAATTTGCCTCGACTACAAGGTCATTAACGTATCTAGCTCTCATCAATGAAGATTCTGGGTTTTGTTAAAGTATAAAATAAATTCTTACGTTAATTCGCTTCAAATCAGTGCTCATATGGAACATGAAATATGGCAGGTGAACAACATCCTACATAACTCCCAAACCCTCTCTGTCTTTAGGACAAAATACTGGCCATCGACTGCCCCAACCAGCCTGAGGAGTAAGCTCCACGGGAGCCAGGAGGATCTCCAGAGGACAGCAGCATATCTAGTGGAGACACTTACCATCAGAGCAAATACGAAAAAGAAGAATTTCCTTTATTCATCTGAAGCAAGAGTTGAGTGTAGGGTCTACTTCGGAATAAAAAAAATATGCCAAAAGTCTCGATGTTAACGCAGTGAAGTGACGCAAGGTGACCAATGGGGGTTAAAATTCTGCTCAAGAAAAAGAAAAAGATAGCATACTGAAACGGAGCTATGGATGATAAAGTGACTATGCAACCACTTATCTAATCTACCATTTTGTCTTTGTACACAAAGCTGTGTGGGTATTGTTTGCTAGATCAAAGTATGTAAACAAACAAGCTCGTTGCTGGATCCTCCATGACAATCGCAATCCCTTTGCCAGATTTTATCCCTTGATGAGTTGATCAGTAATGGAATGTTTCTTGTAGCACAGGAAACAATGACAAAGGCAACAACAATAACAAAATGACATCGACAACTACACTAACATTGACAATAAAACGATGGCTACTACTAGCACAGGCATCCATTGATCCACTATTTTCGCTTTCATAGAGTTCCGTTCTTGTATTTATTCATCGAATTCCTCACCTGCATCCTAAAGACCGTAAACATAACATTCATCTCGGACGGCCATGGCATTGACATCCGTCCACCCACCCCATATTTACGTTCTGTCTTGGCACATGATGCTAATCAAAAACCACTGTCTATCTACCGCATTGCTCACTGGTTGTAACATAATAAATAAAAAGATAAATAAATAAACAAATATTGATATTGCACATTTCGACAAATTATTTCCATGCCAAATGGGCTTCACAATGCTTTGTTTGTTTAGTAGCAAGTCGTATCAAAAATCCATTTCATACAGTACAAATTGTTTGTTGGACATATTTGTATACCAAGACATGCAGAGTAGAACTTTGCGATCATGGTCAACAACATTTGATAGGTGGGGTTTTATGTGGAGAGAACACTTTCTTGTGATTTCTTTTTCTTTTTTCTTTTTTTTTTTTTTTTTTTAATTTTCTTTACAGAATTCATTTTGCTAGAAAAGTGAATGAGATATTAAGTTAGAATCGAGAATAATACTGAATTGTTGTTCATTCATTTTTATAAATGTATCTAATACTGAATTGTTGTTCATTCATTTTTATAAATGTATCTAATACTGAATTGTTGTTCATTCATTTTTATAAATGTATCTAATACTGAATTGTTGTTCATTCATTTTTTTTTTTATATCATTATTTTTTTTTCCGAGGGAGAGATGAAAGAAAGAGAGAGAGAGAGAGAGAGAGAGAGAGAGAGAGAGAGAGAGAGAGAGAGAGAGAGAGAGGGAGAGAGAGAGAGAGAGAGAGAGAGAGAGAGAGAGAGAGAGAATTTTTTTAACGTCTACGCTCATTCATTGGAGAATCGATATGGACACCTCCATCTGGCAAACACCTGTAGTCATGGAGGATGCCCCTCGTTAGGAGTAGTGCCGCGCTGAAGACCGGTCTAGACTGCGGTCCGACGGTCTTTTAGCTGTGAACCGAAGACCGGTCCCATAGGGGAAGATCGGCGGCGGTCCTCACTTCTTATCACCTTTCAACTAGTGCGGGGCGGTCCTTGCAAGGTAGTGCCGCGCTGAAGACCGGTCTAGACCGCGGTCCGACGGTCTTTTAGCTGTGAACCGAAGACCGGTCCCATAGGGGAAGATCGGCGGCGGTCCTCACTTCTTATCACCTTTCAACTACTGCGGGGCGGTCCTTGCAAGGACCACGGTCCTACGGTCTCGCGCCATAGCCTACTACTTCCCCAGCGCAGGGTTGCCAGATTATTTTTCAACAAAATGCCAGGGGAAGACTCAAAAAATGCCAAAACACTCAAAAAGATGCCAAAGTCTGTTGACTCCCACCCCCACTAAGAAAACTACTCACTTTTGATAGACAATTTACTATCATATCCTGGTGGCTTGCGTGTTTTCTTTTCTTTTTCTTTTACTTTTATTTTTTTTTTATTTTTTTTTTTTTTGAATTATACTAAATTTCCTGTTGGGGTAATTATTTACCTACTGACTACTAAGTGGAGTGTTAAACCACTACACCACGGTTGGATTTTAAGAATGAAAAAGAAATGTGAAGATGTTTGTTTTTACGCGTTTAGAAATAATTAAGAAAAGGTGTCATTTGAAGTATAATATACAAGAAAAGAAAATGCCAAATGAAAATGCCAAATGCCAAATGATTTTTCTAATGCCAAACGGTTTTCAAAAATGCCAGATTTTTGGAATCTGGCATTTAAAATGCCAAACTGGCAACCCTGCCCCAGCGATTCGTTGCTTCGGTTGCCTATCTTCCACCAATCACCACCCATCCCACTTAATTAATCGCACCCACCCCCCTTTGCCATACACTAAACGACACAGACGACCATACAGGCAGACGACCACCAACCTCCACTCCGCAAACCGCCCTTTCGTGTGTGAGATGGGGGAACAGGAGGCGCACGCCTTGGACGATTCCATTATACGGGTAAATTTCAAAATTTACTACACCATAATGATCGCAATGACAATGATCTATGGTGAAGGCATGACCCCTCTTCTCTAATGGGTTTATTGTTTGAAATGTATGTGACTACTAAAGATGTGTGTGTTTGTGTGTGTGTGTGTGTGTGTGTGTGTGTCGAACCTAGCAAGTAGCAAATCCGATTTTTTGTTTTCTTTTGTCCATCTCTTGTCACCACTCCTTTCTATCGCAGTGTTGTCATTTAAAATAATACAATAATATTAAAATTTCGTTGGTGTTTTTACTAATCAAATAATATGAGTTTCATTAGTTTCTTCCTTCCAAAAAACCCAGTTATAACGTCTGAATTTTAAAAAAGTCCAATAGAATATTTGGGGACCCCGATAGCTCAGTTGATAGAGCACTCTCTTTATACGCAAAGGGCCAGAGATCGATCCCGGGTGCAGTCGATTTTTTTCTGAATCCCTGTCTACTCAGCAATGAATGGGTAGCTGAGTTTGTTAGATCTGGCGAAAAGTCACCATCGACCCCTCTTATTACCTCATCCACCCCCTCTTATTATAACTTCACGTCTCTCTCTTACTCTTCAATGCTCGCTGCCCTCTAATGTTGTGTGTGTGGGGTGGGGGGGGGGGGGGGGGGGGGGGGGGTAGGAGTTGCGTGTGTGTATCAACGCCACGAACAACTCGATCAACGCCTTGGGCGATGCCATTATCTCCGTTAATGGGGATAAATTTCAAATTTTATTAAATTATCGAAGTAACAATGAAGTACGGTGAGCAAATAAAGAAGGCATCACCCCTCTTCTCTAATTAGGTTACAATTTGAAATGAGTGTGACTACTCCGTGTGTTTTACTCCTGTAGACCACGGTTTTCATCGTGTAGCGGTCTTTAACGGTTCAAGAATGAACGATCCCATGGTCTCAAAGGTCAAACCGGTTCGAATTTCCAACAGTCTCTCAGGAATGTTCAATGTCGAAAAGGACCGGTCCTAGGACCGGTCCTTGCGGTCTTCATTTCCCAAGGACCGTAGGACCGTGGTCCTTAAGCTTGCCAAGGACCGCCCCGCACTATTGCAAGGACCACGGTCCTACGGTCTCGCGCCATGCCCCAGCGATTCGTTGCTTCGGTTGCCTATCTTCCACCAATCACCACCCATCCCACTTAATTAATCGCACCCACCCCCCTTTGCCATACACTAAACGACACAGACGACCATACAGGCAGACGACCACCAACCTCCACTCCGCAAACCGCCCTTTCGTGTGTGAGATGGGGGGAACAGGAGGCGCACGCCTTGGACGATTCCATTATACGGGGTAAATTTCAAAATTTACTACACCATAATGATCGCAATGACAATGATCTATGGTGAAGGCATGACCCCTCTTCTCTAATGGGTTATTGTTTGAAATGTATGTGACTACTAAAGATGTGTGTGTTTGTGTGTGTGTGTGTGTGTGTGTGTGTGTGTCGAACCTAGCAAGTAGCAAATCCGATTTTTTGTTTTCTTTTGTCCATCTCTTGTCACCACTCCTTTCTATCGCAGTGTTGTCATTTAAAATAATACAATAATATTAAAATTTCGTTGGTGTTTTTACTAATCAAATAATATGAGTTTCATTAGTTTCTTCCTTCCAAAAAACCCAGTTATAACGTCTGAATTTTAAAAAAGTCCAATAGAATATTTGGGGACCCCGATAGCTCAGTTGATAGAGCACTCTCTTTATACGCAAAGGGCCAGAGATCGATCCCGGGTGCAGTCGATTTTTTTCTGAATCCCTGTCTACTCAGCAATGAATGGGTAGCTGAGTTTGTTAGATCTGGCGAAAAGTCACCATCGACCCCTCTTATTACCTCATCCACCCCCTCTTATTATAACTTCACGTCTCTCTCTTACTCTTCAATGCTCGCTGCCCTCTAATGTGTGTGTGGGGGGGGGGGGTAGGAGTTTTGTGTGTGTATCAACGCCACGAACAACTCGATCAACGCCTTGGGCGATGCCATTATCTCCGTTAATGGGGATAAATTTCAAATTTTATTAAATTATCGAAGTAACAATGAAGTACGGTGAGCAAATAAAGAAGGCATCACCCCTCTTCTCTAATTAGGTTACAATTTGAAATGAGTGTGACTACTCCGTGTGTTTTACTCCTGTAGACCACGGTTTTCATCGTGTAGCGGTCTTTAACGGTTCAAGAATGAACGATCCCATGGTCTCAAAGGTCAAACCGGTTCGAATTTCCAACAGTCTCTCAGGAATGTTCAATGTCGAAAAGGACCGGTCCTAGGACCGGTCCTTGCGGTCTTCATTTCCCAAGGACCGTAGGACCGTGGTCCTTAAGCTTGCCAAGGACCGCCCCGCACTAGTTAGGAGAGTATAAAAGTCATACTACCTGCAATATCACGAGCACCAAATGGCCCACAAAGTGAGATGAACGATCCACCTTGCATAAATGTGACATAAATTAGCTTTTCTGAATCTCATTGATCGGCTTCATGGCTGTTGATGGTAGATACACACCTGAAATAATTACTATTTTGCACGTAGTAATATGAAAAAGATTTGTATAGATCCATATGTTCGTATTGAAATAAATACCAGTCAGTCCAAATGATATTAGCATTAATCAGTTCATTGTTTCGCGACACATATTATAGAAAGTAAAAATCATGCCGACCTTCAAAATAGAGTTTGCATGGAGTGTTTTATATTATATTGGGTCGGTCTTCAAATAGACCTTCGACATTTTCACTCAAAACATAGAGCAGACTGAACCATAGCGATGTGTACTTATTTACAATTATGTGTTCGTTGATTCATAGTAATACCTATTTCTAATAATTTAAAATGCAAAAACACAATATGAATCTTTATTATAACTTCACAGACCGTTGATGTTTTAATTGAAAAAAAAAAAAGATTCTATTTTTTACATTTCCGTTTAAGACTGAATTTTTAAGTCGATAAATTGTTCAACTGACCGTTCTATACTCTTAGCAATTTGAAAGACATTCCTTTAATATAAACTCAAATATGGTGTAAGTTTCATTCAGGTTCAGCTCTGTACAGATACTTTGACGTTTTATTTATTTATTTCTTTATTTATTTATTATGGTCCGGTATAATTTCTTAACTTTTCATTGCAGAGATATGGACATGATAATTGAAACCTTAGCAAAGGAGACGAAGTCAGTCTCATTGAACTAAATGATGTTCAAAGGAATTACAAGACTGCACAATGCTATAGCGATTAGCTTTTTGAATCTTGCACGGCGCATAGTGTATCTAAATCTCTAGAAGAAAATAGGACCCACCGTCTCAAACGTATTTTATTATGGCTTACTGGTACACATGGTTCAAATAAGTCTGAAGAAAATGGACATGAATAAGTCTTGGAAGTCGATACAAAATCAAATTGACTACATATTAGTAGCACAAAGATTTAAGGACTGTATTAAAACATCAAAGACCATTTCTGGCGCAGATTGCAACAGCGACCATCGACCTATAAAATGTGGTCTTTGATTAAAGCTGAAAATGATTAAATCTTCTAAACCAGAGCCAAAACGACAAGTTGATATACTATGACAAGATGCTTCAACAATGAAAAAATATAAAGATGCCGTAAAACAAAAACTTGAAGACCTGAGACCAACAGAAGATGTTGGCAAGCACTGGAAATATATATCTAAGTGTATCACGGAGCCCACGAAATACATCCTTCCTGTAAGATCACGTGAAACGAAGCAAAAATGGATGACAAATGAAATCAGTCGACCTCGACTGGGGATCGAACCTTAGACCGTCTGATTACCGGTCAGACATGCTACCATTTTATTGAGAATTTTTTTTCTTCTTATATTTTTCTTTCTTGCTTTGTCTGGCAAATTTGATACTCGCGTGTTCAGTTCTTTATCTTACACTGATACCTGCTTTAGAAAACAAAATTTTTCTTCACATTCAGTTATGTACACATCTGAATGATAAAAATCTCCATTATAACAAATATTACGATTGTTCTATCGTTTGTAATTTTTTTTTTAAAATGAATTTTGTCCTTCAGAGCCATGAGGCCCATAGAGCCGGAGTGTATTCTAATTTCTATAGCGTGAAACGGGCAATAGCAATCGCTTTCTACCCTTTGGATAGGACTCTAGTCTATCGCAAAGTACTTTCCGTCAGATCTAACAGGCCCAGCTACTCAATCACTGCTGGGTGAACAGGGGCGGGGAGGGGGGGGGGGGAGAGGGGGAGGGGTCAGAAAAATTTCCGACTGCACCCAATCTCAGTCCCTTCGCGTGTGAAGCGAGTGATCTATCAACTGAGCTTTCGGGATCCTCCTATAGTTGGTAAGGAGAGGGTTAAATCCGTTTCCTGTACCTATTTCTGTCTATAAATTCAATTTCCAAAATCTAAATCACCAAACCGTTTCGAGGCGATGGGCCACAAATATGCACGTAACATCTAACGAAAAAATATATATAAATTCCGTCATGCTATGATGACAACAACAACAAATCAAAAAAAAAACAAAAAAAAAAAACAAACAAACAATACACATGGAAAGGAATTTTGCTCCCCTATTGTTCCTGCCATAAATCTCAGGCATAACTGTTGCATACAATAAAGTTTATTGCATCGACAATGAGATACTAAAAGAAGCAGGTGTTGATAGTTCCTTTGTTAGGTTAGATTCTAGATGACTCACTATGATAACAATCTTTTGTTTCAAAACTTATATACAGCGTCACTTCGAAAGTCGTGAGATTACTCACATATCACAATTTGACACGCATTGAATACTTTCCTTTTTTTCTTCCTTTATTTTTTCTTTCTCTTTTCTTCCTTTAAAGAGTATCTACTTGACTATTCAGTCATCTAACCCTACAATGTAAAGCTTCCCATTCGGATGTGTCCATTAAACATTTTCTATGGAAAAGAATTGTTGTTGCTTTACTGATTTCTTTTCCTTTCCCCTTACGAACAAGGTTTTCGTAAATATTATTCTCTCTCTCTCTCTCTCTCTCTCTCTCTCTCTCTCTCTCTCTCTCTCTCTCTCTCTCTCTCTCTCTCTCTTCTGTTTTTGTGTGTTATGCCAATGTGTATATATATATATATATATATATATATATATATATATATATATATATATATATATATATATATATATATCAGTTTCTTGAATTTTAAAATTAGAATTTGAAGTTGTTTACTCTCCCCTAACCAGCGAATTTCATGATTTTTCCCCCTGAAACAATACAACCACAAAGAATATTTTTTTATTTACTTTACTCAAAAGCAAGAAGCACTTGTTATAGCTAAACATGATTTTGTTCAGAAAAAAATCTCCAAAAGTGTTTCAAGCTCTATTAGCTAGTAAAAATACATCCTCATATTTCTAGACGATCAAAATAAATACGAATAGGAAAGATGTTGGCTCTATCCAACGTGTACACATGTGAAGGTCTGACATCCGAACCCAATTATGGGCTTAGTTTAACATTGTTGTAATGGACAATATTTTGCCTCCATTATTTAAAAAAAGTTTCCATTATAACAATGAGTCCATAATGAATTGGGTAATCAGACCTGCAAATAAGTGCACGTTGGTTGCATCGTAACTAATGTGACTATTTTTAGTATTGTTGGTAACCTGAGAGTTAATGCTCACTGTAAACTATGCTTCAAACGAATGTATTTTACAAGGATTATTACTGTACCAGGCCTTCTTATCGCTGTTTTATTAAAACAAAGTAAGACATCGGGGCAAATTATTATTGACGAAACTGAGGAATGTTATTATGAAAGAATATTTCGAGATTGGATATCTATGTTCCCAAAAAGAAAAAAGAAAATTTCCCGTAACTTTCTTTTTTTTTTTAATCATTATTTTGTGTCTTTATTTTTTTTTCTTTCCTGTTTCTTTTTTGTTTGTTTGTTTCTCTTGAAATGAGCATCTTTTTAAAAATTAAATTATCAAATTATCATTGCAGATTCTTTTATGCCTTCAATTAATGTACTACTATACAATAAGTCATTGGACCCGCTGTTCTCTCATTAATTTATTATCGGACATTCCTATCAAATCTTTTACCGGCTTTTGATTATGAATAATTTCAAATGCACCGTCATTAGTTTGGCACGTATTGAGTCTACTCGATTAGTTACAATAATTATAAGCTACCCCCCCCCCCCCCCCCCCCCCCCCCCCCCCCCCCCCCACCCGCCCAAATAAAAAAACCCCAAAAAAAAAACACTAAAGAAGATGTATCATTTATAGTCACAAAGAAATAAAGAAAAAAATGTGCGCAAACAATCAGAATTATAATCGCGAAGAATACGTAGGTGACAGTTTATTATTATTCATGAATAATAACATTTCATACTCGTTTTTCTGACCCTGAATGGTACATTTACTTTATGACAATGCCAACCATTCAACACACGTCGCTATGGGCCCAGGGTTGCCAGATTATTTTTCAACAAAATGCCAGGGGAAGACTCAAAAAATGCCAAAACACTCAAAAAGATGCCAAAGTCTGTTGACTCCCACCCCCACTAAGAAAACTACTCACTTTTGATAGACAATTTACTATCATATCCTGGTGGCTTGCGTGTTTTCTTTTCTTTTTCTTTTATTTTTATTTTTTTATTTTTTTTTTTTAAATTATACTAAATTTCCTGTTGGGGTAATTATTTACCTACTGACTACTAAGTGGAGTGTTAAACCACTACACCACGGTTGGATTTTAAGAATGAAAAAGAAATGTGAAGATGTTTGTTTTTACGCGTTTAGAAATAATTAAGAAAAGGTGTCATTTGAAGTATAATATACAAGAAAAGAAAATGCCAAATGAAAATGCCAAATGCCAAATGATTTTTCTAATGCCAAACGGTTTTCAAAAATGCCAGATTTTTGGAATCTGGCATTTAAAATGCCAAACTGGCAACCCTGTATGGGCCTCCTACCGCAAACCATTTTCTCCGTTCGGTAAATAATAATAAATCGCGATTTGTGTATGCGCGCAGGTAGTGGAACAACTTCGTGATGATGGTCGTGTGTGTTCATTTGTGTGTCGCGGTGGTCTGTGAGGAGCGAGGAAGAGGGGAAGTCGGCAGACAGTTTGATGTGTGTGCTCGCATGTCTGTGTCGACTAAAATGTGATCGGAGCGACCGAGTGCGTTATTTTCTTCTTGCCCCTCGACTAAGTCCGACTCAGTGATCATTTTCCAACTGATCTTACTGTTTACCATAATATTTGTTACAGCTTGATCTTTGGATTGCATTTTTCTAGTTTTTCTTGGATTGAAATTATCAGAAGTGATCCTTTGTGGGTGGAAAAGTTATAAACATACCCGTTATAATTCAATCTCGCAGTAGCCGAGCTGTGTAAACCAAGTCAGAGACAAACGGTAAGATTATCTCGTCCGCTGTAACTGTTCAGTCTTGTCTGGAGACGACTAGCAGTCGATCCGATTCCTTCTTTTATGCTTGATATCAATATCAGAAGATCGAAATTATATATTAGGCGGTGACAATTGTGCAGAGAGATATTGAATTGAGAACAAGAGGCAATGAAAGAATTTTAGGAGATTGTTTGAAATTGAAAGTAAGATCACGCAAGTAAGATCAAGAAATATTGTTTCTTACGTCACGTCGAGGAGCGTTTGGCATTTCCATCAAATCAATAATTTTAAAAATTAAAACCTTGATCAATAATGAAAATTTAATAGTTATAATGATAATAATTAATCATATCATTATAGTTAAATGTTATAGTTAGATGTTGATAATAATATAGACGTCTAGCCATTCATCCATTCATTAATTATAATTATAGTATAGACGTCTAATACTATCTATTGTCTTATCACATCCACATCATTATCATATTAGATGCATGATTCAATAATCTATCAATTATTACTATTACTTGACCATTCACCGAAATTGAAAGCATTCTAAGAACATTGTCATTGTCAAGAGATACCACCATTTGTATCCCGTTCAATGTGTCATTATTATTATTATTATTATTATTATTATTATTATTATTATTATTATTATTATTATTATTATTATTATTATTAAATTATTATTGTTATTATTATTATTATTATTATTATTATTATTATTATTATTGCTAATATTACTATTATAAAGACTGGTAGTAATAATAGTAATAGTATAGTAGGTAATAGTATTATTAGTAGTAGTGATGGTATTGATAGTGTAGAAGTATTATAGTGTAGTAAGCTTGTATTAGTAAATAAATTTATGACCACTTTTTCAGAAAATTTCCTTGGACTTGGATTCACCACACACAAAGCAGCTCACACCTTTTGTCTATTCATTTCCCACACAGGGCAAAGTGAGCCAAATTTCCAATTCATGTATACAACACTATTTGCTTGTAGGGGCCTAAAATAATTTTGATCTGGCCCTCTTACAATATTTATCACCACTTCTGTTATTTTGAAGAATGTATGTAAAGTGCATCATTTAGGGATACAATGTCTGGACTAGGTTTTTACAAGAACCATTGTTATAATTCTGTGGCTATTTGGTCTTGTGGTACAAGACCCAGGCTGGAAGGTCCATGTTTCAAGCCTGCTCTGAGCAGTGCATTGTGGAGTCTTTTGAAAACGCTCTTTACTGACATTCTCTCACTGTACTATGGTTAAAATTAGTACCTGGTCGTTAACTGCATTACCTTTGTTCGAAAAAATGTAATACAGCCTGCCTAACAAGTGTCATGTCTCATCCTACTCATTTTTCATGTTGCCGTGTGGCTAGGGACACCTGGTCAAGCATTTTGTGCATGTGGAGTTGTTACTGCGCTGTATGAATGCTAAATTTTTAAAGGATTTTTCTACCCGTCCCATCCACTTCTGACAGGGACCATAATCAACATTGCTTGGCTCTTGACACATTGACACCATACCCCGGAGAAATTATTGCCATAGTAGTAGTAGTAGTAATATTACAGTGGTAGTAGTAGTCGTAGTATTAATAGTAAGTAGTAGTAGTATTAATAGTAAATAGTAGTAGTATTAATAGTAAGTAGTAGTAGTATTATAGTAAGTAGTAGTTTCTGTTGTAGTGGTAACAGACCTTATAAATCTTTCCATCTGATGTTCAGAATTTGTCAGAGACAAGAGTTGATGAAGATCTTTAGTTTATGTTCAGGGACTTTATTTTGACCCCATGTTTCTGTCCCAGTTTCATGTTGCTCAAATTTTTATTTTTGACTTGGTGCGGATGAGTTTGTTTCGCCATATTGGTTTTACCATTGCGAATGTTTTCGTCTAGTTTAAGTCTTTCTGGAGTGGATGTCAGCATCTGTTCGTCTGCTTTTCATTTGAATGGTTGACTAACATAAAGGTAAAGTTGTTGAAACCAAGCTCATTGAATAAGCATTCATCAAGTTGGCTATTATTGATTTATCCACTAGAATTCATGCACAGGTTGATGTCCTATTGTCAATTATATTAGATGGATTGAACTAACATCAAGCACTGATTAGATTTTGGTAATGTTTGAGTAAAATAATTTGTTTTACATTTATAAGTTTAGGCTTGATAAGATTACAAAGACATATGTATGTCTGTAGTTGTAATAGTAAGGACGATAGCTGAGTTTGTAGAATACCTGTCTCACACGCAAAGGACTGTTATCAGGCCATTTTCAATCAAGATTTTGTTGGGATTTAAAAAAAAAAAATATTTGTTGTTATTTTCCTGATGTCCACCCAACAGTGATTTGGTTGCTAGGTATCTTATACCCGACAGAAAGTACCTTGCAATGGACTAGCATCCTAGTCAATTGGTAACAATCAATCATCAAACTGATCTTTTGATGCAGCAGAAACCAGGATAAACACAGGTTCCATGGGCCTTAAAGCTCTTGCTGGATGGATCAGATCTGATTTCAAAGATAATCTCTCTTCACCATACCCACTGACTGGGTAAAACTATGTAAATTATTGTATGATTATTTCTTTTGAAAAATTATCATTTATAGGTTGTTTTTTTACCATCATATTTTTTAAACAAAGGTGGTTTTTTTAGAATTGTAGTACTCCGCTCAGGGTTTTTATTTCCCCTAATTTTCAGGCTTTGTTCATTTTTCTCAGACTTGCTTCTGATCTTATTGTTTTCTTGAGCATTTTAGCATTTATACAGCACAATTTCGATTAAACATACCAAAGTGCTTTGCAAGGGTTTCCCAGCCAACAGCAATACTTCCTAAAGAGCCTTTTTCCAAGGACTCAACTATGCACTGCTCAAAGTGGGACTCGAACCCGGAATGTTGCAATCCGAAGTCAGCTGTTATACCACAAGACCACATAGCCACACCAAGAAAGTTTGTAGCAAAGATTATGTGACTTGGGATCAGTGAAGCCGGTGTTCCATCACTGTTACTGTTCTTTGGTTATAACAATAAGTTCCAGCATAATCATAACCAGATTATGCCATGGAAGTAATCCTAATTTGAACTAAATTTATATCAGTCTCGCCAAAAAGGGTGGAACATTTTAAGCTAATAGTTTTGTATTGTTTTTTTTGACATTTTCTGTCTATCTATCATCTCTAATTCCTATGTTAAAGTGACATTTTTATTTGACAGGAGAGTTTATTATCTCAAATTATATATTATTTAGGGTGTGTGGGGTTTACATTTGTTGGCCATTTAGATGTCAACGTAAAGCATGGGTTGTGTTATGATGCTGTTGTATTACATTACTAAACCTCTATTATCATTTAATAATTTGAAGTGTTTTTACGGAGAGTAAAAATGTTAAACACTTAAACACTTTGTGTAAAAAAAAAAAAGAACGAAATATGTCTATCATGCAATTTTCTCAGTTAAATAGAGTTAGTAATTTTTATAGACACGACTGTTCTCGGGCTGAATGAGACATTAAGACTGTGATTCCCACAACAAATAAGTAGTCCATTTTTAAAATCCTGTCCAACTTCTATATAGTACAATACAGGCTATTTCAGCCAATAATTTACATAGGCTATTTTAGACAATTATTTACATGATATACTATTTTAGACAATAATTTAGATATAGGCTATTTCAGTCAATAATTTACATAGGCTATTTATGACTATAATTAACACAGGCTATTTGAGAGACAATAATTTATATAAATTATTTCAGACAATAATTTGCATAACCCTTTTCTTTCAGACGAGATACATGTGATGACATAACTCGTATGACCATTGTTATTTTTTCCAGGTTAAAATCATATCATTGCTATAATATGTGTTTGAATGGAGATAGGATAAGTGGAGGATGGAGGGGGAGGTGTTTATCACAGATGTACGTATAAAATGGGTTGTAATCTTTAGGGAAAGGCATTTTACAAGTCTCTTCCCACAGGCAACAGCCTTTAAAACCTAGGTTCCCTGAGTTAACTGTTTTACTTTACTTTCAAGTACCAGAAAAAGGACTGTAACCTGACTGTGAAGATTATTCAATTTTAACGCCCACGTAGAAATAACACGAGAGAAAATCCCACACATTAAATCTAGGACTGACATTGTACGACTGATACATAATTTTATTCCTCACTTCCCCGTTTACTCTATCTTCCCATCAATAGAAACATTGTTATTCGAATAATTAGATAATTAGCCACTGCTTGGGATCGTGGCAACATATGCGATAGATTGGAATCTCTGTTACTATTACTATTATATAGGGGGAAAGATATAGGTGGGTTCTATCAGAATGAATCTCATTTTAGCAGTGATGGAACATTTTCCACTATTTACTGAGATTCATTTTTTAAAAAGTCCTTTCAAATCTAACATCATATTTTGATAGTTTATGTTAAATAGACAGTGTATCTGCCAATAGTATATTACTATTGTATTATAACATAGAGTAAAAAGATACGTCACCGAGTAATTTCAAAGTAATCTATTTTATAATAATATAATTGTTTGTCTATCCCCCCCCCCTCTCTCTCTCTCTCTCTCTCTCTCTCTCTTTCTCTCTCTCTCTCTCTCTCTCTCTCTCTCTCTCTCTCTCTCTCTCTCTCTCTCTCTCTCTCTCTCTCTCTCTCTCTCCGTATGTCTCTGTGCCCCCCCCCCCCCCCCCCATCCCGGCATTCTGAATTATTTATAACATAGATCAGTTGATCTTGTGTGCCGTATTTCTAAGTAGTTGTCATTCACCGCCACCATGATCCATAATATGCATTGTGAATCATTATATGGGTTTTGCCATCTAACATGGTCCCTGTGAGCGTCCAGACTTTAACTTCATTATGATTGTTAATTAGTTACAGTTACCGGCGTGTCAGTATGTGTATTTATTTTAATAAGTTGAGGGGAGAGGTGGGGGGTCTAATGTGTGTTTTTGAGTATCATTACTTAAGGCCGTTTACTGCAATTTTGCCCCCCCCCCCCCCCCCCCCCCCCCTTTTTTTTTTTTTTTTAAATTTTATTTCTGTAGTTGTTTTATATGAAATTAAAAGAATAACTTTCCCAGGAGCAATTTGTACTATCAAGGTTCATAATACTAATACGGACATATTGAACTTCCCGTCTCTCTCTCTCTCTCTCTCTCTCTCTCTCTCTCTCTCTCTCTCTCTCTCTCTCTCCCCTCCCTCCCCCCCCCCCCTCTCCATAATTTGTTATTTTCTCCTTCCCCACCTTCATCTGTTTTATTTCCTAGCCAGCGGTGTGATCTTCACGCTGTCCTGATTGAGAGACAAAGACATAAATTTCACGCCGGAATAGAAACAACAGCAACGAGTCCCATAAAATAATAGTTGTAGTAATGAAATGTGATCCGGTTTCATTGTTGTGAGGTATTGAGTCATCACATTGCTGTCTCCATTCTAATACACAATACTTCCACCATCATAATACACCTATGCTCAAACCCCATACTCGCTACAGTGTGTAATAATACCATTATTACTATTGCCCCGCCTTGGCGTACCGTACATTCCGTCCCGAGATGAGTTTGTCCTCTATATCGGGTTCAAATTCCCTCCCTGTATTATCCCAGGATAAATCGATATACATAATAATATTATTATTACTGTTATAGCGCGTGTTTCCTTCCTTTTATTTTGTTTGGAAAATCGGCGACGAACGCGGCAAAAAATAGACGGGGGAAAAATTACATTGAACACGGCGTAAAAATGATTCATGATATATTGAGAGGGAGTGAGAGAGAGAGAGAGAGAGAGAGAGAGAGAGAGAGAGAGAGAGAGAGAGGGGGGGGGGTAGTACCTGAATGGTGTGACGATCGATATCCAATTAAAATGTGCATCCTAGCAAACGCCGGTGATTGATCTTGGTGGATAAAAATACATTAATTAACAAACAAAAATCGTAACAACAGAAAGTTTTAAGAGAGCAATGAACAAAGAGGAATACAACAGCTTCGAAAAATAACAAAATACCAAACACGTAATGTTTCGGTCTTTAAACCTTTCTTCAGCCGATAACAAAAACATTGAAGAAATTGATATCGTTTTGATAAAGCAAATTGCAGTCCTAGATATATCTACCATAAAATAAAAATATCTTTTTAAAAATATTTTTATGCGGTGTTGGGTACTCTGTCGCGTCTTGCACGTCAATATGTCCTCATCATTCTTTCATAAATTCCGATCGTTATCACTGTCACAAATTATATACACCCCATCATCCCTTTTTAAAGCTATTGGTGCGTTATATAAAACACAACGTTATTCTTTTCCTCCTTTTTGTGTATATAAGTGTACGTAAATATATTTTCTTAGCCCCCCCCCCCCCCTTCCTTATTATTATTATTATTATTATTATTATTATTATTATTATTATTATTATTATTATTATTATTATTATTATTATTATTATTATTATTATTATTATTATTATTATTATTATTATTATTATTATTTATCAAGAGATGGAATGCAAGTTATGTCTTGCCGTGAGATTATTTTGACTCTCAGTTTTAGAAATGAGAAGTTAGTCCTTTAAACAATCACGGTTGTTTATAATTCAGCTTAAAGAGTCAATTTTTTTGCGTGACATTTTGAGAGGATTTGAGACCTACCTAAGCGTCCCCTTCACGCCGTATCGGCTGGTTCTGCCTGAGGACCCGATTTATGGGGTCTCATTGTTGAGATTTGAATGCTATTGTGGGGAAAGCGAGTCGAGGGGCACGAACTCGGGGAGCTCCAGATGAATGAATTGCAAAACTAATGAATATGTATATTGTACTCTATATTGCCAACATTAAACAGTCTGAATGGCTTGTTAAGAGGGTGTCAACTAGTTCGTCCGCTTTTACCAAAAACAGTTTTCTTATTGCAAATCCGTTATGCTTTGTACTTAATTCCTATTTTGCTCCCCTTTTTACATCCCTCAAAGGTTGATATAATAAGGTATGTATTCTTAACCCACTTAGTTTGTTTATTTTTTCCCCCTTTCCACGAGAGAATGAAAATATTCGTTTCTCCTACCAGCATCTGAAGGTATTCGTGCGTTTGTTTAGGCAAGTATTTAGAGCATTATTATTCTAGCAGTTTTCAAACATTTTTAGACGAAGAGTTATTACAGTTGTTGTTGGTCATGATCAATCAGAGTTTGTTTTGTTTTTGTTTTTCTAAATACATATTATATGTTTTTGATTTGGCTATATCTTCAGAAACGCTCATACCAGGGCCTCGGCTCACACTCATCTGCGGGTCTGAGCAATATCATGGCCAGGCTTTTCTCTATGCAGTGGTTGGGCTCTCTTTTTTTTTTTTTTAATATATATATATATATTTAATGTGCCCTTTATCCGCCTAAATTTATTGTTAGTTTCTGTTCTTTTACTGAAGTGAGATTTTTGTTTTTAGATTTGCTTTTTGTCTCAGATTTTGCCGAGAAAGATAGAGAGAGACTGTTCAATGTGAATGTACCATTGGGGGATTGACTTCTTATTCTTTTTCAAATCATTGTATCGTTTACGTGAATATCTGACGAAGTTTCCGGTTGTTTTTCTTTTTCTTTCTTTTTTTTTTTTTTTGGTGAAATATTTTGATTTCGTTGACAACTGAATTGTGTCCTTTTCAACGATGGTGAGACTTTTCAGTTGGTCCATGCGTCACTTTGCTCTTGGAATATTGTTCTCCCTTTGATCTTCTCCTTTTTCTTATTGTCACAATCGCCGAAACTAGACTGTTTGGAATTGATTCATTTTACTTAGAAATGGAGTGAATTAAGTTCACGTCTCTCGGTTCTTTTGCTTTAACGGGCTACAAAGGTTTACGTTTACCTCGTTATATGTAAATAGAAATGTGCGTTGGTACAATCGATCTGGCGGTCAGAGCTAGTATTTTACTTAAACACAAAGCATAAATATCGAAAATCAAAGAATCTAGAGCTTGATACGAGTTCCTATCCAAGATCAATAGTAGGCGATGGACCCAAAAGCCAGGCCTTTAGTTTACGAATGTCACAGCTTTCCCCAATTTACCCTTTTTTTCAGTTTTTATGAGTGTGTAAGTATGCGTGTGTGTGTGTGTGTGTGTGTGTGTGTGTGTGTGTGTTGTGATTGCGGAGGAGTGGTAACTTGAATTATCTGTGTGTTGTAAAATTACAGGTTTGGATATATTGTGAAACGAGATTATACTACCATTATTCCATCCCCGCAACAGTTGTTAGATAACGATAAATTATTACCAGCCACCACCTCGTGTTTGTTGTTCGATGAGATTGGCCTATATATATATATATATATATATATATATATTATATATATATATATATATATATATATATATATATATATATATATATATATATATATATATATATATATATTATTGTATTTAAAAAAAAAATCCTGACATGTTCTCCTGTTTTAGTCCATCTTCGACCCCATTCTCTTGCCGTATGATCAATTTTTCTTTTGTAAACAATGATAAAAACCCTTTGTAGTTGTAGAATTGATTGACGGGACAACCTGAAGCCTAATACGTGTGATTAATTTGCTTCACTTAGAAAAAAATGGAAGTCGGTCGTGATGCTGGTGTTTTTTGTTGTAGAAGAGCTAGTCCTTTTGTTTACTTGTGCGGCTATGTGGTCTTGTCGTATGTCACTCGTTTTCGGATCGGAGGGTCCTGGGTTCGAGCCTTGCTCGGAGCATAGTTGTCCTTGGAAAAGGCTCTTTACTCACATTCTCTCACCATACTCAGGTGTAAAATGAATACCTGGCCGTTGACAGCTTTGTCACTGTCGGAAAAAAATGTAATATCGCCTAACAGGCGCCATATCGTGTTCTACTTGTTACGTATTGATGTTGGTCAGGGACTCTTTGTAAAGAACTTCGAGCGGACATTGTGCTATATAAAAGCTCAAGTTTTAATTTTTTTTATTTGTCTCCGAATAGACATCATAGGTTAAACGGGTATTTTAGAAACTTACGCAACTTAGCAATCCTCACTCCCAAATCCGAATATACATACATACATACATACATACATACATACATACATACATACATACATACATACATACATACATACATACATACATACATACATACATACATACATACATACATACATACATACATACAACTACTACTACTACTACTACTACTACTACTACTACTACTACTACTACTACTACTACTACTACTACTACTACTACTACTACTACTACTACTACTACGTATATCTAGACATTTTGATGTCACTGTCTGTTTGGAACATTATATGACCGATAACTTGTTGAGGGTGAACAATATTGAATAGACTTCAGTTAACAAAACTTATCAATTGAAGGAACAACAAACAAACAAACCCCAGTCGTGGTAGACTGGTGTTTGGGGATGGCTCTTTTTCTTGTATTTTCCTTTCTTGCTTGGTCTGGTGCCTTTCACACACACTTATTCAGATCTTTGTCATCCAAGCAAACAAACAAGCAAATTAATAGATACATAGAAAAACACTAGTAAAGAACTTATTCGAACTCTATCTACGTGGTCATAATATGATTCTGATAACCGGTCATAAAATTAGAGCTTATTTGTTGTCATTTTGGAAATGGAGGGTATCGAACGTTGAATTTAAAATTAACCAATACACAACAATGATGATGAGACCATAATGTTTTAGGTTATCAGGCTCGTAATTGAGTACCATTGGTAGACTCGAGTACAAGATTCACGAATCGAAATCGAA
>NC_088361.1:43196095-43213595 GCF_034508935.2 Berghia stephanieae
TTCCTTACTTGTTTACTTGTTTGTTTGGATAGACGATTCCGAATCTTAATTCTGACAAGACAGTGGTATCTGCAGGTAACTGCACGGAATTAACCTCTGTAGAGTAGCAGGTGGTATTCCTCCACCTTAGGCCATTTCTGTCATATATATTTACCTGATATGTATCGTATTATTATAATTATTATTCCGTCGGCAAAGTTCAGCCACTCATCATCCTGTACAACAAACATATGTCAGATTTCGAAAATCAGATAAGTTTGGCTGGCCAGACCGATAAGCAGCAAAAATGACCTTTCTAGGAAAACAGGACAACAGCTGGCACTGACTGGCTGGAGGCTGTTGGTGAATTTGGTGGAAATTGGATCAGCCTCACGCTGATAAGGCAAATATGATGTATGCGTCGGGGAACTGTCCCCACGGGGGAATAAACCCGAGAGGGAGCGATAATATGATGTAGCCCGATTGGCAAATGTTAAAGTGCTTGGTCAAAGAGGCTCATCGATGCAGAGGGATAACGGGAAGAGGGCACCATCAGATTCTTGGGAAGACATCGATGCTTTGTGGAGATATCGTTTATCATGAAGTCTTTTGGGTTTTGCTTTCTTTTTTTTTTTTTTTTTTAATATTTGTGTGTGTGCGTTTGTTTGTTTGTTTTATGATTTTTGTTATTGTTCTTGTTTTTTTTTTTTTAATATAGCCATTGCTTTGAGTACAAATACACGACCCAAATAATGCGTTTTCCGGAACCAAATTATACGCTTTTTCCTTAAAATTTTTGTTTTAAATATTTTACCATGCTTTTTCCCCTACTCTTGGTCTCTCGTTTATGGTTTAGATCAATTCACTTGTCTTTCATCAGGACGTGATGCATCGTCGTTTTCCAAACCAATTCCATAGCCTTAGTTGCGTCCATTGCTGAACCATTAAAACCCATAAATATGTATTTACTGTCAGGTTTAAGTGAACATTGAAGATGCAAAGACAATTTCCTATTAATTCTTGAGTGTGTGTTTGTATGTGTATTTGTGTGTGTATTTTTATTTTGATTGCTTTATCAGATGCTGACATTACGTGTGTTTGTGTCTATGTGTATATATAAGGGGTAATAAATTCTCTTCTAGTATAGCCTTGTGAGAGTCTGGTTGAATTCCAAGATAACAGGTCGCAATGTTTTAAACATATTAACTATGATGAAAAAAAATATTAAAAAATCAATGGATAATGATTGTAACAGATGAAGGAATAACAGCTTAGAACGGAATAACCTCAGGTGGAGGATGTCATGACCAGAAAGGATTGATATTTTTATTATTTACAGACTGAGGAAAGTACCTTTATATTATTTTTTTTACTCTCGGAATCCGCATATCGGCACTAATACTCCAATCTGACTGAATCAGTCAGTGAAGAAGAAGAAGAAGAAGAAGAAAAGGAGAGAGAGAGAGAGAGAGAGAGAGAGAGAGAGAGAGAGAGAGAGAGAGAGAGAGAGAGAGAGAGAGAGAGAGAGAGAGAGAGAGAGAGAGAGAAAAGATATTTATCTCTGACTATTAGTTTCTTGGCAAGTCAAATCAAACACACACATACTGTGTCAATAAATCAAACGCGAGCGATTGCTTATTCGATAGGTCCCAATGTAACGGCATGATGGAGGGTCTTTGGTATAGCCAGACCGCTAACTGCTATTACTTTGTCATAAAAAGCCATATTAACGTTCTAAGCCAGTCGGTATAACCAACCCTTATGGCATGATGGACTGCGAGATAGTGACGGTATGACATTCCAAACACTGAGCCATTGACAGGCCAGTCGTGACAAACATATGTAGTGATCATCAAATCAAGAGTGGGCAGATGACCAGCCTGACAGATGGGCATGGCACGAGAACATTAAAACCTGAGTCGTTGAGGTAATACTGTAATAACAATCAAAGGAGAAAACTGTCAAGACTACGTTACATCGAAACTGCTCGCTCTTGTTTTGTTCTATTCCATACTATAACATACGCTAAGCCTAGTAGTATCTACTCTCATTAAACCTGGGCTGACTTAATTTATTTCGTCGCGGCTGTGAAATTTACTCCAGTAGGTACAAGAAACACATTAAACCACTCTTTAGCGATTCGCCAGCCAGGTCATTCAGTCCTCGTTCTGTTATTTCAAACATCCCAGCTCCTTAATAGCTTGTTTCGGATTGGCATGAAAAGGAGTTTAAACTGTTTCGTTTCGTTTATATCCGTCATGGTTTTGCTACCTGTCATCCTGATCATCTGCTGTTTGGGAAAGGCATTAAAATGTCCATGTCAATTGTGCATGAAATTGAGGTCTTTCGTCTTGAATAATTGTCAGGAAGGGTTCCTACATTGACACATTTTTGTCTCATCCCTTATGCCTTTCATAATATTAGGCATAACAGATGTGCTAAGTATTGTTAATGCATCCACACAAATGTTTAAAAATGTTTCTTAAAATTGCTGCAATGCGAGTGAGTGCTTTGCCAGTATTTCGTGCTCTTGTCCTCATTTGTGTAATACAATTATTGGTATTGCAATGTATTCGAAACGTGACATAGGAACCTGAATGAGTATGCCGAGATAATCACTGTCATGGAAGTTCAAACAAGATGATAGAATGAATGGCTCTCCTTGGATTGTAAATATGAAGCAGCTGATAAGCCTTACATAATATTCATTTGTGTGTTTTTATTTAATATATAGTAACTCATTTAAGACTGGTAAAGAGGATCTTGACATTACAGGTTATTTTATTATATTTCCATCTTTGCCAACGCCTTTCTTACACACATCATTGTCTTATACTGCATATATTTCTTGTTTGTACTAGTTTGCTCCATTCATCAGTTTCTCTCCCCCCCCCCCCCCCCCCCCCCCCCCCCTTCTCCCCAACACTTGAACTCACTTACTCTTCCATTGATTTGAATATAGTGATGTACACACCCATTGTACAAGTTAATCCCTCGTACAATACCCACTGATAGACGATAATGTTCACGGCATTCAGCTATCCTGATATTTGATATCGAAGGTGCTAATCCGCATCATCCTGTGAAACGGGCCTCTTGTTAACGCCGTGTAAAGCGGAGATCATGTATCTTACATTTTGCACCTCCGGGACAAACCAAGAACCGTCTCACATTTCCAACAGAGCTTAAACCTGGGTTGCTTACTGCTTACACACCTCAACTCCTTATTCCGTGGTTAGTAATGCTGTTTCTTATTTTATTGCCTTTATGGTATCTTTCCGGTGTCGATAACCTCGGCGGGCTGTAAACGGTTAGATTGTTGTAAAGAAGCGGGTAGGATCTATCATGGTTAATATCTATAATTTATGATTTTCATTCTACTTGGCGTCTCCGCCGACGTGTAAGTGCATAATTTTTATGTGGTTGTTTGGAAAACTGGAATATTTAATGTCATTAATGTCTCTTTTTCTTCCTTAGATTTCTGAAAAGAAACAAAAACTCAATGAATGTAATATGAGCTTTTACTTTTAAAAGAATTCGGATTACGCATGTGCGTTTCCGGTTTTGTTTATGAAAGGACAATTGCAGTGGGAAGCAATTTGCAGCTGTTTTTTCAAACTTCTTTATGTTTATATCAGGAAAATGTCTGGAAAAGGTTTTGTGTCTTTGGAAATAACGAGACTGACTTTTTGATGCGTTTTTGAATATGTCTGCTGCCGTTCATTATAGCTTGATGTTCTGAGCCATCACAAACGTAAACGATTATGACGTCCATAGAGTAACCTGGGTGGTATTCTTGTCAAGGCACTATCGGAGGGGCATGGTTTGCTTTCTTTTAAACTTGAACAATTTATTTTTTAGCTTTTTCGTTTGACACAAGTGACGGTTTCTATAAATATTATAAATTTTCGATGGCGGGAAATACAATATGTAACTGATAACATTGCTCGAGTTTGTTGATCCTCTAATACCCATACCTGAATAGACGCTAGCCCACTTACGTGGAGCTTAATGAATTGCTGTGACGTTTTGCTGATAGCTGTCGACGACGATATACAATAACCTACTTAACCTGTATACGAATCCATCTTTGTATTGGGCACTAGTTTGTATAGGGACTGATTATGAGCCGAATAACAAGAACTATTTGGATATAACTCAATACACTGGCTTTTCTCCCGTTAAACCAGCACTTATTTTTGCTTTCAAACGTTGCATACACTTCATTTGCCCATCGCTGTAATCATTTCTTATCCAGCGAATGGCTTTTTCAATTCTGTTGGCATTTGTATCATTTTTAAAGGTTCCTGAATATTTTTTTGTTATCAAACTTTGTTTGAGATAGGTTTCAATCGCAACGTTTTAATCTTTGCAGCTTGGGCTATTTACGATTAGAAACTTGCTTTCTTTCGCATTGTGTTGCCATAAAGATAATCACAAGGGCTATAATAATTGCGTTGGACTCGTGATAACAGGTTCGATGACAAGGAAATAGAGCCGCACTTATGACTTAGGCATGGAGATGAAGGCCTCATAAATCATCTGATTTCTCAATTCAGTTTAGCCATTGAGAAAAACATGAATCTAAAGTCTAAAGTCATATGCGGAGTACATTTTTAGTTGAAAATTAACAATAGCGTCAGCAGAAATGTCTCTAGATGGTGAAATCAAGAGGCTACATCCTTGTATCACATTTGTGCCATTGACCTGCTCAAAAGCATACAATTCCAATTACAGCTATTTCAAGTTAAGAACATGATTGTTTCAGCTTATAAATGCTGTTGGAAATGATTGATTTTGTTTTGTAATAAATTCTTGGAAAGTGCGAAATTTCATTCAGGTCAGATCATCTTTCGTTTCTAATCTTTTTCTTGTCATCCAGATTCAAAAACGTATTTAGTGTCCCAAAACATCATTCTTCCTGATTGAAACAACAAAATAATTACTTTATGTGTTTTGTGAAGACCGATATCAAACTTAATTGTTTTTCAAGATTGGTTTTTAAGCATCACATTTCCGCGACATCCTATTTTTATTTAATTGTCTTCCTTCCTATGAAAAGTATATTTTCACTCATCCCCTTTCTTCTATCCATTTGATCCACTTTACCGGTTTTATTATAATAATTATGTTTTGTTTTCATTCTCCTTTCTCTCTTGTTCACATCAAAGATCTGGATGTTGTATTGGGGACATGATACGGCCTTTGAACATGTTTTGAAAATATATTCAGGTGTTAGTCACAGTCGTGTTTCCGTATTGGACTGCTGGGTTCATACAAATGCATTATTCCTTCAAGTTCAAGTTCATCGTTTACTTATACTATTGCTTTGATTTTCAATTAGGATATCTAGATATATTGTGGACGACAAAAATGTTTGACAATTTTTTTCATACTGTTGAATTTGATGCGAATGGAACATTTCCTTACCCATATTATCTTCTTTTGATTTTTTAGTTCTCTGTAAAGATCACTACCCGATTACAAGGAATAAAATCTAACATCAATAAAATACTGAACGGGAATGATTTATAAGAGAAAATCTAGATCTAGTCATGTGAGTCAAATGGCTGGGATTTTAAGAGGCTATGGTTGTAAATCACTAATGCTTTTGATGAGTACGGGGGGGGGGGGGGGGGGGGGGGCTTTCAAAGTCCCTCTCGCAATCTATCTATCTATATCTATCTATCTATACTATCTATCTATCTATCTATCTATCTATCTATCTATCTATCTATCTATCTATCTATCTATCTATCTGTCTGTCTGTCTGTCTGTCTGTCTGTCTATCAGGAACATTTCCATAGTACCAGATTCGAGACGAAGCAGGTGTCGGAATTTTTACGATGCCAATTAGATATATCCCAGAGTACAAGCTCTTTTAGATGGCCGTAATGTGATATCAGTGATCGCCCTGCCTGTCTTCATATAATATACACAACTCCTCACTTGTCGGCTGGCATGCCCCCCCCCCCCCCCCCCCCCCCCCCCCCCCCCCCCCCCCCCCCCTCTCAATCATTTTCAAGTCGTCCATTACTCAACCTTCCGGTGTTTGGTTCAATAACGATGAATAAACTTCGTCTAATGATCCTTATCATAATACCCCATCGACTAATGCACATTCTCTCCATCTTTCTGTGATCTTCTGGCATTACCTGCATTCGTTGTCGTAGATGTTTGTCTCGCTATGAGCGCTCGGCTTGTAGTAGCTATCCCTTTTCATTACCATCTTTGATCCTTGTTAGTGTTAGTGCTAGTTGCTTAGCCGGCACGTGCTGTTCTGCTTGGAGTGGGGTTTTTTTTCTCGTCACTTGTACTTGTCCTGTGTTTTCTTGAGGTTTAGTGTTTCTCTTAGAGCCATTACTTAGACAATTACAGTTAGTTAATTTTTTTATTAAGTAAGTCATAATATTTTTCTCAATCTCCAGCAGTGATTTATATGCATCATCAAAATATTGTTTCTTGGATCCTTACAGCGCAGTTGTAGGTTACGCGACCCACACAAATCGAAGCTGAATAAATATTAAATATTATATTCCTCTCTGAACCCTGCTCATCCAACAGACTTACGGTAGCTGAGCCTTATTTGCGTGGTGGAAAATACAAAGTCCTAGAATTCAATTCAAGCAGATAAGTAAGTATTACTGGTTGCTTAAAGCTGCAGAAACCAGGGTTAACTTCAGCTCTATGTTTTCTAAGGACTATTTCATGATTCTCAGTGATTACGTTGCGTTCTTTTTCTATATGCCCTCATCCCCTTTTCCTTTATGATTCTTTCATTGGAGTGTTTTTCTTTCACTGAAGTGGGTTATATTTTTATTTGCAGCGTTTTAATTGAAGTCTTTTTTTTTCATGCTGATTTTCTTTCTTTCTACCTGTTGTGGTGTTTCGCCATTTATTTAATTGCATGTTTTTTGTGCTCCTTGCCATTTCACTGCAGGCCGGCCGCGTCGAACGGCGCGGTTTAATTTTCCGCCCGAGGTTAAATCGCTACAATATGTATCGGAAACAGTCGCGAATTTAGGACGTGTGAAATACAAAATCAATTACGCGCCAGTCATTGTGCTGAACAAATTATGTCTTGTCACGCCCTCTCAGATCTCTTTTATGATACCGGATTTAATTGTTGAAGTTGCTAGAGGTTGTCTGTCTCTCGATAGATTTTTTTTGAAAATAAAATTACTATATTATATAGAAAGCCTCGCAAGCTTCCAGAGACGCCCAAGCGGCTAGATTACCCACAGCAGTGGGTCACTGCATTTTTATGCCAGCCCATTATTGTCTGAAGATGGAATAGCAAAGACATCAGTGGGACTTTTTATTGGAAAGGCCCGGGGGAAGGGTGGGGGGGGGGGGGGGGTGCTATTAATATTGAGTATTTTTATTTGCGGAAAATTGTGCCTTTTTTTACGAATTAATGAAGCCGTTCGTAATGATATAATGAAATAGTTTAGATATTTCGTTCTGTGGAGACATTAAGTGGGGTGTAGGGTAATTTAAAATACATAACATGCCTCCGATAAATCATTTAAACTGTTATGGCATAGTTCGACGTGTGCAGATCTGATAATCCAAATAGTTAGGGGCTCGTGATTGTAACGGAACTACCCTCAAACCAACGCAAAATATTGTCCATTACAACAATGTTTAATCAAGCCCATAATTGCTTTCCGTTATCAGACCTGCAAATATATGCACGTTGTCATAGACACTTTCCCACTCAGAGGATTTGTAGGTGTCTTAAGATATCTTCTCTAAAATAAAACAAAAAAAAAAAAAAACAAAAACAAAAAAAACAAAAAAAAAACAAACAATAACGCCAACTTCAGATTCGAGTGTTGTATTTTGATGCCTTTAAATATGCATCAAGATAACGAGACGTGTCGACAATATGTCGACGTTTTGGAAGAGGGACGGGGAGAGACATGCATGTATATTGGTGGATAAATTGTATTGTAACTTTATTATTCTTTTGAGGTCTTCGTAGAGTAGACACGGGAGACGGGTTGAATGTAAATTAGATGATAATATGATATTGTTAGATAACACCCAGATTGAGATGCAAGCTTTGTGAATTGATTTGAATATAATCTTGTTAATACCTCTATATTATCAGACTTGTAGTATGGTGTATTGTCTACCTTGTTCTTCATCTGCCCCCCCCCTGGATAAAGTATATACATGTATACAAGGGGGTATTTTTCATAATATACATAAGAGAGAGAGAGAGAGAGAGAGAGAGAGAGAGA
Source organism: Berghia stephanieae (assembly GCF_034508935.2). Lineage (NCBI taxonomy): Eukaryota > Metazoa > Mollusca > Gastropoda > Nudibranchia > Aeolidiidae > Berghia > Berghia stephanieae. The sequence continues at coordinate 43,204,324 of NC_088361.1, forward strand.
GAGAGAGAGAGAGAGAGAGAGAGAGAGAGAGAGAGAGAGAGAGAGAGAGAGAGAGAGATGGATAAAGAGAAGGGGGGGGGGGGGCAAGGGAAGGAGAGAGTAGCGCATACTGTACTGGTGTAGTGTTGGAACATCCGTCAAGATTGGCATCTGAAGTAGAATTAAGTATGGTAATTTTAGACGTACGGTTGTTGGGTGCTCAACCCAAAATCTGACAGAAAAATATAGTAGATACAAACACCATGTCAGACTATCATGTTTTATGTATTTTTTTTACACAGAGAGTTAAGAAATCCAGTTCATAAGAAATGCAATTATGCACGATCACGATTGTTACTTACTCGTATATATTTTTCATGGAAAATGTTATTCATGGTATGGTATTAATTTCGAACAAACCGAGTCGGGCGACATCAACTGGAGCGTTTTCTATTCCTTCGGCTGGAGCGACCGTCTGTAGATTTTTCAAATGCACAAGGGTTATATATCAATCAATAGAGGATACAATGATTGCTAGCATAGCTCTCTCATCACCTACATTTTCTTGCTTGGCCTTTTACTCGATAGTAATTGGGTGTTGATTTGTAAGCTGTTCCTCTGTGTACATTTTCAAACAGTCGCGACGAGAGAAAAAAAATTGATGTGTTGCCTGGAACATTGACATTATCATATCAATTAATAACATTTTCATACAAAATATTTTTTTTTCGTCTGGGAGATGTTCTTGGTACTTATAGGATTTCAGTCTACGTGTACATATTTGCAGGTCTGATAACTGAACGCGAGTAATTATGGTCTTGATTTAATAGTGTTGTAATGGGCGATATTTTGCTTTGGTTTGGGGGTATTTTCATTGCAACAACGTGCCCTAACAATTTGGGTTATCAGATCTTCAAATATAGTACACGTCGATTCAGTGGTTTGTTAGCGAATATGCCATATATTATATTATAAGAGGATTGCATGAAAAAAAACTTCGCATGGTCGTGCGACTTTTGGATCAAGATCAGAAAGGAAAATTCATCGTCACGGTTTTAGGGTCATGAATTATGATATGTGCCTTATGTCGACATCCGATTCTTTCATAGCTTTATAACACATACGTATCATATTTACCTGTAACAAACGCAGGCCTTCTTTTTTGCGATTATTCGCTCTGTTGACATCACGTTCATACCCCGCCTCCTTCTTTTTATCGTATCCTGTAAAATTATCACGGGCTTTTTTCGGGTTTGTCGTTGTGACCTCGTTTTATTATTTTTATTATTATTTTTTTTTCGGTCCAAAGCTGAGTTTGTATGATTGATACAATATGTTTTCATACTTGCCGTCCTATTTTATCCCTTTGACAATTTTTTCCCCCGAAATAATGGATTTGATCGGAACCACGAGCCCGCCCATGTAGTCTGTAATTTGTAATTTGTATATGTGTTGGTATGTTAGTCACAAGTCATGGACAATGAGAATGGGGGAACGGAGGATGAGAGAGAGAGAGAGAGAGAGAGAGAGAGAGAGAGAGTGTGTGTGTGTGTGTGTGTGTGTGTGTGTGTGTTAAGGATTGGTCATTTAAAAATCTGGGACCCTTTCAAATGTGTTTTTAACACATTTAGTGACTTGCGCCATATAAAAGATAAAAGCTCATGTGTTTTATGCTATAAAATATTCTGAATGTCCAAAATTTTGCTCTGTAAATTATGAGTGTATGTTCTATACCTATCCATACTTTGTAGTGATGTTGTCAGCAAGCAAGTCAACTGATAGGAATCGCCAAAATTTGTCTGTCTTTCAATGCCTCTGGCAGCGAGCTGGGAATCGTTTTCGTTTTCGTTTTTTTTTTTTTATAGGGGGGGGGGGGGGGGGGGGGGGAGGGGCTGTCAAGCTGCATATTTTCTTGTCACTCGCACAGTTTGATTTCCCATCCATTATTGGGCTGCCATTTGGATTCTTCGCCCTTCGTGGTCTTCTTTAGATTCTGATGTCTACCACAACAGAGCTTGGCCGTAACATTATCATCATGTTGACGAAGGAAGCTATTTGTGTCATATGAGCTGAAATAAAAATATCCTGTCGGTTTTGATTTGTCGTAGCATAACGCTCTGGCTATCTCTGATTATATCGCCTTTTCTCTTTCTTCATTCCTTCCTTTCTTTCTTTCTTTCTTTCTTTCTTTCTTTCTTTCTGTCTTTCTTTAACATATTTCTTTTGGAAATTGAACTCAATTCAATTCAATAAAAATGTATATATTGTCGGAATATGTTGCATATTACTCAGAGTACATAGGAATGATAGCGAATAATAAGAAGAAATATAAAAATACATCTTTGATCTTTATGATATTTTCCCAGACCTATAAATTATTATAATATATAGGTAAACACAACACAACATCAACACAAGTAAACAACTCTTCACAGCATTTACTCGTACACTCTAATATTTTCTCCAATTTTTTGACTCACTTTAAAGTTTTAAAATGTAATGTGTGACTAGAGGAAAGCACAATATTATGAATTAGTTACTATCAATATCAAGGAGAGGACTTTCGGTAAATCTTGAAGTTGCTAATCTGATTTCATAAATGCCTGTCTGGAGGGGGTGGGTATGTCCGTGCGCGAAGGTGGGGGACTAATCGTGAGTATACGTGCTTAATATGCACTACATATTATTACACAACCAGACTCGTGTGAACATAACCTTTTCAAGAGAGAGATGAGGGGCGGGAGAGAGAGAGAGAGAGAGAGAGAGAGAGAGAGAGAGAGAGAGAGAGGGAGAGAGAGAGAGAGAGAGAGAGAGAGAGAGAGAGAGAGAGAGAGAGAGAGAGAGAGAGAGAGAGAGAGAGAGTCTTAGTTTTCCAAAGATGTTTATCCATTTGTTCTGTACGTCAATCGATAGAAAAACATGACTCATTCTTTTCATTACTACACTGCCACACAATGATAAAACGTCCTTTTTCGATTTGGCCAGAAAATATTTTTCTTCACGCGTCGATAAATTAGTAATTAAAATGGCCCCCAACTTATACCAAACATATTAAACCTGATCCTTCTTTGAATCAAATATAAGACGTTGTTTTTACTGTTTATTGTTGTTTGGGCGCCGTTTTAATCTCGACGTGTATTTAGTAGTAATGAACGAACATATTTTATGGCCAAAAATGGAAAATAGCGTTTTGGCTTTGTCACGACAGAACTGCTATTTCCTAGAATGTCAAATTTGGCATAATTACTGGATTGGTTCCTCACTGCGATTGAAATCATTTTCTTTCATAATAATTTCAATTCATACAGGGTCGCCGCGAGAAAGTAGTTGAATAAATGGGTTTACGGCTCTTAAAAATTAAAAGCGACGCAACCTTTCTCATAATTACAATTCTTGTTTGGCTCCCGTGTTATGAATTGAAAGCCATATCAAATATTTCTTTTTTCGCCATGCCCTTGTTCTGTTCTTTACTATAATTTTTTTCCCTTCCAAATTTTTAATGTTATTTTAATCTATAGGTATATTGTTAGTTAATACAAAGATGTTGAAAGCATACTTTCAATGGAATATGCAAAATAAGTGCTTAGCTATCTATTTTCTTCGGTTTTTGTCTGCAAACAACTCAGGGCATTATGTATTTTAACAAGTCAGCTTCTCTCGACTACTACTTTATACGATCGATATTTGAAGGCCGAGTTTTTTGGCCGAAATTTTAAAAAACACGTGGGGTTTTTTTTTTCTCTCTCCGGACTACTGCAGCATAGTTGTTGTAATTGTACGGTGATAGGCTATCGATTTGTTTTTGTTGGCATAATTGTTTGTTTAAATTTGAGATTTGCGTTTTATTTGGTTCGTTGATTTGTAAAGATGTTTTAATATTTTGATGTAGCAAGTATCTAGAATTGGGTTGGGTTTTTTTATTTGTTTTTTTTCTTTTCTTTTTTTTCTTCTTTTTTCTTTCTTTTGTTTTTATTTTGATTAAGCCGTGTCCCTCGCTAAAATGGACGAAACTAGATGGATCCTTATAATACATTGAAATATACTTAAAGATCATGATATGACAGAGAACTTTAGTTAAGGCGAATACCTGTATAAATTATGACTAGAAATGAAGGGCGTAAAGAAGTACCCGGAAAAAAAAAGAGAACCAGAGATCATAACAATTGTAGTGAAGTCGTGTAGTCGAACCCTGACCTGGTTGGTACAGTGCCTCCCGCCTGCATGGAATTATGTATAGAGAAATACGTACCAGTATGCAATATGGTACTTAATCTGAGATCTGACCCTTATACTACCAAAATGGATACACACCGTACTAGTCTCAGTGATGCGACCCCCCCCCCCCCCCCCCTCAGACACACAACACACACCTTATTTTCCCATCTGACATCGATTAACTCACCTTGCCCTGTAATTGCAATATGGGTCAAAATATACAAGGCTCTGGGTCTTACGGGTAGAGAATTGGGTTTGATTAGATTACTTACGGGTATCCCGTCAATTGGGGTCCGGTCCTCCAGTGACTGATCGAATGGATGGGTTGGCGCACGGCACGGCACGGTACCCGAATTCTGAGCGGCTGGCCAACAGTGACAGCCATTAATTAATACACGCTATTCACCCCCAAAACACGTTGAAAGAATGGGGTAGCAGGTACTGGTGCAAGATAAAAGGTTGTGTTTTAAGTTGCGTACATAACAGAAAATTACCCAACTATCGGATAACCTCTGTGGTATAATGGTAGCACGTCTGATCGATAAGCAAGAGATCTCTGAGGTTCGATCCCCTGTCGAAGAAGACTGATTTTTTGGGATGTTTATTTTCTTGTATTTTTCTTTTCTTTCTTTCTTTTTCTTTCTTTTTTTTTTTTCTTTCTTTTTTTTTTCTTTTTTCATTTTGCTTTGTCAGGCACTTTTTCATACGCACCTTTTTTTTGGATTTTTATATCACAGAAAGAAGAGAGGGGGAAAAGAATGAATTAGAAAATACGACCAAATTCAACCCAAAAAGATTAGCAAGAGATGGGACACAGAATGTATTAGGTTGATCCCAAACCTGGAGAATCTACGTTTTTTTTTTTTTTTTGTTTGTTTGTTTTGGTTTTTTGTTTTTTTGGGTTTTTTTTTTGGTGTGGGGGGGGGGGGGGTGTTTGTTTTTATTTTAAATTCTTTCATCTTTCAAGACACACTGCGAATCACGTAATACAAGCTTCTACATTACATTGACGAGGCAACCTCCTATTTCACTCATTTGATGGCATATTATGTCTCATGGGCTCAGTTGAATGAACTCCACAATATCAACATGTTTGCGGCTTTTGGGCTGGATTTTTTTCCGGGATTACCAATAACTCGAATTACTTGATTGAGTTGAGATTATATTCAGAATGTTGTTTTGTTTTTGTTTTTTTGTGTGTTTTTTTATGGGGGTGGGGGGTGCTTCAAAATTAGAATACATTACATGGAGGAATGATATTATGTCTTTTATTCTCCAAATCTGGTTGCAGATTTCTACACAATTTGATTCAAGTTTGAAGATAATCACGCAAGGAATTGATGCATGCCTGCCATTGCTTAAAATCTTTCTTTCCATTAAAAAAAATGTCTTTAATAAAGACGAATTTCTCCAGAGCTTTTTTAAAAATTATTACCCAACGTTATTCATGTACATATACGTTTGTTTCAACGCAGCTTGCCCGAAAACTATTTGTTTGTGGAGTTCCGTCATTTCGCGGAGACTGTCTTTTTGGTCTTGTTTAGTTTGGAAAATGAAGCGGAAAATACTGTCTCACGGGGTTTTTTCTTGCGTTTCGTCACGGTAATCGAGCTTCATAACATTACACCGCTGTGTGTTAGTCACTCCCAATAAGCCACTGTCAATATATTCAATGATCCTTGGCTTTCATGACGATTGCCTATAGGCATTCACAGAAAAGACTTTCCATGTTTCACAATATCTCATTACTCAATGTAAAGTCCGTCTATAGACTCCCCTAGCTCTTTGATTTATACCTCTCATGCTTCGTTGATAACACACGGTAAGAAGATCACACACTCTTCAGGTTCTTTGACGACTCCGTTGAGTGCTGCAAGCATTTAAGTTTAGGACTTTATTTTCACGGGAGGAGAAAGAAGTCCCAGGACCTGTTCACCAGAAATGTAAAGCAATTGATTGAGCTGGGCGATGCGGGTAGAGAAAAGGGGAAGGGGAGTGGGAGAGCGCATGTGTAGAGACAGATCAATGCTAATTTTTCGACAGTTAAACCTTGAATGGCGAGACTGGATTTCTTTTAGAAAATCACGTCTTCCATCAACTGCGCAGACTCAGAAATGAGACATTGGATGAGCTTGATGAATCAGTGGAAATGCCGTTTCTGTTCATATTATCATTTTTGCTTTCAATTCCTGAATCGCCCCCCTCCAAATAATTGAATTGCGACTCTCGCTTCAGTTACAAAGGTCGATTGTTTTTAAAAAAATAAATTGAATTTCACCTGAGTAAGGAAAGGATGAGGATGTTTGACGCTGTCTGTTTCAATTGTCATGCTTGATCATCATTTGCGGTTTAAAATAAAGATCTGTATTGGACTGATTATTGTCACTATTTTTTTTTTAATTAAGTGAAAAGATTTTCATCCTTGAATCATGATTGAAATCTGAATTTTGCTTTGGCCACTAAAATTGGTGTCGTTTCACACGGTACTTCAATTTCCAAATCTCGTTCGTTGTTTTATATTTGTGAATTTCAGACTGTAATAAAGTACATTTGACACGTTTATATTATATGCATGTTTGAGACGTTTTATTCAAACGAGAAGCACTGGGAAAATCGTTGATGTTACTTAAAATGTTTATCTAAACGACACTCTAAATTTAGATACAGGTGTGTAAACTATTTTACGCTCGTTGAGATATAATTTGTTTCCTTGGTGTGAGGTGGGGAAGTGTTTTTTGTTTAAAAAAAAAATTAACACCTGAGAAATCATATAGAATATTTTGTTGGAATAGATCAAAAGTTTGTAAGAGTTACTTAATCCATGACCACATGCATTCACGGCCTCCATAACCTTTAAGTCCATGTCAAGAGCAGAAATGACTGAAACAGGGGCTAAGTTTGCGTAAGTTGTTGTAAATAGCCGTTGGATGGGGGGACCCCCAGTGGACATCAAGCTGTCACCAGTTGACATCGCTTGGTATAATTCCCTGACGTACCCGCTCGCCATCTAGCGGCTTGACTTGGGGCAGCCTACAATTAATTTGATGTTCTTGCCCGGGAGATGAACCTGGCGAAGGATCAGGGTTAATCCTGGAATAGTCTGGTGCACGCCTTGGCCGCTTTATCGTCTACACCTGATGTGTGGATGTTTGAAGTCTTGGCGGGAAACTGTTACGTCCTCTGGTTGTTTATGGGTTAAATGGTAGATAATCTCTGAAAAGGGTATTTGGTTTTGGATTGCATTCCTTCATGATCCTTAGTTTGTCTTTATACGGTTGTATGTGATCTGTAATTTTAATGTGCCGTTAAACTTTTTAAAAATTATGATAATAGTTGAAAATATTAGGTTGATAATCCAAACTTCATTAGATTATGTAAACATATTTTCAGCTGGAGAGGTGAACGCGCTTTCGTATTTCTAGAATGTGTCCTTTGTTAAACATTCAAAGGCCAACCACACTTTTCATCCTTGATATTTCTTAAACGTTGTATGAAATACACCGACTTTCAAATTTGAAGTGTTCCAGAATAACATTATCAAAATCAGTGATATTTACTTTGTCTTCCCATAGCGCAATTGTTATTATTTATTTAGTTAATGTTATGAGTTTGACGCCCCTTGCGACACTGAAAGGTCAAGATTAATGTGTGTCTTTGTCTTCCAAGACAATAACGATGGCAACATAAATTCCACAATTTTTCATCACCTGTGCTAAATTTTGACAGGGGTCATGAAATGGTGTGGAATTTTAATAGTGTAACACCAGGATGTGTTTGAAGAATCGAGACGAGCCCACCTGCTGTTGTCATTGAGCGGTAAAAAAAATTTCTGTGTTAAATTAACTCGGCACTAAATGTAACAGCTATAAAACTAATTTTATCTTAAGTATTATTAAATATTCTTTTTTTCTTCTTTTCTTTCAAATCATTCAGGTATTCAAGAAAGAAGAAAGTGTCAGCCTGAGACAAACACTGATCTACAGATTACGTTTCAAAAAGGAAATTAAATTATATTCCATCGCGGCGTGTTTTGAGCACAGTATAAAATCTTGGATTTACCGCTTATCGAAGTTGAAGGCAGCTAAAAGGATTGTTTCTTTGATGTGAAAATGTGCTTATTTATTTCCTCGTTTGGTCTGGAGGATGAAACCGTTATTCAATGTGTTTAAGTTGAAAAATAAGAGAAGAAAAGTTTTGATACCTAGCAATTTTGTCATCAAAGACTTCACTGCGTTCAGTTTATTGGAGTCCCTTTACATTCAAAATGAGACCCCAAAACTGCAGCTAGCGCAAACTTCATACTACCCAGTTTCGTTTTCCAGTTGTTTTATTTGTGTTAACCTTGATCATATTGGGAGACCCAACAAGCATCCTAAAAAATAAACATGGATTTCTTACACCATTCGTCCTCTTCAAAGGGGAAAGGATATTTTTTCAGTCCCAAACAGATCTCTGCGCAAACATTGATGTGTTATTTTGTCACCGTCTGCATCCTGTTGACGTGTTCGTCTCATCTCGCGTCTGGCCAAGAATCTTCAGGATGCGACACCGTGACGAGATTGCACGCCGAAGGTGAGTTATTATTCAATAGTTTGTCTTTGAAGAGCCTATGAATTGTCTGGGAGATACAACTGATAACATAATCTGATCTGATCTATGGTCCGTGGCGACGGGGGAGAAATGGCCAAAATATGTGTGAGGTCCCCAGGGTTGTGACAACCATCACCGTATATTATGATTATGGGCTCATCAAATGGGGTTGGGGAAATATACACTATTTTGATTTTGTTTCTCTCTCTCTCTCTCTCTCTCTCTCTCTCTCTCTCTCTCTCTCTCTCTCTCTATCTATCTATCTATCTCTCTCTCCCTCCCTCCCTCCTCCTCATCTCATCTCCTCGTACTCCTCCTCCTCCTCCTCCTTCTTCTTCTTCTTTTTCTTCTTCTTCTTCTTCTTCTTCTTCTTCTTCTTCTTCTTCTTCTTCTTCTTCTTCTTCTTCTTCTTCTTCTTCTTCTTCTTCTTCTTCTTCTTCTTCTTCTTCTTCTTCTTCTTCTTCTTCTCTTCTTCCTCCTTTCTCTCC
>NC_088361.1:43216095-43241095 GCF_034508935.2 Berghia stephanieae
GAGAGAGAGAGACAGAGAGAGAGAGAGAGAGAGAGAGAGAGAGGGGGGGGGGGAGCGAGAAAAAAAATCGATAATTATTTAATCTGGTATTTTTATATTTGTTAACCAAATATTGGCTTTGGCATTTCTTTCCTGGTTCCTGCAATGGAATGCTGGTGAAACGGTATGGTATCATTGTATTAATGTTAAGATTGGGTATCAAGCTTCTTTTTTGTTATTTTTGTTTTGTTGGGTTTGTTTTGGAGTTGTTGTTCTGTTGTTTTTTTTACGCCAGTCACTTTCTCACTTTCTTTTCTTTTTCTTTTTTTCTTTTTTTTCTTATATAACTTTTTTTTCCCCTTCATTTTGTATATATTTTTTTTCCTTTCTTATTTTTCCATCTTTGTAGATTATCGTCTGAAAATTCTTATTTAATAAATTACCTGTCTATCTGGTTCTGCATCTCATAACGTATACACTTCATCCTACACCAGTGCCTGATCTTGTTCCATAATTTACTACGAAATTACTCCTATGACGAATTGTCTGACGAGGTCATCAGTAGTCTTCGAGTACAGATTAGTTCTCGATTAGAAAATCTATACTCCCATTGCCTGTACGTACTTGGTGTACTTGATTAATATAGCATGCCATATGTTGGAACCCCAGAGGCAAAGAGGAGGAAGGAAGTGAAATTCACATTATATATAGTTCTGCCGCACTGAGAGTTTTTGCCAAGGTGAGGGTAATTTAAATCGACCGATATTTGAAGGACGAGTTTACTGGTCAAATTTTCAAACATTATGGGTTTTCCCGAGTACGGCAGAGCTGTGTATTTCCAGGTTTCGGGCCGCAATGGCAATATTGTTGTAGACCTGTAAATTCTCAGTCAATTAACTGAAATCAGTCAATTCGTCAAATTCAAATATTTTTAAAAAGGGAAGAAAGAAATGAATAAAGAAAGAATTCATGAATCGTAGTCGATTGACTGTAAAGTTAACTAGGAATGTTCCACAGCCCCACGCATAGCTCATGGGCCGTTTATATTAATGATGGATATATATTGCCAAGGCTAAGCGACGCTTTTTAGAATTGCCGTGTCTGAACACACCCCAGTGTATTTTCACACAGACTTCGTGAAATTATTTTTTCACTTTCGAAACCTGTCGTAGCCAATTTTAACTGAGCCGCCGAGCGATAAATTTCACTGTTTCGTCTAAGCCAAAATTGACCACATTTACTTGAAGGACAGGAAAAGTATGAGAAAGAAAAATTCGAAACACCGAAAGTTAGATGATTGCTACAAGCACATCTCGATTACCTCATGTTGTAAACAAACTGGTTGACCGTTTCTAAGTTTCTTCACTGATTGGGTACCTAATTATAAGGAACAATGGTAAGTAGCCTAATTAATTCCCTCGCAATTTAGTTTTCTGCCATTGCTTTGCTCAAGTGAGCTTGCTGTTTACCTTTCATTTTGATTCTTTGGATTTTACCGCTACGACGAATTACGAAGAGTCTCAGTTTCAGTCAATTTTTATAGAGCTCATTTACAGGTCTAATTGTTGGTAACCGGTGATGATTGCAGGCGATTACGAAAAATTCGTAGAATTAAGACCTTTTGGCTCCAATTTCAGAACTCCATGAGCATCTCTAAGTCATTAAAACTCACAGTAAAACTTGCTGCCATACTACATGGGTTTAAGGATTGGGAAATGTTATTTAATCTTTCTGAGGTTAAATTGTTGATTTTTGAAATTTAACTATAAAGGCTACAAATGTATCCCCTAGGCAGGTCTGTAATTGTAGGTTTCGTTTAAAGTGTTTGTCGGGTCATTTTGTCATAATCAGTCTTATGATGACTAATTCTTGTATCTCTAATTTTCGAATACGAGTAGACAATATGTCTGTTGTGTCGAACAAGTTCGATCTCTTCTTTAGGCATTAACTAAGTTGTACGAAGTGTGTGGAAAAAAAAAAAAGGACTGACAACACGGCAGTGTCTGTATTCCTGTCTTGTGAGATCATAAAGTTATTGAAACACCTACAAAACATGAGATAAATGCGTGGGATGGGTTGTTAAAAAAATTTAGGCCAGATACAAATCTGCTTTGAAGTTCAAGCCGGTGCGATAGTAATTTTTATCAATCTTATCAATCATTAAATCTCTAATCTACATTCTATGACGACGTGCATATATACAAAATAGATTTTTTAATGTAAAACAAACTTTGTGACTTCGATATCGACGATTTCCATACTTGACCCAAAAAAAAAAAAAAGTATCAAATCGGATATTTCTTTTGAAGGCGCAGATTTTAGATGCTTCGGCACGTTTTGGATTATCCTAATAGATCGACAATAAACATATTTTTTGGGCTGAATAAATAAATAAAGAATAAAAGTTAAAAAGAAAAGGTGTTTTGTCAGTGTGTGGTAGTGTGGTTGTTTCCCATGCTCTTATCATTATTATTATTATTATTATTATTATTATTATTATTATTATTATTATTATTATTATTATTATTATTATTATTATTATTATTATTATTATTATTATTATTATTATTATTATTATTATTATTATTATTATTATTATTATTATTATTATTATTATTATTATAAATCTTCACCGTACACCTTCAGTATTTTATATAATATATTAACTTATATGTCTGGTCATTAATTTAAGGGCTTGGCAAGAAGAGGGGGATTTGAGGAGGGGGGTTGTATGCATTTGGACAATAGGAATTCAATCCCTTGGAGTGTGAACGGTTTACAGTTGACTGGTTCATGAGGCGGAATAACGGACTGACTAGTCATAATGTGAAGGGGGGAAATGTCTTGTCGTGGTTTTATTAATGAACGTTATGGAAATGCCGCACAGCTGGGCTTAGCGATTACAAGTTACCTGCGAAAGGTGAATTTGTTGTGCGTTCACTGCGACAACAGAGTGTCTTCAAAGGGGGGCAAAAGGATAAACGGGTTAGCAGGTTGCCTTCATTAAATCATTGCATCGTTATTTAGTCTGCTCAACACTTGAAGGCCTGTAATAATATAGCATCTTTACAATGTCAGGAAATTCCTTACGAGCTGGGGATGTCATGTTTTTCGATTTCTCCCCTTTCTTTCATTTACTCCCCCCCCCCCCTCTCTCTCTCTCTCTCTCTCTCTCTCTCTCTCTCTCTCTCTCTCTCTCTCTCTCTCTCTCTCTTTTAATTTTCTCTTTTTACCCTATAAACTATCTCTTAGTATTCAATGTTTCCCGTAATTAGTCCTGTGTGATCATTCAAATCGGAAGGGCCTTTCATATTGTTTCAGGTCAAACCTAAAATTGAGATCACTTCTGCGGCCGTATTCTGAAAAAGAATTTGTTAAGAAAACTTGTCATTCAAGTATCGGTCGATTAAAATGACCCTCGTCATGTCAAAAACTGTCAAATCTGGGACTTGTTTTATATAGCGCAATATTCACTCAACGTGCTCAAAGCGCTTTACAAAGGGTCCCTGACCAACAGCAGCACTTAACGAGACGTGACGCCTGTTAGGCGATATTACGAAATTTTCAGACAGAGACAACGCCGTTAACGGACAGGTACTCATTTTACACCTGAGTACGGTGAGAGAATGTGAGTAAAGAGCCTTTTCCAAGGACTCAACTATACGCCGAGCGGGGCTCGAACCAGAACCCTCCGATCCGAAAGCGGGTGTCATACCACTGGACCACAGGCGCACGATCGATATTCTAAGGATGAGTTTTCTAGCCAAAATTTTTATAACCTGTGTTTGTTGTTTATTTTCAAAATACGGCAGTGTGCTAGAACATTTTTGTTTGTAATTTTCTTTGTTTTATTGTGGTTTTAAAAAAGTCCCATCCCCTTTTATTTCTCAATACGTGATAATTGAATCGTTTTGCTTGATTTTGTTGTCTGTTGATATTGATGCGACATTGTAAACCCATCAAAAAGAAACGAATTAAAAAATAATAATAATAATTAAAAAAAGAAAAGAAAAAGCAAAAAAAAAATAAAAAATAAAACAATAATAATATTAATACTTTAAAAGCAAACAAGAAAAACTCGAGCATTTATATCGAGCAATAGTCACTAAACGTGCTCAAATCGCCTTACAAATTAAGATAAGTTTCCCTTTACTCATCCTATATTAACAATATACACATAAGATTGCCGCTTCAAACTTCATCTCTATGAACATTGTTCAGATTTTTGGGATTTGCTGGAAACGGTTTTCCTTTTTAAGTAGTTTCAGGCTAGCTTGATTAGTATAGTAGCTTATATTTGTTGACGACTGGTATTAAACCAACTAGCAGAAGAAGCATATAATTTTCACGTCAACGATGAATGTGTGAAGAATAAACAAATTTCCTTGCCAATGATACACGGATGGTGACAGTAGTATGAGTAATTTTTATTTCTGTTTTACTACAAGGGGTTAAATATACCAGTCATCCCTTTTTTTCGTGTTAAATACCATCCAAGTAGAACACCAGACTTTGTGTTACCATCATCGTTGTTCTCCGGTGCCACGATGTCTTAGTGCACTGCTTAGGTTTTGTATGGGACTTGATTTATGGTGGTAGCTCATTCATTTTCATTGTATAAATTGGCTCTTTAGAGTGGCAATAGCGGTGTTATGCGGGCCAATCTGTCATCATCAGTAATTATCTAAAATCTAGCTTCATGGTAGAGTTGGTGGATGTATACTTAAAATGAGAGTATTTTATAAAAATGTGGATTGTACGTTAACCAGTTATGAGTTAAGTGGCGTAATATGGAAAACACGTACAATATTTAAGAATTTAGCCAGAATACATGTCCTTCAAATATCGATCGGTTTAAATGAACTTCAACTTGGCAAATACTCTCAAACCTGGGACTTCGAGAGGTCTTCCTTTAGTCCCAGGTTTGAGAGTTTTTGCCAAGACCAGGGTCATTTAACTCGATCGATATTTGAAGGACGAGTTTTCTGGCCAAGTTTTTAAATACGTGTATTTCCAGAGTATGGCAGTGCACTGATTAAAGGGAACGCAAAATTGCACAAACCCAACTATGAATGTAGCCAGATGGGAGGCGCTTGCCCACCCAACTAAGCCAACACAAAACACAAAATTGAATAGCACTTTATGTTTAATTTCCTCTCTATAACCCAAGGACATTCTCAGCAGTATTATTCAAGCTTTTGTCCTGACCATAAAAGGAACTGTCCCAACGTCAAAATGCTTTCTCTGTGTTGTGGACACTCTCTGATCGTCAGATTGTCACGGACACTGGTCAACATCACATCGACGACCAAGCACCACAAATACCATTTGCATTTTCTGACTTGCTTTTTTTTTTTTTTTTTTTTTGGGATTAAGCTATTTTCTGTTATTTATGATACTTTAAACTGTATAAAAACAAAAGGTCTTTTTTTTAAACGGGTCGTTTGGCTAGTCTGCTGATTAACACCTATTCGGTAACTTTAATGTAATATGTAAAAATTCATCAGAACATAATATTTTCTGCAATTTTAGCACTTACGATATTTTGGTAATAATACTTTTATTTTGTCCTCGGGTGAAATATTTATTGTTGATTGCTTGTGCGCTCTGGAGTTGTAGTCAATGTCCAGCAACTCCGGAGATAGCCGGAACTAATCCGGATGCTATTATCTGTTATTTACGTCTGAGTGACTGGCTAAGAAAGTGGATGTCACTCGAAGATGGTAAAGAAAACATTGTGCCCGGGTCTCCCTTTGTTTTGGGTACGCGGGGCTAGGAGGGATTTCTTATCTGTATTTCAAGAAGTTGGCATCAGTTTGCCCCATCGGTCTCGAGCCGTTTTGTGCCAAGAGCGACGTTTACTTTTGTGTTATGAATAGGAAGGACGGCGTTCTGATGCGATATGAACCAGGGTGCCTTGAGCTTGAAGTACGTACTGTTACAACACTCAGGATAAATAGATAGGGATACTTTGGTATTTCAAACATTCTTTACACAAATATCATTACCTGTGCGCTAACAGAAAAAGCACTCTACCCTATTATCTCTTCAGCGATCATAGTAAATGTTTTGACGGTCGCGTTTTTGTTTGTCAAAGACCAATTGGTTTTGATGATGAGATGTTTATGCTGATCTGGTTCGATTTGTTTTTTACTCCCACTACGAGAAGCAATACGTTTTCTGAAAAAAATGAGTTTAAGACACATTGTATTGGAGTCTACTATCTTCAAGCATTTCTAACGTTCATGAAAATATGTAACAATTATTGGTTATGTTCAGTAGGGACTGTTTGTACCTATTAACATAAAAGGAAGCATTTCCATTTAATGCATGTAAAATTACATTTATCTGTGAAAAAATAAACAACAACAACCACACACAAAACAAAAAAATAACAACAAAGCAAATAAACAAAAAGTAATTATCTTATGTCGGCCAATAGTAATTGCAGATGAACCAAACAAGACTTAAAAGCAGATGGAACCTGATGGCTGAGATTTGGGTGGCCCATTTCCGGTGGTACTTCGCGTGCCCATCTATATTAATAGTTCAAATGCAACCGCATGGAAAAAAATCATGTGGGGGTTGGAAAACGAATTTGTAAAAGACTTAATTGAATATCGAATATGTTACAAATAAAAGAAACTTTTGAAATTCGTGACTTCTTGGAATATCCTCAGAAATTTCATCCACACATTGCCAGCGCTACTAAACCCGAAATTATTAATATTTTCTTTTCTTATGAACCCGTATAGTAATGATAACATGGGGTTACAATGACACTTCACATAACAAAAACATGTATTCAGACGCTGAATAAATTATTTTGCCATAATTTGGTAGGATTCTATTGAATATGTCAAACTTTATATTCACGCTCCTTACACGATGTTGGTAAAATCACGCTGAGAGCAGCATTATCCATTGTTTTCTTTTCTTTCTTTCTTTCTTTTTTTTTCTCTTTTTTTCCTTCGTATCTAGGCAGGTATGTTTGGATTACCCACTGAGCCTTTTGAACACAAAGAATGATTCGGGCAAGCTTGGGACATAGGACGGCTTTTAAAGGGATTATTCTCTTTTAATTAAAGCAGTCACACTAGAAAGTTTATACTCAAAAAGGCACAATAACTCTTATCGACGTTGTGAAATGGCACTTGTAATATTATCAATCTCTAATATCCCCGCCTTTCGGCTTTTTTTTTTTTTTGTTTTTTTTTTTTTTTTTTTGTCTTTTCCATTCTGTCCCCACAGACAAGTATTGTAGTTTACATTTGTCATAAATAAGGATTTGTCTGGATGGCTTGCTGTTTTATTGTTAAAATTATGAAAGCCTTTATTCAATGTTTATTTTTAAGGAAAGCAAATATTACAGTTATATAATGACTTTGGCGATATTTTTTCCAATGGTTTTTTATTGCATCCCGTGGTGATGGACTTGTCTCAACATGGTACGATTACATTGACGCGACATTGCTGAGGATTTTGACAAGGGGATTATTAAGCTTGATCATGTTTATAGCCATAGATTCTGAACATATAATGAGTTACGTAGGATTCTTGCACGCATGCGTCTAGAATTCAGACCGGGTTTGTTTTGTTTTGGTAGTCTGTTTCCCCTGAAGTTTCTTTTTCTTTCTTTTTTATTCTTATATATATATATATATATATATATATATATATATATATATATATATATATATATATATATATATATATATATATATATATATATATATATATATATATATATATATATATATATAATGATTTTAAAATCGTGTTTTTCCAACACCTGACTATCTATTTTCACGTTTTTGATGGGGGTTTTTTACCTCTTTATTTTGTCGAGTTTTGGGGATTTCTTTTTCATTTTACACACGAGCCAACGTATTCGGTATACTTTAATTTATCTCGACTCTTATCTTGATTCATAGTTATAGGTATAGCTTATAGAGGTTTTTCATCAGATACAATATCAGATTCTGGTCAACATTCATCAGGTCAACAAATGAAAGCTCTTAGGACGGATCCAAAAAAAAAAAAAAGTCATGTTTCCTAATACCAAAGAGTAGGGTTTTATATCTGTTTTTAACCTGAGAAACTCTAACAAGAATCTAATAGTGTCAAAAGGAGAAAATATTTATTCTTGTAACTCGACCATTCTCGCCTGTTTTATGAAGTAATATCGCTGGCTTTTCGTCGAGGGTAAGCTTGAAATGTCTCGAATTGGGCGACATGAAACTAACACCTTCTAACTTTTTTCTGAAACTTGAACTGCGTAGCTCCTGATCACATGAATTGATTTCTATCTAAGGAGGCGCCGAGGCGGTTTTTCAAGCACACGGTTTCAATATCATGAATGATATCAATAACAACATCCTTGACAACTTTCAAGAGCGCCATTATACATTGTGTCAAGTTTTGTTGTTTCTGCTTTCCACGCCGAAGACATGCGTGATGTTTATATTATTACCTGCAAGTGTCATGTGTACTGTATATCTCACATCAAGTTATGGCCATAACTACTTGAAGATAAGGCGTTTTATTATTTTAATAGTGTGTTGTGGTTTTTGACCCTTTCCAGCCCACCCATGGCTCCCATATTTTTCAAACTTCGATATTTGTTCTACGAGGCTACCGAATAAAACCCCAAATCCCTCTTTTTTTCCCCCAGTTTCATTCATAACTCTCAAATTTTATATCGCTTTCATCACACTCTTATGAAATGAGTCACTGACTAATAGTGAGGACCCTTTCACTTGTCTAGCTAATTTACACGTATTGCCTTGGAGGTGATTTAAAGGTGATACGATTTAGAAACCGTGCCAATATTGTAGAATCATAATAATATGATATTGAGTTTTGATTCAAGCATTAATTGCATTATCCTTCTTCTTGTGCCATCAGTTTCAGTAGTCCTTTAGCGCCATAAGTCGCATAAAGCCAGAGTCGATCCCGGTTTCTATATCTTGAAACGGACAATAGAAATTGCTTGTTGCCCTTTAGGTAGGACGCTAGTCTATCGACAAAGTATTTTTCACCGGGTCCAACAGACTCAGCTATCCAATCACTGTTAGGCGGAGGGGGAGGGGGTGTCATAAAAAATTCTCGACTGCACCCGGGATCGATCTCGATCCCTTTGCGTGTGAAGCGAATGCTCTACCAACTAAGCTATCGGGACCTCCGACCTCTGTGGTATACTGGTAGTTATCTGGCCGGTAATCAGAAGGTCTGAGATTCGATCCTCTCTCGTCAAATTTCAAGTCTTTTCCAAGGACTCAACTATGCACCGCTCAGAGAGGGATTCGAATCCTGGACCTTCTGGTCCGAAGTCGAGTGCCATACTATAGAAAGACACCTAAAAGTAGGAAATTGTATTCATCTGCTATCGATCCCATTGGAAGACAATAATACAATAATATTACTCTCTCGTTAATCCATAGCTTTTTTTCTCATGTCTGAACATAATTAATAGATGAGCAATGGACCAGCATTTTTTTTCTGGATTTGTATTATTCAGTTTGGATTTTTTTATGTGTTGTTTTTTGTAAGCGAAGGGGGGGGGGGGGGGGGGGGTATATGGGAGATGTCACGTTGAGTTCCAATTGTTAAACATAAATAATCAGATAATGAAATCAAAATTAAAGAAGAAAAAGGACAGTCCTTGCACAGTATGAGATGTGTGTGTGTGTGTGTGTGTGAGAGAGAGAGAGAGAGAGAGAGAGAGAGAGAGAGAGAGAGAGAGAGAGAGAGAGAGAGAGAGAGGGGGGGGTGGGATGTGCGTATGCACATTTGTGTGTTTTAATGATGTGTTTTATTGATAATATTACGATGCTCAATTTAACAACAGATCGAATCGAGTGCCATTGGATTATGGCCAGATGAAGGTTCGAGGAGAACCAAAAGGAATTGGAAAATAACGGAGGGGAGGGGCTGGTGATGTGCCAGAGTTGATAATAATAAAGATCCGCCCGCGCGGGATAAAGAGGAGAATTGAGAGATTGAGAGGGCCATGGTGGTGATTGTGGAGTGTTGGGTGTTGTCTTGGGGGGTTGGGTTGCCTCAGATTGTTCCATTAGAAAGGCTCTTAAATTGGAATTGGACCAGATTTCCTTTCAATCTGCTGGCGGTGTGGCATTGAGACACACAGCTTTCAGTCTCCTTTATCCTCCACATCTGTGCTGTTTCTCGTCCTTCTTTAACAATATTTTTTTTAAGGGAATGATTGTTTCTTTGCGGCTCTTCTTTCTTTCCTTCTTTCTTTCGTTCTTTCTTAATTTCTCTTTTTTTCTTTCCTTCTTTCTTTCATTAAGGGTTCATTTGCATTATTTACTTTTGTTCTCGGCGATACGGTGTCTGTGTGTGTGTGTGTGTGTGTGTGTGTGTGTGTGTGTGAGAGAGAGAGAGAGAGAGAGAGAGAGAGAGAGAGAGAGAACTTCATTTTCACAATAATCTTGTTGCTCAATTTCTGTACAGATATCAATTTCAATTGAATTAAATAAAATGAAGCAAGAAGTGGCAAAAAAAATATTTAAAAAATAAAGAGTTATAGATAAGAATAACATCTCTCGTGTGGAGAAACGGAATCACCACCCTTTGTTTTGCAGGTGTTTTAGGGCTTTGCGAATTGTCCCCACTAATTCCGAGAGCGTTTATACTTTTGAAATGGCGTTCCAATTCTTAATAGATAAGTGCCTAAATCTCAACAGCTCGTGTTTAATTTTTCTTAACCAAAAAAAAGAAAGAAAGAAGAGAACTGTGGAATAACGAGAACATTTAAGACAGACAGCTTTAAGATTTATCCAGGAAGGGAGACGCCCATTACCATTACTGTAACACTCACCCCCCCCCCCCCTTTTTTTTTTTTTTTTTCAACCTCCCACATACCTTCCTTGTGTTCTACCGAAAATCTCATAAATTTAGTTCTGGACGGGTCGAATGAACAAAGTAAAACCAGACAATATAAGAGGTCTCCTGTCGACAGCATCCTGTTCCAAAATTTAAGAAATCATCATGCATTTGTGATATCCTAATGTAATAAACAAAACTGACTTGAGGAGTTGCACCGCAGACATGAGTTGCACTGCCTTTTAGTCTTAGCTCCTCTCGTCTTCCGCCCACCCAGTTCCTCATAATTTAACGTTTATGACGCACTCTTGTGATCAAACTTGTACTTTTGATAACGGTTTTAGTAAGCAAGACAATAAGATTTGACAACAGAAAAAATGGATGGGAATTGAAAGAGGAAGTATGATTCTTAATCAGACATTTTGCCTTCTTCTCTCATTAATGTGCGTGTGTTTGTGTGTGTGTTATATTTGATGTGTGTGGGTGCGTGTTTGTGTATGTGTGTGTACGTGTGTGTATGTTTTAAGATTTTTTAGAGAGAGATCCAAAAATATGCTTAGGGAGTAAGGTAATCACATAAATACATAATACAGTGTACCATATTATATGACTCTGAAATAACAAAAAGAGTTGTATCAATATGTTCTAAATGTATTGAGCTAGTCACATTTTCCAAGTATGGATTCCATCCTCATTCCCAGTTTCTTTAAATATGGAGTCGGGGAGGACACATTAAATCAGTCTTTCTCTCTGAGTTTGTATATTATTGCGTCATTGAATTGGGAATCTAATGCATTTTTTGATCATTCTTGGCATTCTTTACAAAACACGAGAGATTTCTGGGAAGTAGGAATGACGGGGAAAGCTTGGCTGGATATGTTTGAATTAACTGAATATTCTCGTGCGAATCGATTTAGGGATTCCACAGGCTGCATAATGAGCCATAAGTAAGGCATGTAACAAGACACTGTCTGTAATGAACTAAACTGGTTGGAGAGCTTTGCTGAACGATCTGCCTTCTCCTTATCTGACACTGTGGACAACTTACCTATTGTGATGCAACGCGGAGGCACTGTTTATCTTGTTACCTTATGTTAACTCCTTTCGTTTTTGGCTTTTTACTCGCTATGTAATGGTATTGGTTCACAGCTTCTTTCGTTCCCAATTTCTCCTCCTCCACCTTCTTCCTTCCCCTTAAATAGAGAAGATAAATTAGTTTACTTTTGCTCTGATCAATGCAAATTTCGGACTTTAACAATATAATGTCAAGAAGTTAGAGGTTAGAAGTTGTTTTTCGACATTCGCTTGCTCGCTCTTTATTCTTAACTCTTAACTCTTAACAAGAAGTGGGCAAAACCGTTGCCAAAGGTTATGTCACATTATTTACATTCTGCAGCTTTACAACTGAATTAGCAAAAGCAGCAGCAGTATCTGATGGTTACACAATTCATCGCCATGTGTATTTAGCAAAAGCCGTTGCACATTTTGGAGAATATCGAAACCACTCTCTAACTTTGGCAGTATGACACCAAATATTCTGCGTCCGCTGGCATTTCTCAAAGGGGAACATGTGAACATGGGGGCAATTTCTACATTTGCATAGAACTGTCTCTGACAGATTTTAGACAAACGTCTGGTTGCTGCCTTCCAGTGACTTCTCTTACTGAAGAAAGCAAGAAACTGCTTTTTAGAACTGGGGATCTTTGCACTCCTGATGGGCTTTGTTTTGACCATCCAATGCCTTTGAATATTGGGCCCCAATCTGTGCTTAGGAACATGTAAAAGTGGTTCCAGAATTTCAATCCGCCGGGCGTCTACTATAATATAACGTTTTAGAGTGATAATTCTTTCCCCCGTTTTAGATTTAAAACCATTTCTTGGCAAACATTTCTCGCTTTTTCTGTGTACGTGTATACGAATGGACGCAAGTGTTCCTGAAACTTTTGCGTATCGTCTCGTGGAGTTTAATATCCAGTCTATCAGCGTTCCTGCTCTTGCTCCAGGAGCTCTGTATGGACATTAGTGGACACGTTTGGACCCCGATGAGCAGAGTCTAGAGCTTGTCTCGGCATATATTATGGTCTAGAGGGTTAACCAATAAATTCAAAAGTAACACAGCTAGGATAACTTATTGGGAATATCCTGAATGAGCAATTAATGAGTGATTGACCTACCATTTTAGTATTGCATTGATGGGTATTCTTTTATTCCCTTTTTATTTCCCTCTTTATAACATTTTATTACTTGGGGTGGGGGGAGGGGGGGGGGGTGGTGGTAAGAGAGGTCACCATCCGTTATCTCTGGTCATTAACATGATAAAGTGCTCTATCCATCTGTTTATTTTTTTCGGAAGGATTGGTGCAGTTTGTTTTGTAATATTATTGGTTAAGTCTGTTTTTGTTTTTCTCGCAAAAAAGCATTTTAAAAGCCACGGGGTTGGTTCCTTTTCTCTCCAATTCCAACTCTCCCGCAGATACTCTGAAAATGCCCCTTTAATTTTCAAAATTTTTGCCAGAAAACTCGTCCTTCAAATATCAATCGATTAAGATAACAGTCATCTCGTCAAGACGGTCATTTTAATCGATCTATATTTGAAGGACGAGTTTCTGGCCAAAAAAAAATATTATTTGAAGGACGAGTTTCTGGCCAAAAAAAAATATTTAAAATGTGTTTTTCCAGAGTACGACAGTATTGAAGAAAGGCCGTTTATTTTTCCATCAGTCTCCTCCCTGGTTTAATTATCGACCAAAGCGTCTTAATCTTTCCACCTGGCGTTGCGTTTAATGGCACGTCAGCGATCGGCGATCAGACTAAAAGCATTGACGGTTGTGGAGAAAGCTGACCTTTCTACCAGAATTACCAGAGAAATTTGTTCCTTTTCATTCCCAGTCTAAACAAAGAGAGCGTGCCGCGACACCTAGGAATCTCCCTTTGTTTTTTGTCCCCCCCCCCCCCCCCCCCCCCCCCAATTTATTTATCTTTTTAGTGTTCCAGGCTGCTTTTCGGTCCATTATCTATATCCAGTCGAAATGAAAGAAATAGGAATACTGCACAATTTAAAGTACTGCAAACCATAGCCATCATTTAATAAATTTCTTAACTCGAAAAAATTATATTCTTAACTCGAAATACTGGTCAAACTTAAAGTGAAAAGAAAATTGTTATTAATATATAAGTGGCTATTCAGATGGTACCATGATTGTAAATTTGTTTAGGTTCCTTTTGTTTTGTTTTTATGTTTTGGGGTTTTTATTTTTTTTTAATTTTGTTGCTGTTGTTGTTGTTGTTGTTGTTGTTATTTTGTTTGTTTGTTTGTGTTTGGGAGGGGGGAGGTGGAAACAACTTCCATTATATTTTTCTTTTCAAATGTAGATTTTCCATATCATTGAGATCCAGACCAATGGGATCTCATCACATTCTCTCTCTTCACATTGTAATTTAGGGAGTTGCTCTGGGGATCACGATGAAACCACCGATTAAGGCCAGGTTGTGCATTTGTTTAACCAGTTAACTGCCGTTCTCTGGAAAACCATGTATTACGCTTATCTTTGCAGGAACTATCTAACCTGGGACTTCGCGAAGTTCTTGCAAAGATGAGCGTCGTTTTAATCGATCGATATTTGAAGGACGAGTTTTCTGGCCAAATTTTTATATACGTGGTTTTCCAGAGTACGGCAGTTAACTGGTTAACCTGTTCCCCTTGTCTAACCTCGCCCTATTCACACTTTGTTTATAATACGGCGATGCCGTGGAGATAACATGCCGGGATTTCATAATTTAGCTCCTAGTTAACCAAGTGTATCTGATTAATTTTGTTGTTTGTCTCCGCAATATTATAGATAGATACGGGGTTTCCAGCTGTGAGTTTTCAAAAGCTGTAGTTATTTTTGTATATGTGCATTATGAAGAGTGCTAACAAGGTTGGAAAATTTAATCTTTGTAAAACACATATTTAGCCCTGTCTGAGCTCATTTTTGGTAGCCCCACGGGATTTGCGTTATATATATATATATATATATATATATATATATATATATATATATATATATATATATATATATATATATATATGATTAACCATTTCTAATAAGCATTCTGTGTTAACTTGATAAAGGCCAAGGGCCGAAAAGTCGTTTGTTTTTTGTTGTTCGTTCATGAGTCAGATTTACTCCCTTTATCTTTATCTCCATTTTATTGACTCATTTAGGCACCTCTATTTATAAGTTACGGTAATTTGACGTAAAATTTGTGTTCAGGTCTGTCGTACTCTGAAAAAAAATCAATTAGAAATTTTGGTCAGAAAACTCGTCCTTCCAATATAGATTGATTAAAACGACTTTCATCTTGTCAAAAACTCTCATAAAAATTTATTTTTCCATAGTATGGCACTATCAGATTCAACAATAAATTGCTTGAACCATAATCAAATATTAATACATATTTTGATTCCTAGCCTATTTTCTGCTTTTCTCGAAGAGGCGAAATAGGGAACTGAAGTAAAACACTTGTTTCAGAATGTCTTGCATCATAAAAAAGTGTGCATTGCTGATGTAACTGCTTCATTGAGTTGGATACTAATGTGTGTGTGTGTGTGTATGTGTGTGTGTGTGTGTGTGCGGGTGTGTCTGTGTATTGGTGCGTGTGGACCGTTTAAATGTAAACATGAAACATTCTCATTTCATGGTCTAGATAAAATAATAACCACCTCCTTTCTATCACTCTCCGGGTTTTTTTCTACCATAACTACTGGGAAAGCTTATCCGGGCACAGCGGCGTGTCGAAAATCATGATTCCTACAATTAAGTTACCAGCAGATGAAACATCATTATCATGTTTTGACGACGATAACAATCTTACCATCTTTTTACGAAAAAGAATATAAATGAAAGCAATACTTTTCGTATATATTTTTTCTCCTACCAAAGTCTAACGTTAAGTGGAGTCACCTTTCATGACTTTTAGAGAAAAGAGATAATATTTTTGTATCAGTTATACATTATATTTTATTGTATTTTTCTACATGGCTTTTTCTTCCATCCAGGAATAAATATTTGGCGGAGGAATTTTGTTTGTTTGCATTCCTTCAATATGCTTTGTCTTCCCAAGAAACTGGTGTTCATAACATTTATGCCTTAGTATTTTTAAAAGAACAATTCGATAGTTCACTAGTTTTGGTTTATAGGGGAGAGGGAGGTGGAGAGAAGATGAAGGAGAATTCACGATCTTTTTGGTTTGTCTCGAAGTTTTATTCCTTTTTTTTTTTTTTTGTTTTCTCTCGTTTAACGAGTTCTTTCTGCAGTATTAACCGTGCCCGATATCTTTTTATAATGACCATCATGGCGTCCTGACATGTTCGCCATGTCGGAGACCTTTGAATCCTTTGATTTTCACATAACCGCTTGACACTGGAACATGACACATGTACACACACACACACACACACACACACACACACACACACACACACAACAGGCATCTTGTCATGGCTGCAGCATTATCAGAGTCCATTGTCCTGGAGGTGCTGGAGTCAGCCCTGGAGTCCATGCGTAGCAATCTTGAACCCTCGTCAAGTATGCCAGGCCTTGAGTAGAACACTCCTCGGCTACAGGCTCCTGAAAGGTGGGGCAGTATCAAGACTATTTCTTGAAATGCCACTCTGACCAGATTAGTTAGAAATCGTTATATTCCTCAACTACCGTATTCTGAAACGTATTTAACATGGTCCCAGATTTGAGAGTTTTTTGTTTTTTTTACCATGACGAGGGTAATTTTAATTGATCGACATTTGAAGGACGAGTTATCTGACCAAAGTATTAAATGCGTTTTTTCCAGAGTACGGCAGTATAAAATTTATTGGATGCACATGCGAGTCTCTCTGATAAAGAGAGAAAGATAGATGATAGATAGATAGATAGATAGATAGAGATAGAGAGATAGATAGATAGATAGAGAGAGAGAGAGAGAGAGAGAGAGAGAGAGAGAGAGAGAGAGAGAGATGTGGGTGGGTATGTGTGTCTGTGTGTGTGTCCAAATAATTATTTGTGTTTGAAATGTCAAATAAATACTGCCTAGATGCCAAGAGTGTTTCCATGGTATCATTGACTCCTATTCGGCCTTGTCGTGGAGTGGACAAACTAATTTCCGCTAAGGTCAAAGTTGAGTCATTATTTTGACCACAGGTCAGCCGGGTACTAATGTTGTGTCCTGTCATGTACAACAATACTTTTATGATGTTGGTTGACCACATACACACTGAAGCCTCACATGGCATGCCCGCTGAAATGTATATTAATTGTAGTTCAACTAACTGTGGTTAGTGGATATTAATACGTCTCAGTTGAATTTATTATTTAATTTATATTATTGTTTTCAGAACAAAACTTTTCTGTGCTTTTCGTTGACGTATTTTGGCTTAACTGGCAAACAACGAGACTCAATTTCCTTCAAACAATAGTTTCGTCTGGCCATTCAGTCAATACTGCACAACTAATCATTTTTTTATTTATTTTTTTTTTTTTGACGGACAGTGTAGTGTCGTATCACCGTTGAAAAAAAAAAATGAAAACCATAAGATGTGACATGTTGGCGTAAAACCGAACTCCGTCTTTAAGGAGGTAATTAATTAATTCGACACTCTCGTCATTGACGAATAAAGTAAATGTCTCGAGCCATTTTAAAATAAAGAGATTATTAGTGTGAGAATGCCTCTCTAAATCTAATGCAAACAGCAGAGAGAAATTGGCTCTTCATGACACGCAAAAGTATCAAATTATGCGTCATGAAACTCTTAAAAGCAAATTACGGGCATTGGCTATTATTGAGTTGGAAGAATACTGTGAGGCTATTTATGATTAATTAGATATTTTGTATTTTTGATTTTTTCATCCCTTGCTTCTAGACTGGTTTTATTATAGAGTTAAGTGGAAATCCAATTATCAATCTCGATGAAAAGTCGCTTTGTTTTTTGTTTTGTGTTCTCTTTGATGGAAGGTATTTTTAGGGGATTCTTCACCCTCCTTTACGTTCATATTTCTTTTCTTGGTGAATATCTCTATCTGTCTATCTATCTCCCTCCCTCCCTCCCTCTCTCTCTCTCTCTCTCTCTCTCTCTCTCTCTCTCTCTCTCTCTCTCTCTCTCTCTCTCTCTCTAAAAAATATATATATATATATATATATATATTATTTTTTTTTTTTTTTATTTTTTGATTTATTTATTTTTTTTTATCTAGCTATCTATCTTTCTTTCTATATATCTTTTTGCATCTCTCTATCTCTCACTCTCTTTCTTTCTATCTCTCTCTAACTTTCTCTTTCTGTGTCTGTCTGTGTGTGTGTGTGTGTGTGTGTGTGTGTGTGTGTGTGTGTGTGTGCTTCCGTTCCAAAATCATGATTTCGTGGATTTCTCACAGCTTTTCTAACCCTCATGGCGCCATTTCTCTGATTTATCCAGAAAACTAAATAAATAATAACTAAAGCTTATGAACTTCATTGTTTTATCAAGACCTCACGCACACGCATCTCGCATTTATTTTAACTTTCACATTCTGTCATCTAAGCCAAGGGGGAGAACCCATTCCACCACCAAGCTGAAGACTTGGAATCCAAGGCTACAGGGTGGCCGTATATCAAATTTAAATTGTTGCAATTATTCGGGGCGGGGTGCTAGAAAAGACAAAAAAGATAAATATCCACGCACAGTATAATATATATATATATATATATATATATATATATATATATATATATATATATATATATATATATATATATATATATATATATATATATATATATATATGTTTTTAAAACACATGCGGTTTTATAAAGGAAACGCATAAAACTGTACGATGGCGATAAGCCGCGAATGCGACAGTAAAATAAATAATGAATTCCGAGATGATACTGTTAAAAACGGTTTTATAAATTTATCTTGGCATTAATCATAGCGGTAACTGTCAGCGTGATTTATTGCTGTATACGTCTTACGTCTTGTTTCGTTTGTTAATATTTTCAAAACTGTACAAAAACACACACACACACACACACACACACACACACACACACACATACACATACAGAAACTACATACACATGCACACTCACATACCGACATTATATATATATATATATGTATATATATATATATATATATATATATATATATATATATATATGTGTGTGTGTGTGTGTGTGTGTGTGTGTGTGTGTGTATGTGTATGTGCGCGCGCACGAGAAAAAAAAACCCGGATGAAACTACGACGCTATTTCATTTCCTTCCTTCCTTCCCGGGTTCCATCTCTTTCCAGAGGTCGGATGTCATGGCCTTCCATCCTTCACGGTCCATTGCAGCCTCGTTACAGTCTGCCATGCGCCGTCCTGTAGCTTCCTTGATGCCATCTGTCCAGGATTTCCTTTGTCTTCCTCTGCCTCTCTTTCCTTCAATTCTTCCCTCCATTATCCTTTTTTCGAGACAATCATGTCTTCGCATATGTCCAAAATATGACAGCTTTTTGTGCTTCACAGTCAAAAGAAGTTCTTTTTGTTTTTGGCCCATTAGGTCGAGGACTTCGATGTTTGTTTTTCTTGCTGTCCAAGGTATTTTCAGTATTCTCCTGTACGTCCACATCTCAAAAGCTTCAATACGTTGTTCTGTCTGTGCGGTTAGTGTCCACGTTTCACAACCATAAAAGAAAATGGACCACACATAGCATTTGGTTCATCTCATTCGTGTTCTGATGGAGATATTTGTGTTGTTGAGGATTGGCTTTAGTTTCATGAACGCATTTTTGGCCAGCATTATTCGTCTCCTGATCTCTTTGTCAGACTTTGCATCGGATGTTACCAACTGCCCCAAGTACGTGAACTCCTTTACTTGTTCCACTGGACACTCTTCTATTTCTATATCTATTTCTATGGGCTCTTTCTTTTTTGTTATCACCATTGTTTTTGTCTTCTTCGCATTCATGAACAGCCCCCTTTTTTTACTCTCTTCGTTCACTTTTGAAAGTAACTTCTGTAGGCCTTCCTTACTTTCCGCCAACAGGACAGTATCGTCAGCGTAACGTAGATTGTTGATGTTGTGGCCACCAACCTTCAACCCTTGTGCTGTTTCTACTTGCCGAAAAATAGACTCTGTGTATAAATTAAACAAGCAAGGAGACATAACACATCCCTGGCGCACTCCTTTCTTGATTTCAATTGCATCTGTTGTATCTGCCTGCACTTTTATCTGAGCCTTTTGCTGCCAGTACAGATTAGCGATTAGAGCCACATCATTCTCTTCCACACCTATTGCCACAAGGTCCTGGATAAGTTTCTGATGACTAACAGAATCAAATGCCTTTGAGTAGTCGATAAAACAGGCATATATGTCTTTTTGGACCTCTAAGTATTTTTCTGACAGGATTTTTTAAGTCGAAAATTGCCTCCCTGGTGCCACTGTTCTTTTTGAATCCAGTTTGCTGTTCTGAAATCTCACGATCTACTTTTGACGAGATTCTTTTCAGGATTATTGTCAGGAGGAGTTTCAGTAGATGGCACATAAGACTGATTGTTCTGTAGTCCGAACACTCAATTGCACCCGCTTTCTTGGGTTGCAGTATGAAGATAGAAGTGCGAAGGTCTTCTGGGATGTGCGTTGACTCGTATATTTCATTCATAAGGTCCGTTATCACATCAACACCAAATTCACCCAGTGCTTGCAGCATTTCTGTTGACACCCCATCTATTCCATTTGCCTCCCCTGTTTTCATGCAGTATAGGGCTTTCTCTACTTCTGATCTTAGAATTGTGGGTCCCCGTAGAAAGGACTGTATATGGTTGTCACCTCTGTCCGCATTGAATAGCTCCTCCACGTATTCTTTCCATCTATTGGCGATTTCTTCCACCTCAAAGAGGAGTCTACCTGATTTATCTTTGATACAACCGCCAGATTGAGCGTTTTTATATGTGAATTTCTTGATTTCAGCAAACATTGGTCCAGGGTTTCTCTCATGTGATAGCTTCTCAATACGGTGGCACTTTTCATCAAGCCAGTCTTCTTTAGCTTGGATACACTTTTTCTTTACTGATTTGTCCAGTTCATTGTATCTAGGGGTGCCCTTTGAATGTTTCCGTTCTCTCATAAGATTCAAAATCTCATTCGTCATCCATTCTTTCTTTGCTTCTTTAGATTTTTTGTTTAGCATTTTCTCGTTTGTAGTTGTTATTGCACCTTTAAGAGAGGACCATTGTTTATCAATTCTACTCTTATACGTTTCTTCTGTTTCTTTATTTGTGTCTTCTTGTTCTTCCATAAGACAATAATACCTATTTTCTACTTCTACAGCATATTTCGCTCTTAGCTCCTCGTTTCTAAGTTCAGCTAGGTCGTACTTTATGTGTTCGTCCCTTTTCTGTTTGGGAATTTTTAATTTAACTTTTATTTTCACCATGATGGGAACATGGTCCGATCCAATGTCAGCACCCGGGAAAGTTTTACATTGGGTCACACAGTTTTTGAATCTGGTTTTGATGAGAAAATAATCTATTTGGTTTCTGTATATATCTCCTGGGCTCTTCCAAGTATATAGGCGCCTCTTTGGTTGTTTGAATATGGTGTTTATTATGGTCATGTCGTGGGACTCGCAAAATTGGACCAGACGTTCACCCCTCTCGTTGGACTCTCCTAGACCACAACTTCCCATGCACGGTGAGATTGCTGCGTTTCCAACTTTCGCATTGAAATCCCCCATTACGACAACAATGTCACTTGATTTTATGCATTTGAGGGCCTTGTTTACATTTTCATAATGTGCCTCGACCTCCTCATCTGGGTGATCACTCGTTGGTGCATAAATTTGTAGGAGCACTAAATCAAAAGGTTTACCTTGGATTTTGCACATTAAGATGCGGTCATTCACGGGCCAATACCCAGTTATTTCATTACGCTGTTGAAATATTTTTAAAATATTCGAAACTTTACAAGCAACAAGAACAAAACCTTAAGTTAATTCTTGCCAAGTTTGATAAAAGAAAATACTTTATTGGTTAAGAAAGTATGCCGGTTATACCAAACACTAGATCGAAAGTTTCCAAATTCGCGTCTTGTTTTAGCAGTGTAGTTTTAATAGTGTCAGAAGATGCCACTTCCGGTTGAAAAACAAATGGCCGATCGGGACAAAGCCTGGAAGACGTTTTTAGCTTCTAACGACAGAGTTACATAATTTTCAGTTGGAGCAGAAATCATATTCGATTTATTTCCAAAGAAAAATAGCCTCCAATGTTCACTGTCTAGTATCCTTTAGACTACAACATTTGGTCATGGATGGTTTATAAGGGTGTTACAACGGTTTACACAAGCACGGGGTTAAAAGAGTCCATTCAAAATGCATGGGATCGACCATTTAAGATAGTAGAAAATCAATTGGATCGTTGGAAAAAAATACAACGGATCAGTCATAAAGCAAAATGAGGGATCGGAAAATCACATCAAAATTTGTGAATTACGTCCAAAATATGCGTCATGGTATTTTTGCGGTAGGAATTAAAATTTTTCAATATTGTTTTGAAAAATTGTATACATAAATTTGAATAATTGGGTTTGATTGTCGTAAAATTTCAAACTTGTGTAATGTATTGTCTGGTTATAGGCTTCTATACTTTTCTGGGTTTTTTTCTCTCGCACCCGATATATATATATATATATATATATATATATATATATATATATATATATATATATATATATATATATATATATATATATATATATATATATATATATATATATATATATATGTATATATGGACATAATTTTATCTCTATCTATCTTTCTTTCTTTCTTTCTTTCTATATATCGATCGGTCGATCTATCCATCCATCCATCAATCCATCCACCCGTCTGTATCTCTCAATCTACTTCCCTCCCACACCAACATCCCCCCCCCCCCCCCCCCCCCCCCCCCCCCCCCTCTCTCTCTCTCTCTCTCTCCCTCTATCTCTCTCTCTCGCTCTCTCTCTTTCTCTCTCTCTCTCTCTCTCTCTCTATCTATCTATCTATCTATCTATCTATCTATCTATCTATCTCTCCTGATATTCTCATCGCATTTTCGTTATTTTCTCAACTAATTTCATTATATTTATCCAACCGTACCTCCACCATCTGCTGTCTATCCTTATATCTCTCAAACAAGAAAACACAAAAATCATAAGTACACACTTTGACACTTTGACACCCATTCATACTGTGTTCAGATGCTCCCTTTCATTCGATTCAATATGTCATATATATTTTTTAAATCATAGATCAACATGATTTATTTGATATATTTACGATATCCTTTTATTTGACATCACCCGTTTTCATATAATTGACAATAAAATGGCTTCTTCTTTTTTTTTTTTTTCATCATTTTATCTTCTCAGTTTGCCCTCGTTCAGCTTCTCTCACTCTCACTTAATTTTCTTCGCCCTCCGTTTCGCGTTAATCCCGCGGCGGCTCCAAGATGCAGTATTTTAACCACCATCATTTCATTTTAATTAAAGTAATTTTTCACTCTCCATTCCTCTTGACAGAATTTTAGAATAATATTTGCAATTTTTTTTTCTTTTTCTTTTTCTTCATGGCGAAAACACGCGTTGTTCGAGAAGAGAGTTAATTAATGGCGTAAACAGGTGACGAGATTGGATGATCAGATCACCCATTACAGCTTAATTTTCAAACAAAATTACTCTTGTTTTCTTTTATTTTTTCTTCGTCATACTTGCTAATTGATTTTCGTTGCCGGATGCTGGGTGTTTTAATGTTTTGTTTTCTTGTTTGTTGTTTTTGTTTGATTGATTTTGTTTTTGTTTTCTTTTTAATTTGAGTGGAAAGAGAGAGAGAGAGAGAGAGAGAGAGAGAGAGAGAGAGAGAGAGAGAGAGAGAGAGAGTTTTAAATAAAGAAAAATATAGATCAGGCAGTGGGCATGACAAAAAATGAGTAGATAGGAAATTTGATAGCTCTAAAAATCTTATCTCCCTCTATTTCTCTCAATCTCTTCTTTCTGCTCTCTCTTCTTTTCTCTTCCCTCTCTTTCTCTCTCTCTCCACCTCCTTCTCTCTTTCTCTCTCTCCCTCCCTTTCTCTTTCTCTCTCTCTCCTCCTCTCCTCCTCTCTCTCTCCTCTCTCTCTCTCTCCTCCTCCTCTCTCTCTATATCTTCTTCTCTCTCTTTTCTATCTTCTTTCTCTCTCTCTCTCTCTCTCTCTCTCTCTCTCTCTCTCTCTCTCTCCTCTCTCTCTCTCTCATTCTATCTTCCTATCTATCTATCTCTTCCTCTCTCTCTCTCTCTCTCCTCCCTCCTCCCTCTCTCCCCTCTCCCCCCCCCCCCCCCCCCTCCCATGTAAAATGAATTGAATAAATGTGCGACTATGTGGTCTTATGGGGGTCCCGATAGCTCAGTTCGTAGAGCACCTGGTTTCACAAGCAGAGGGGCGAGATCGATCCCGGGTGCAGTCGAGATTTTTTCTACCCCCCCCCCCCTCCCCCTGTCCACCTAGCAGTGATTGGATAGCTGGGTCTGATAGATCTGGCGGGAAGTACTTTGCGATTGACTAGCGTCCTAACCTAAGGGTAGCAAGCAATTTCTATTGTCCGTTTCGCGCTATAAAATCCTGGATAAACTCCGGCTCCTATGGGCCTATGGCTCTGAAGGACTACTTTTTAGGTGGTCTTTTGCTATGACACTCGCCCTCTGTCGAAAGGTCATGGGCAGCGCATAGTTGAGTTCTTGGAAAAGATACTTTATTAATATTCTCTCGTCGTCCTCAGGTTTTAATAGTACCTGACCATTAACAGTGGTGTCTCTGTCGAAAAAAAAGAAGGAATATCAACTGACTAACAGGCGTCATGTCTCGTCCTACATGTTGTGTTGTTATTGGCTCGGGATCCCTTTTAAAGCGCTTTGAGCATGTTTAGTGGATATCGCGCTGTATAAAATCTCAAATAAGAAAAATACAGTTTACCAAGTGTAGATTATCAAAGTTGGTATTGAACCAAAATTATAATATGACTGGGCCAGCAAGGTTAACATTCACATGAAATTTCTTATGTTCAGTAAAGTGAAAATGAATAAAATGCAGCCACATTTCGTATTCCGGTTTAATTAATACGTAATGTGTGCTCTCTCCATTTACGTTTGTGGTATATTGTG
>NC_088361.1:43246095-43263595 GCF_034508935.2 Berghia stephanieae
AACCTTTCATTATCCATTTATATTTTAAAAATTTGTTTATTCATCTTTATCGCTGCAAATACTTTCATGATTCAGGTATCCTAGATTTAACAAAAGATTTCCATTCGTGAAAATAGTATAGCTGTTTATATTTGTTCATAAATAGCAAACAAGCATTTAATAATATTTGTGTTACTCGCGTTGAAAAGCGACAAAATGTGAAAATTCTATGTGGGAAAATGTCATAATCTGACAAGATTTGTTGTGAGATTTGGTTAAGACAAATATTTAACATTTCTCAACAAGCACTTGTGTTGTTTTTTTAAAATTATTATTATTATTATTATTATTATTATTATTATTATTATTATTATTATTATTATTATTATTATTATTATTATTATTATTATTATTATTATTATTATTATTATTATTATTATCATCATTATTATCCTATCAAAACAGACTTTAGGAGGTAATCGACAGAACAGTTACGTGTTCATCAAGTATTCTTATCATTTAATTTAGGTATGTTTATCGTGCTTATATTTTATATTTACTTCTTGAATGCTGTTAATTAATGGTATGGGCTGTAGAGATTGCCTACCATGGTCTTAACGTTCACCGCGTGAAAATAGACCTTGCAATTGCGGTCTGCTGTTTCTTTTTCCTTCCGCCACGACATCATAAGATATCGCCTAGGCATTCCACGCAGGATAATAGATAATTCATCAAACGAGATGTCTGATGCCAACAGGAATCACCCATGTTGTCCAAGTGAGAAAATTGGGGGTTAATAATCTTTCCCAAGGAAAAGAAAACGAAAGTGCCCGAAGCGAGGCTCTAACCCAGGACCTTCCGGGTCACAGTGCAATGCCTTTACCACTCGGCCATTTCGCCCCCGATGAAACGCTCAGTTAAAGACAACTCACAACATGCGTGCCATTTTCCCTGTCAGTGTTACTGGTATGGACTGGGGTGTAAAGCTTGCGAATATTGTATGGAATTAGCACGCATTAACTTTACAAACTCCAGTATAAGATAATATTATATTATATTGGATTAAAATATTATGTGCATGAGTTCGCGCATAAAACAGATGGTGTTTACAAGTAACACTCAGAGAACGCAACCGTCTTGAATAGGGTAATAATAATAAACGCAGTAGTAGACATTAATATTTTTATTTTCATGCCACTTAAAACTTTAATTTTTAAATTATTATTTTTTTGTGTGTGTTTTTTTTCTGTCAATTCCATCATCTACAGAGGTAAACAGGGTTTGGGGGGAAAAAGCAATTTACTTGTAGCCAAATTCTCTTATAACTGAGCTTCTCTTTATAATGTGATCCTTCTGACTTTCTTTAGATCTTACTCATTATATTTATACCTATACTGTTGTTTTATAAACGGAAATTTACCCTCAAGCATCCCCTCGTTCTATTTTGATCATGTTTGGGAATTGATTATGATCTGTTTATCTTCTTCCCTGCAATGTCTATTCATGGTATATTCATTTCATTAAACAAATTATAAGACTATCTTGTTATCGCCATTTATTCTTTATTTCAATACTACCGGGTATTCATTCATTCATTCATTTATCTATATATTAATGTTATTTTTTTAATCTAAGCATTTATTCATATATTCATTCATTCGGTCATTCTCCATCGATTCATTCACCCCTCCAATTATATAAAACGCTCCATTATTTATTTTATAAGAAAATGGGTTAATAGATAGATAAATTAATAGGAAAAAAATCTGATTAAATGTATACAACTTTTTTGATCGAAGCATTTATTTATTCGTACATTCATTCATCCAGTCATTCTGTCCATCAATTTATTCATCCATCCAATTCTACAAACTTTCCATTATTTAGTAAAAGAAAAATAGGTCAATAGATGGATACATTTTTTTAAAGATGATTAAATAAATATAAAATCATATAAAATAAATTACCAAATAAGTAAATGAAATTCTCAAGCATTTCTTTTCCTTGTGATAGCGTTTTGTGCGATATTTTATTTTTAACATTTCCTCGCATTAATAGGGCGCATATTATATCCATCCTGTTTGATTTGATTTTCAAGTGTCTGTCTTTCATCCTTGAGAAAAAGAACTACATACACTCTCGTCTTGTCGTCCCGTGGCTGATGATATAAAATCCCTGTTTTGTACAGTTCACCGATGACAAGGCCTTCAGTCGACTCAAGGATCCTCACACCGAGTGTTGTAACGTTTTGCAAGAGGACGTAGATCTTTGCATAGCTCTCCGGCAGCACTAGAGGTTGGAGGGCGTTACAATGAGTCTCCTATTTTCCTTTGAACACAATCTATTCATCTCCTGCTTTTCTCCAGACTCACGTATTTACAAATTATAGAGTTGGAAGCGCCATTGGATCCTTTATCCTAGCTTCAAGTAATGGTAGTTAACATCATAGGCACCCACAACATTGTATCGCCCACGTGAAGAAACATCTTCTACAATGATATTAGAAACCAAGGATTTGATGGTATAATAGTATGATTACTAAGGTATTATTAGTTTAAGCAAATAAGGTATTGATTAACATAGGCACTAATGGTGTATAACAACTAAAACACTGATGATACATATTAAGTGAACAGAATTAGCTTCTACATTATTCGAATAGATGAAATAAAGTAAACATACGAGTTTAGAAAAATCAATGGATAGTCTATTTTTATGAATACCGTCCAATTTAGACATTTTATATACGTTGGCATTCCACATCCCAATTGCTTGATTTTTATTTTTGAACAATCATTTTAAGCTGAAAATGTTGTTACTTTAAATTAACTAGTGAACAATTAATGGAGGAGTATTATAAAACGAAGCTCTACAAGTGTCAAAGATATGCAAGGAATGAAAAAATAGTTTGGCGTACAAACCATTGGTCGGCATATAATTTTTAGAAAACGAGGAATGTTAAGCAAAGTAAGCCGTACATTAACACAGGGGTAAAATTGAGCGTAAATATTAGTAATCATTTCAAACTCCCTTTCAACTCCCGTGGCAATGTGCAAGTTTACTTTTATAACCTTTAACCATTTTTGTGTTATTTACATTGTCTACTAACGATTCCTACCTATTTTGTACATACTGCTGTTGTTTGGAAACCGATCGATTTGATTTCTTTACAGGCAATCTTGAGGCCGGGACTAAGTCCGTTTCGTAACGTTTTAACACAATAAGAAATTGGCATCACGAGGAAAATAATAAATCTTTGAATATTTGAATAACCGTGGGAAGGTCCATTTTACAGCATTTGTTGTACATGATAATATAGCTGGAATAGATTCTCAGAGTGTGAACAAATTAAATGGACTTTTTTCTTCACTTCGAGAAGCTATTCTCTCCATAGTTAAAAACACAGGGTTAGATATGTGATTTTATGACTATTATAAACAAGCATGAGATTGTTTTCAAAAGAAAATACTTCTCGATCAAGCGGGTGGTTGGATGGGAGCATCACCCTTGAATCGTATACCTATGATGTTCGCATGGGTGTACGATCCGATAGTGATGTCGTTTCTTCTTCTTTTTACTAGCCTATCCTGCTTCTTTGGTTTGTGATTGTTTTTTTGACAGGAGAATTTTTTTTTTCTGTAAATCTTCTGCCTGTTTGTTCTTGGTTATTTATAATTTAGCTTATGATATCTTTAGGTTATGATTTTGATTTACATTTGTACTATTTTTGTTAGTGTTAGATTGCTTGTTTTTTTTTGTTTCAGCGGTCTCTCATATAACCTCAATTGTGTTGGAAGAGACCTAAAGCAACAAGCAAACAAACTTCTCGATCAACAATTAATTTCATCACACAATTTAGTGCTGTTGAAAGCAATTAGAGCTAGCAAGAGACATTCCTAATTAGATTTTGTTCTATCGAGTGAAAGACTCTCAAAACGTTTTAGCTTTAATAAATTATTCGTTATTTATGTATCTTTTCGTCCATCCTTTCATTCATCCATTCAACCATTCGTTCATCCATCCATCCATCCATCCTTTCATTCATTCGTTCATCCATTCATTCATGTATTTATCTTTTTGTTCTTTTTGTTTATGACTTACTTTATTTTGACCAGTGCTTACTTGGGAAAACTGAGCAGGGACGACATAATAATATAGACATAAAGCCACGTCCTATGTAGTCATTTTATACAATCAAACACATCGCAAGTATTGCAATCGATTGAGATTGAATTCGCGATGAAGGACAGAATTTGAGCAGAAAGGTGATTTTAACTATGCTTGACTCATTTGATATTAGCCAGGACGATATTATGGCTTACCTTTGCTTTTATATTTTTTCTTTATACTGGTTAAGTTCTTTCCATGCGACTTTTGTCCTTGTTCTAGAATCAGACCTTTCAAATTTTGATTAGTCCTGGATCTGCTTAAGCTCATTTATAGCAGACACGCTACTTACACACTTAATCGGTAGGTAATATAGACAACCATAGACCCGAAATCGGCCAAATTATGATTTTTAAAAGTTTTTGATTCAATAAATCGTGTTGAAAAGGAGAGTTTGGACGCTTTCATTTTTTCCCGTGGAAACAACGATTTTTTGACATTTCAAGCAGGCATCTCTGCTATTATATTTTGACCGTATTATCCTATTCAATACTGCCATTTTATAAATTGGTGCAAGCGCCTCAAAATTTCAACACACACACACACACACACACACACACACACACGCGCGCGCGCGCGCGCGCACAAACAAACACAAACACTTACAAATATACGTATATGATAACTTGGCGCTGATTCATTAGAAGGAGATTAGTGGAAAACGTCTCATTACAATATTTTGTCTTTTTTTTTTTTTGTCATCCACAGAACTAGACCTGAAGCTGTTTCAAGATTCAACAAAACACCCCAGTTATTACCGGTACCTCAAGGTCGATCTCAAGTCGAACTACCTTTTTGTCGGTGCTATGTGAGTACTCATTTTTTTAAAATAATTTTTGTTCATTACTTAAAGACAAACGAGCTGTACCTCCTCTTTACTCGTGCCGTAGTTTTGATGGATAATCAAAGAATGAACAGTGTACGGAGAATAATAGAATATTATCGGGTGCTACATTTGATTTCCTCCATGGGTGCTACGTAGAATGGGCTTGGAAAAAGGACATGGAAGGAGTGGGGCGGAATGAGAGAGATGGCGAGAGAGAGAGAGAGAGAGAGAAAGAGAGAGAGAGAGAGAGAGAGAGAGAGAGAGAGAGAGAGAGAGAGAGAGAGAGAGAGAGAGAGAGATTAACTCATCA
Organism: Berghia stephanieae; assembly: GCF_034508935.2. Lineage (NCBI taxonomy): Eukaryota > Metazoa > Mollusca > Gastropoda > Nudibranchia > Aeolidiidae > Berghia > Berghia stephanieae. Next base: position 43,251,378 of record NC_088361.1, read on the forward strand.
TAATTTCCATCCTTTTGAGATTGAGAAAATAATAAAATACCATTTATCAAAGGTTTTAATATTGACGGAACTTCTTTATTTTTAGCAAAGCTTCGAGCGCAAAATTTCAAGAAATTATTTTTATTTCTTTTGTTTGTTTCTTCAAACCACGATCGATTTGCTTTGGCCACAAAATTCAAAATTCAGTCTGTCAATTCATACCACCGAAGTTTGGTTTTATTTTTGTTTGTTTGTTGTTGTTGTTTCGTTTGTTTGTTTGTTTGGGGTTTTTTTTTGTTTTTTTTTTTTTTTTTTTTTTTTGGTTTTTAAAAAAAATCTGTTTCATGGCCTGAACGCGCATTTCCAAAATTCGTCTAGGAAAGACTTTTTTTCAATTTTCAGCATTAGAAGGGGCGGTAACTAAGGTTATAATAATCCGCTCTAATCGTTTCATGTCCGCGTATCATCAAAGGAAGTGTATTGTTATCAAACATTTCGAGACACTGGCGTTTGAATTTAAATAAGCCGCTTTTCCCCCTCCGCCTCCTCTCACCCCCCCCCCCCCCCCCCCCCCCCCATTTCTTTTTTCCTTTCTGTAGTCACAGCTTTTAGACAAAACATTTCAAATCTCCAAAGCCTTCTAGCATACTTCATTTTATTTTTTAAATATACATTTATATTCTTTCATGTTTTGTCCATGTTATGAATCGGATATTTCTTGGTGTTTTGTTGGGGGGGGGGGGGGGGGTATATATATATGACATTTTTATTTAGAAGTGTCCGAATGCAGAAAGAATGCAAAGCAGTGTGTATTATGGACGTGGTGAGAAATAATCTGATTTTGATCAGAGCAAGAAAAGAATGCCTTTGAGGGAAGCGTGACAGGTTGAACAATGTGTAGGGGGGACACTACCTACAACGTAGCGCCGTCCTGTCTAGCCGAGAGAGATGATTTTTTTAGCTGCAGCGGAAAGGCGTGAACTACGATATGTATCGGAACGGAGACCTTTGCCTATTAGCACGTGGATCAAATTAGAAATGAAGCGGGATTTTTCTCTTGTTTTAGCGGTCGGAGCATAATTGATTGAACCCAGCGAACTCGGAAATAATTAGTTGTAGAATTATTATGCCGTACTCTGAAAAAGAAAACAGCCGGTATTTGCAATTTTGGCCAGAAAATTCGTCTTTAATCAGTAACTGCCGTGCTCTGGAAAGACGTATGTTTAAAATTTTTGTAACAAAAATTGTCCTTCAAGATATCGATTGATTAAAATGACCCTCAACTTGTCAACAACTCTTAAACCAAACCCGAGACTTCGCGAAGTCCCAGGTTTGAGGGGTTTTGCTAAGATTTGAGTTATTTAGATCGATCGATATTTGACATGAAGGACGAGTTTTCTGGCCAAATGTTTTAATACATGTCTCTCCAGAGTATGGCAGTTAACTTACTGGTTAAAGACGAATTTTCTGGCCAAACATTTTGATGTTTTTGTTGTTGTTTTTTTTTTTTTTTCAGAGCACGGCAATATTATAATGTATTCTAACTAGGTCTGGATTATGTAATGGTTTATAATGAGGTAGACGCCATTTTTCATATTGTCAGACATAAGCAAAAATGACAGGGAAGATACGGTGATGATCCTTTGAGTATATACACAGATATACATCAAAAGTGGGCTCAACACGCCTTATTGAATTTAAAAAGAAAGAAAAGAGGGAGAGGGCTGTGGTGGGATGGTGGGGGGGGGGGGGGGGGGGGGGGGGGGGGGGGCAATTCCGGAGTCGTTAAGCTTAGTATTTATTGGCGACAGGAAAATTATTTCTAAGTCCTGAAAAGTGTTTTTTTTTTAACAATGTGAAACTTGATGCTCTTTAAGTTGGATGCTACAGACCTGCCGTTCATACCGATTAATCGGTATCATACCGATTTGCAAGACCTTTTTTTCGTATTTACCGATTTCCCGATTTACTTGCCGATCGTACCGATTTCTACTTTGAATATAATAATGTGAAATGTCACTAAATCTAAACTTCTGTAATACCAGATTCCATGTAAGTTTTGTACAGCATAACTTTTTAAAGGAACCGCAGTTTTCAAATTAATACAAGAGGTGCATTATTAAAATTGACATAATTATTAATTTGACCTCTACACTCTGGTTTCTGGTTGTGGCCAACCATTGGATAATTTTACGTCTCATACTGATTTTTTTTCCCCAGATACTGATTTTTTTACAATGTCATACTGATTTCCTTTTTCGTGAAGTGGCAGGTCTGATGCTAGATCCGTCAGATCTAAGTTAGATCCAGCTTCTCAGTCGCAGCCGGGTGAACAGAAGAGCTATAAGGAACATACAACTTTCCGTGCGTTTTTGACGTAGGTCCGTTTGCTTGTGGAATGATCTATCAGTGGGCGACTGGAATTTTCAAATGTTTACAATGTGAAGTGGAATTGCTTCATATTATTGTTAATGACGTGGAATCGTCAACTAAAACCGGAGTCCAAATCAATGACGTTATATTTATTTAACGTTGATCAAATCCGAACATATTACATTCTAGTTTCTATGCAAACAAAACAGATTCCAAAGTATTCCGAAAACGATACAAATCAATAAAAATAAAAATGGACATTTATAAAGCGCATTTCCACGATTTTACTATGCATGCTCGATGAGCTTCCCAATGCGTATTAATTTTATTCACATCCCAACCCCACCCCATAATCTGCAACATTTGGAGTCAAATTACTCGAAATTTGCCACCACCGAAGGGAATTTGGGTACCTGTGTATGTTATGGACATATTATTAGTACGCATAATATAGATGTATCGAATAATCAGACTTCCATAATTTTATGATCCTTTGGATTTTACACTGTGACTAGAATGCATTTCTTATCCCCCCCCCCCCCCCCCTTTTTTTTTTTTCTTTGCTTTAAAAAAAAATCTACTTCGTTTTTTAAATCACTGACTTTACTTCACTACTCTACATTCTATCACTATGAAATAATGTCATCGTTGATGGTAACCATAACATCTTATACACAATAAATATTTAGACTTGTTAAGACGAACTTGATTTCTCTGCTTGTAAAATACTTATGTAAAATACGGGAAACCTTTTATGTCCCTCTTACTAAAGGAATGTTACCCTTTTCAACAACTCAACTCCTCTTTAACCTGCCATCTGTCAAACTTGACTATGTGAGTTGATTTTGTTTTGGTTTTTTTAATTCCAGAAATATGAATTGTTAGTTATTGATCATGCATTAGCACAGGATTAAAACAATTTTATGAGCTCTATTGATGTTTTATTTTCGTTGAAATTATAGGTTTTGGGTTATGTTCAGTTCTCATCAAATCATCTTAGCACTTAATTGACTTTCATAATATTTCTGTGCATGGTGCTGAGCTCAGGTCATGTCTATTATTGTCTGTGTTTTTATTCTCTCATCGAAGAAATGACTTGAATACTTTAAGAAACTCCATTATCATACAACTCGGTTCCAAATATTTCAAAAGGATGTTGTAAATTTCGTTACACCAATAATTTTGTTGAATAATGGTATTTAATCTTCTCACCTTTAAAAAAAATGAGCTTTTAATAAGCGCAATATCCACTAAACGTGCTCAAAACGCTTTACAAGGGGACTCTGGCCAACAGCAACACTTAACATTTAGGACGGGACATGACGCCTGTTAGGCGATACTACATTTTTTTTTGTCGGACAGAGACAACGCTGTTAACAGCCAGGTACTCATTTTACACATGTATACGGTGAGAGGATGTGAGTAAAGAGCCTTTTCCAAGGACTCAACTATGCGCCGAGCGAGGCTCGAACCCAGGACCTTCCGACCCGAAAGTGAGTGTCATACCACAAGACCACATAGCCGCACTTCTTTACAAGTTTAAGCCATAATTTCTTATTTAAAGAGCGTATATAATATATAGACACTAACCATTGACTCTGCGCTTTAATATACTTCAATCTACGAGTGAGTAAAATTCCGTACTTTAAAATGCCTTTATGATTTAATGTTTTTATGAAATTTGAATGCAGAGTATTTGAAAGCTCAAATATCAACAACCTTGTGGGACTTTTTGATTGAAAATGACAGTATTAAAAACCAAAAAGAGGTGATTGTTTCAAATAAGATATTTGTTTATTTCTCTCTCTCTCTCTCTCTCTCTCTCTCTCTCTCTCTCTCTCTCTCTCTCTGTGTGTGTGTCTCTCTATTTATCTCTCTCTCTCTCTCTCTCTCTCTCTCTCTCTCTCAACGCGACAAACAAATAACCTATAACCTACCTAATAGCTCACACACGGTACAAATTTACAGCCAGTATTGTTAGTGCATAGTAATAAGCCTCAAATTGCGCGACTGTAGTCCTCAAGAAGTCTTGAAAATGTCTAGAATTTCTTTCATCATAAGAACCTTAGGGGTTAATGCCTTGTTTTTCCCCACAGTGGGTTGTGGCCTGTCTCGGTAAATCATCCAAAAACATTGTTGGTAGTGCAGCAGCGGCACTTTGATTCTCACTGCGGTGTTTTCGTTCTGGAAGGCCTAGATTTGATAAGGCACGGAAAGACTGACCTCATTTCTTGTGCCGTTAATGTTGGAAACTAAATTATTATGAAAGGCTAATATTATGGTTGGAAGTGTGTGGGGGGGGGGGGGGGGGTGTCTCCGATAGCTTAGTTGGTAGAGCACTCGCTTCTCACGTAAAGGAACTGTGATCGATCCCAGGTGCAGTCCAGGTTTAATTTTTTTCTGACCCTCTGATTGGGTAGCTGGTTCTGTTAGATAACGCTAGCGTCCCATCAAAAGGATGTAAGCAATTGTCATCGCCCGTTTCACGCCTTAGAAATCGAGATAAACTCCGGCTCCGTGGGCCTAATGGCTCTGAAGGACTCCGTACTACAGTGTTTATGTGGCTTGTCGGGGGCTTTCGTTTCAGAAGATGAAATCCTACCATGATTTTTCCGAAATCCTGGGAACGCCAGAAGTGTTAAGGATATGGGAAAAAAAAAAAACAACCCAAAAATCCTGTATATCTATACAATTTTCTAAGGTACATTTTATGAGAAAGAAATTTCTGTGCATTTTTTTGCTGACAACTCTAATCTTAAAAGAATCGCGATTGTTTTGTTGTTTTTGTTTGTTTGTTTTTTCTTCGTTTATTTGTTTTGTTGTTTTTGTTTGTTTGTTTGTTTGTTTGTTTGTTTGTTTGTTTGTTTTTTTTTGGGGGGGGGGGGCTATTTTGTTTGTTTGTTTTTTGTTTTGTATTTTTGTTGGTTGTTTTTTGTTTTTGTTTCGTTTTGTTTTTCATTGCAGATAATTTTAAAAGGAAAATGAAATGTTGTTATAATATAATATTGTCATTTGCCTTCTTTTTCTATCATTATAATCCATGTTCTTACAACGAGAAGCCCGTTTCCCTCAAATATTGATTTATGATTAGCACAACATCGCTTGAAAACAATTGTTACAAGAAACAAAGAATCTATCTATTAAAAAAAAAAAACAAAAAAAAACACGTAAAATAAAGAGTCCAGACGGATGGAGTCTTTTGTAAATGAAACAAAGAAAAGAAACAAAAAAGCGAAAGGGAAGAAGGAAAGGAAAATATAAATACGAAAACAATCAGCGTTGTTTCTTCATGTAGCAAGATTAAGAGCTTATCGACCGAGTGGAAGAGAGCTTGACATTTCTAAACAATGACAACATTTCAAACGAAACTTCCCTTGCTCTCGATCCTTGTGAACAGTCGGAGAACATGAACGCGCGTGTTGTGCTGCCATGCTGTAGGTCGATACTCGGAATTTAACCACTCACTCCAGGTATGAAGATTGGTTGTAAGATGGGCACAGAGCCCAGGCTTTGCCATCGGCACTGGATTGATTTAACCCCCTGTAATGCCGTGTAAAACATACCTGTCTGTCGCATACTTAAGACTGTACAATAGGCTTCAACAGTCGTGACGTCACTTCCCTGGTAATGACGACGTATAGTAACGTAGTAGCTGGTTCTAAACTATCGGAACAATGGCGGACGCCCGTATGATGTACTTCTCCGACAAGCATAAAAGTGTATCCAGAGTAGAAAATCATTATAAATCTGATCATGTTTTGAATTTTATACATTCTGATCACATGATATGTGAAAAAAGTTCTAGCCAGCATGAAGAATAAAAAGTACCTACTCACTGACAATTAAACACACACATTGTCCATTTTGACAAGATGAGGCACTGCATCGTTCATTCATCGAAGTCACGACGAAGATACTGATTGTAGTTTTGATGATGATGATGATGATGATGATGATGATGATTTCGACAGCGACTGTCTCAACGATCAATCTTCCTTATGAAAATCATCGGCCTTTTAACCGAATGATCAGATAACAAATGGATAACCCGAAACGTTATTGTAGATGTTCTCCGTTCTTTAATGTCTACACAAAAAAAAATCTTGTGAGTTTGCTTCAATCGGAAAAGGAAACAGAAAAAAGGGAAAGAAAAGAAAAGAAAAAAAAATGAAGCAAAACGTAATAAACCTATAAAATTATATCTGAAGTGTGTCTATCAATTGCAATCATCATCAGCTCTTGAAGCTTCTTTACATCTATCTCCCGTAAATTGTGTAACAACGATATCTCTGTAAACCAATCACAAGGATAATAACCGTCGAAAGGCTCTGCGACTGCCGGCTCAAGTGGATTTAAATTGTAGACTGATAAAACATAGCAGGTACAATTTGCCGTACAAATTAGCTGGAAATCATATTTTCTCTACCCGATCCAAGGCTACGAGACAATCAAATTTTCGATTTCGATCTTTCTTAAACTAAAGGTCTAAACGTGGTAGACAAGATATTTATTACCTCAGGTGTTGGATACACTGGAAAACCTGATCACTTTTTGGTTGAGTCTTGATAACAGAAATATCTATTTCTATTTCCTTTTGGCTGCCAGTCTTACCTGGTTGCAGTTGGGTTTTGTTTTTCTCGCCTTCTGCTGCTTGCCCCCTAACTTAGACATCGTCTCTCTTGAAACATTTCAAATAAGAGCACTTTTGTGTAATTTGGAGTGCATGATAAAAGCGCGACCCGTTTCTTTGGCTTTTCTTCTTTTCGTTGGATTTGTCACGAAAAGGGTGATTAAATTTCGAGTGTTGACATAACACTGAGTGAAGTACATACTGTCCTCAATTAAAGTGCCAAAATTTGTTCTGGTATTAAGCGTATCTTTGTTGAAATAGACGGATAATGCGAAAAACGACATTAGCATTCCTGGGCGGCAAAACGATACAAACCTATGGCGAACCAGGGCGGGTGGACCTGTTGAAAAAAAAAAAAAAAAAGAAACCCGTTCGTTGTAATATAAGATTTTGTACCCACAGTGTCGCTGAGTTACGTGACATTTTATATTTTTGTCTTAACCAATTTAACTGTCGTACTTTGAAAAGAGACGTATTTTTAAAAATTTGGCCAGAAAACTCGTATAGGCAAAAACTCTAAAACCTGGGACTTCGTGAGGGTTTTAGAATTCTTTTTTTTTTTTTTTCTCATACGAGGGTCATTTAAATCGATCAACATTTGAAGGACGAGTTTTCTGGCCAAATTTTGATATACGAGTTTATCCAGATAGTGCTATTAGCTGGTTAACACCAATTTTAGACAAGGTTCGGGTATCAGTTGTTGCCTTGATCAGACATTGAGTCTATCCTGTAAACGTCCTAAATTGACGGACTTTTATGAAAGTCTTCCGCTTTCGATGTCATTTGACCTCGCAGCTTCGGCCGTTCCTCGTATTCTTGTGTTGTAGATCTCCATCTGCCTCTGTCTTGTATCATCATCATCATCATCATCATCATCATCATCATCATCATCATCATCATCTCATCATCATCATTATCGTTATCATTATTTGCAGCAAAAATATAAGATGAGGATAGTGAGTGTTAAACTCAGTGTGCGTGGGTCCTTTCGAAATCGTCCAGCCTTGTCATTAAGGTCATCTGACTATAATTGAATATAATTTGAATTAATTACACGGAACTGTGTAGGAATGGCCATTCATTGTAATCCATACGAGATCAGAAAGTTAGATCACACCTAAAATCAATTTGTTAATAGGGCGTCATGGCCATTGTCATCGTTCAATGGACAGTCTCAACAACACCGCTGCTGAAGGTGCGAAGTTACCATTTCCTCCTTTTCACGCTTAAAGATGGCTTTGACAAATGATCCGTTATAGAAGACCATTACAAGAGCGTTACATCGCAAATAGCAGGGCATGGCGAGGTGTTGAAGCCTGTATAGTTGAAGGGGGGACACAATGCAAGGAAGAGCCTCAATTGCCAGTTGGGATATTAGAGCCATATAATGGGGATAGACCAGACCTGCCCTATACGACGAAAAAATCGTAAAATTACGAGATTTCGGCTCCATTTTCAGAACTTGATGAGCATTTCTAAGTCATTAAAACGTATGGCAAAATGGAAGTTGATGCTATAGTACATTATTTAAAGGATTTTGGCGTGTTATGTTATCATTGTGAGAGTAAACCGTTGATTTTTAATGTTAACTGTAGCAACTACATTATTTGTCTCCTAAAATATTACGAATTATAAAATGTTCGATTAGGCAGGTCTGGGATATACAGATATCCACAGACTCATTATTCTTTGTGTTGCTTGCTCTGCTATGCTACATCTACGGGGTGATGGCCATCAACGAGATCAATGCGGAGGAAACAGACAAGATAGACCCGCTGATAGATCCACCGATAGCAGACGAGACGGAGATTGATTGGTGTCACTAGGCGTCTTCTGTCTGTTATTTAGACGAGTCGCATAGTCTTTAAAGTAATAGCGGACTAGTCTGTAGCATCAGGGCAAATGGCCTAGGAGTTAGGGTGGTTATGAGGATGATGAAGTGATTTCTCTCCCCCCCCCCCCTTTTTTTTTTTTTTTTTTAAATTTTTCAATAAATTCCGTCATGACGTCGCTTGTACGTGTTTCCAATTCAGAAAAGTGAGTGGAGCAGGCACTTATGTTGGTAACAACAAGATATGAAGTGAGTAGAAAAGTGCCAGAAGACAATAGAGAATAAAAATTTTTTTCGCGGCGGTGGTGGGGTTTGAACCTGCGACCTTATTGGTACGACAACTCCGCCTGGCAGGTGAGAGCGTGGCTCTACCGTGTGAGCTATCCACGAACACAAAAATATTCGTTTCAAACCCAAAGTCATTTCTAGATCCCTCTCTCACCCACTTCTTGAGATCGCCGATTCGTTCACCACCATCGCGAAGTAATTTTGACCAGCAGTTAAGCTTAATAGCCAATATTCTCATCACAAACATATAACATAGAAACGATTGAGACATTGAGTATGCTCCGGTGTATGGGGTGAATTTTTAATTCAGAAAAGTGAGTGGAGCAGGCACTTATGTTGGTAACAACAAGATATGAAGTGAGTAGAAAAGTGCCAGAAGACAATAGAGAATAAAAAAATTTTTCGCGGCGGTGGTGGGGTTTGAACCTGCGACCTTATTGGTACGACAACTCCGCCTGGCAGGTGAGAGCGTGGCTCTACCGTGTGAGCTATCCACGAACACAAAAATATTCGTTTCAAACCCCAAAGTCATTTCTAGATCCCTCTCTCACCCATTCTTGAGATCGCCGATTCGTTCACCACCATCGCGAAGTAATTTTGACCAGCAGTTAAGCTTAATAGCCAATATTCTCATCACAAACATATAACATAGAAACGATTGAGACATTGAGTATGCTCCGGTGTATGGGGTGAATTTTTAATTCAGAAAAGTGAGTGGAGCAGGCACTTATGTTGGTAACAACAAGATATGAAGTGAGTAGAAAAGTGCCAGAAGACAATAGAGAATAAAAAATTTTTTCGCGGCGGTGGTGGGGTTTGAACCTGCGACCTTATTGGTACGACAACTCCGCCTGGCAGGTGAGAGCGTGGCTCTACCGTGTGAGCTATCCACGAACACAAAAATATTCGTTTCAAACCCAAAGTCATTTCTAGATCCCTCTCTCACCCACTTCTTGAGATCGCCGATTCGTTCACCACCATCGCGAAATAATTTTGACCAGCAGTTAAGCTTAATAGCCAATATTCTCATCACAAACATATAACATAGAAACGATTGAGAATATTTTTGTGTTCGTGGTTAGCTCACACGGTAGAGCCACGCTCTCACCTGCCAGGCGGAGTTGTCGTACCAATAAGGTCGCAGGTTCAAACCCCACCACCGCCGCGAAAAAATTTTTTATTCTCTATTGTCTTCTGGCACTTTTCTACTCACTTCATATCTTGTTGTTACCAACATAAGTGCCTGCTCCACTCACTTTTCTGAATTAAAAATTCACCCATACACCGGAGCATACTCAATGTCTCAATCGTTTCTATGTTATATGTTTGTGATGAGAATATTGGCTATTAAGCTTAACTGCTGGTCAAAATTACTTCGCGATGGTGGTGAACGAATCGGCGATCTCAAGAAGTGGGTGAGAGAGGGATCTAGAAATGACTTTGGGTTTGAAACGAATATTTTTGTGTTCGTGGATAGCTCACACGGTAGAGCCACGCTCTCACCTGCCAGGCGGAGTTGTCGTACCAATAAGGTCGCAGGTTCAAACCCCACCACCGCCGCGAAAAAATTTTTTATTCTCTATTGTCTTCTGGCACTTTTCTACTCACTTCATATCTTGTTGTACGTGTTTCCGTACTCTTGGAAAATCAACCAAAGTGTTGAGGGTTTATGGAATTTTAATTTTATCTAGTCTTTGAACAATGCTCTCTCTCTCTCTCTCTCTCTCTCTCTCTCTCTCTCTCTCTCTCTATCTATCTATCTATCTATCTATCTATCTCTCTCTCTGTGTGTGTGTGTGTGTGTGTGTGTTTGTGTGTGTGTGTGTGTTTCTTTCTGTCTCCCCCTATCTCCCAGTTTCTCTCTTTCTTTCTTTCTCGGTCTGTCTCTCTCTCACACACAGACACAAACGTGCACAAACACCCGTAGATATGTTTGTTATACGTTTGATTAGACCAATTGTTGGATGATATTCATTATTGTAATGTTGTAATCAGAATTCAGAAGCAGATGGCACACGACTTAATGCGCTATCAATTCCACTTCCTAACTATCACGTTACCACGTTTTTCAAGGTGAATTTCGTTCTTAAAATGTATCCCAATATTTAAAAAATGTTTTCTTCTTAAAATAAGTTTTGTTTTGGTGGTTTGTGGGGGGGGGGGGGGGGGGGGGGGGAAGAGTGTTTTGTTTTGTTTTGTTTTATTTTATTTTGTTGAGGGTCGGGTTTTTAATGTTCTTTTGTTTTGTTTTGTTTCATTATGTTTGTTTACTGAGTGCGTTTACACTTCATGAGCAACAATTAGGCAACACATTTAGAATCTGCATAATATTAGACAAGAATAGTCTCCATAATTTGCCTTTTAGTTTTAGGATGCGTGTGATAAACACTTAAGTTGACTGTTGATTTTTTCCGAAGATGTTGTTCAAGAGTCAGTTTGTTTTTGGTGACTCAAAGAGTAGATTCTACATGTGCACATTAGCAGGTATGCTAAGCAAGGGTGAATGTGGGCTTTTTAACATTGTTGTAATGGACAATTTTTGCGTCGGTTTTAGAAATAAATAACAATGTCAAATTGAATGTAAGCTTCAATTTAGTCTACGAAAACAGTTAACAACGCCATTCGTCTGTAGTGTTTCAGTCATCCTGTTTTGTTGATAAAGGGGAAACTCGACACGTCCATTTTATCTGTTTTCGTATATTAAATTGAAGCTTACATTCAATGTCACATTGTTATTTATTTCTTCGAGCTTCGAGCAGCAACATTTACATTCGTCGGTTTTAGAGCACCGTATTTCCATTAGAACAATGAGCCTATGTCAGTTTTGGTTATCAGACCTAAATAAGTACACATCGATGTTGATGGGATTAAAGATAAAACTGTGTGTGTATGTGTGCGCGCGCGCACTTGTGTGTGTGGTGAAAGGGGTGAGGGATGAAGGACGAAGTGCCGGAGAGTGAACGAGGATGCGTGAAATGGCACTTTTAAGACAGAGACAGAGATGAACCGGGAGATTGGTGGGGGGGGGGGGGGGGGGGGGGGGGGGGGGACTGGATCAATACCAATAGTTATAGGATGCTGGAGGTTGGCTGAATTGGGAAAAAAGATGCGAACAGA
>NC_088361.1:43268595-43311095 GCF_034508935.2 Berghia stephanieae
ATTAAGACATTCGCGTCTCGCCATTGGAGAAATAATTGCTGCATATCAGTTGGTGAGTCACCTGTTTTCACCATTACCAGGTCTTATAATAAGTTGTTTATTTTTAAAAGCTTTTGGTTAAACACTCTTTTCAACACACGAAAGCCCGGAGGGCATTAAGTTCAACGTTGAAGTTGTTTAACGAAATCACATGCATTGTGAATGGAATATACTTCTTCTTCTTCTTCTTCTTCTTCTTCTTCTTCTTCTTTTTTTTTTTTTTTTTCTTCTTCTTCTTCTTCTTCTTCTTCTTCTTCTTCTTCTTCTTCTTCTTCTTCTTCTTCTTCTTCTTCTTCTTCTTCTTCTTCTTCTTCTTCTCTCTCTCTCTCTCTCTCTCTCTCTCTCTCTCTCTCTCTCTCTCTCTTCCCTTTTTTTTTTGCGTTTTCTTCTTTTGTTTTCTTCTTCTTTCTTTTTTTTTAAAATTGTTTTTTTTTGTTTGTTTGTTGGGTTTTTGTTTTTGTAGATGTCAGAACTTATTGAGTATTTATGAAAACGTGAACATTTATCTACTAAACTTGCTCAAAGCGCTTTACAGGAGGAGACATGACGCCTGTTAGGCGATGTTTCATTTTTTTCCCCCCTACAGAGACAGCGCTTTAACGGCCAGGTTCTCATTTTATACCGGAGTATGGTGAGATAATGCGTTGCAAAGAGCGGGACTATAATCAGGACCAATCGGAAGACAAGTGTCAAACCACAAGACCACCAAGCTGCACTGTAGCCTCTTCATCGATTTATTTGTTCTATTTTTTAAATTTACTTTTTTAAAAATTATTTTATTTTAATCCTTAATGACGATATTATCAAAAATTGATAGTTTGCCTTACTGTGTTTGTTGTTGTTTATTTATAGGAACCGCATCTATGGGCTGGTCCTGAACAATATAGAGCTTGAGTCGAAGGTAAGAGAATTTTAAAATGCACATACACGTCAATATATCATTTTTTTTTTTTATGTTTGTGAGATATTTTAAAGATTTGATAGGGATTCAGTAATTTGCGTGGTCACTGTTAAAGTGGTATGGTTTTGTTGGGTTTTTTTTTGTGGGGGGGGGGGGGGGGTGTGTTGTGTGTGTTTTTTGTTTTGTTTTGTTTTTTTTTGTTTTTGTTTTGTTTTGTTTTGTTTCTATCTCCATTTACTACGTACGTCATCATAGTGTAAAACAAGACAGTATCATATCCTGCCACATAGACATTAACTATTTAAAAATCAACCTTTATTTCGCGACAATATTATAATATAATTGATTGATAAATGCCATTATTTGGTTCGTAAATTATATGTTGTCTTTAAAAATCAATATTGTGTCATCACAAACAATACTCACTCAACTAGTTAATTATTTTCCAACCTTTGTTATTTTATTTTTTTTTTGTCCAACAGAGACTGAACCAGCAATTTCCTCCTTTACCAAAGAGTATGTACCTTTGCAAAATCAATGGGAAGTCAGAGGTAAGTATCATTATATTCATTCTCTAAACCAGTGTTTCTCATAATTAAATATTATATAGAAGGAACGTAATTGACGTCTCTCAGCTCTCTGATATTGTTTTTTAGACAGTCATTTTAATGATTTAATGATTTGTTCTCACTAAACTCTATCATTCAGACTGTAAACGTTTAAGGTTACCCATAGTTTTGTGAGTTGGTAAGTTATAACTGACTTGCGTATGTTGCAAGTATTTTACCTAAATGCATAGCATCATTGCGCTGTATGTGATATTAATATACCCCGTGTCTCAATGGGAAATATTTTTGTCATACGGATTTTTTAACATTTATAGAAAACATTAAATATGAAAAATATAAAACTGCTCTTTAGGAAACCTTTTATTATAATAATAATATTAATAATATATATCACTTGTATAGCATATAACCATGGCTTGGTCATGCTCTATGTGCTTCACAGTTACAAGAATGACAATCTCAAATAGACTAACACACACACACACACTCACATACACAAACAGAAACACTTTCAATTATTACTCAAAGGAAGTAAATAAAAACCCCATCTGTATCAAATAAATGTGAAACAATGACAGAGACTTAAAAATATGTTTTTGTAAAAAAAAAAACAAAAAAACTTTGATTTAAAAACATCGACATTTGATGCTTCATGAATAGCCCTGGGAAGATCCTTCCATATTTTAGGACCAAGTATGTAACTCTCTGTCTCACAACGGTATTATGTTGGGATGGCTTAGACCCTGAAATGTGTATTTAGGGGATGGCCTTGACCCGAAATGTGTATTTAGGCGATGGCTTAGACCCTGAAATGTGTATTTAGGCGATGGCTTAGACCCGAAATGTGTATTTAGGGGATGGCTTAGACCCGAAATGTGTATTTAGGCGATGGCTTAGACCCTGAAATGTGTATTTAGGGGATGGCCTAGACCCTGATATGTGTATTTAGGGGATGGCTTAGACCCTGAAATTGGTATTTGGGGGATGGCTTAGACCCTGAAATATGTATTTAGGGGATGGCTTAGACCCGAAATGTGTATTTAGGCGATGGCTTAGACCCTGAAATTTGTATTTAGGGGATGGCCTAGACCCTGAAATGTGTATTTAGAATGAAAATGGTAAAAAATACAAACTTAAGAACTTTTTCTTTTCACATTTTAAATGGTTTCCTTATGTCTTGTTTTTTAAATAGATTTTATAAGATTTCATGGTTGTGCTGAACATTTTTTGACTCCCATAATTATATTCTGATTATCCAATGGCATATTTCTCTCCTTTCCCAGAGCTTTGACTGCCAAAACCATGTACGATTCATGGTTCGTAACCTGACTGAACCAAACACTTTCTACATGTGCTCTACAGGCTCCTATCACCCTATAGCGTATCAACTTCAGGTAAGACCTGACAGAATTCTCATACCTCCCTACTGTTACCCTTTTGACGAATTCAGTCCGCAAAAGTGCCGCTGGTTACTCTTCTTCGCAAAATCTAAACTACACTTGTATGTTTGGTGGTTTATCAATTTTCTGATATAATCAAATGAATGACGAACCACGACATATTCTAATTAAAAAGGAGTTTAATTATAAAAATGGGGTCCCAATAGCTCAGTTCTTAGAGCACTCACTTCACACTCAAAGGGACTGAGCTCGATCATGGGTGCAGTGGAGATTTATTTCTGGTCATCCTGTCCATCCAGCATGTCTGTTGCCAACCAGTACTGTGTCTTTGTAAGGTACATTTACAGACATTGCCCCAATTGTAAATGCTTGACTATAGCCGAATATTGTAAGAGTGCCTAGCAGTACCAAAAAAAAAAGGTGTATAAAAATGTTGCCTGACAGGCAACTTACATTCTGTGAAATGGAAATTCGGTTTCATGTTTGACCTCCTGGGCCGTATTGTGAAGCAAACTGAGCATGGCGAATCAATAGAAATTCACAGAACAAGTGAGATGTGCATATTTATTTATTTCCGTTTTACTCAATTTTCAATCTTCAAGATAGTCTTGTTTTGCTGTCAACAATTCATGACAGTTTCCATTGTCAAAGTATCTCCGATGTTTTCTTTCAGTTGCGGAGCAACCAGTTCTCCATAGTCAAAGAGAATCTGAATGGCATTGGCATTTGTCCATATGATCCAACAGACAACATCACAGCCATTCTTGTTGGTAAGTTGTCTTGGTCAGTGATATCACCAAAATTATGGCTTATGCTGTTTATGTCATAAAAAAACAAACAAAATCATCATACATTAAAGTATATATTTTTGATATAAGTATATAGCAATCGCAGTTTCTGTCTTATTATATTGTAAAAAATAACAGATTATTCTTCCATACTTAAAATACATAATGCCTCCACAAGACAAAAATGAAACACAAAGGGGTTCTACAATAGATTACTATCATTTACATAGGTATGGGTGCAAGATTTCTGGCTTTACTGGGATGTACAGATTTTTGAAATTGATTTTAGTTTCTTTCCAACAATTAGATCACCCCGACACGATTCTGTTGTGAGGCAGGTCATAGGTCACATTTCAAAATAAGTTTCAGGCTTTTTGAATTTTTGGACACGGATTGCAGGCTTTTTTGACCAAGCCTATTTGAACTTGTGTATAGATGATTCAAACACCCAAAACACATTTCTTTTAGAACACAGTGTGTTAAACACGTCTTCTTCTCACCATTTTTATTATCTTTATTGACACATTTAGCATTTCTCACTTCAAAATTAATTCAGTGAAAATTATTTTACACTTGAACCACATATTTTTTACCTTTCAAACTCTTGAATTCAAGAATTTTATTCAAACGCATAAATTCAAGCATTTTACTGCATTTCCCTCTGGCAGAGAAAGGCAATCCTGGAGGCATCCCATCCCTGTTTGCTGGCAGCTACGCCAACCTCATCAAGTCAGACCCCATTTTTTGGCGTCCACCCAACCCTCTGGAGGAAGTATCACTAGCAGCTGATTTTGTCAGAACTATCGCCAACAGGAATGACTGGCTCAATGGTGGGAAGCATTAGTTTATTTGGGAAAAAGGTGGGGGGGGGGGGGGGGGGGGGTGGAGGAGGAGGAGGAGAGAAAATGGGTATGATCTATATACATCTCATTTTACTTCCTCAGCATCAATCATATGAAAGCATACATTGCATTTATAATGGAAAGGGCACTATAGAAATGATATTATTATTATTATCATTATTATTATTATTATTATTATTATTATTATTATTATTATTATTATTATTATTATTATTATTATTATTATTATTATCATCATTTTATCATACTACCTTTTCCACTGCTGTTCATTTATAGAATGGCCTTTCCAGAAAGTAGTTAAATGATTTGAGCACGTTTATTGGGCTACAAACATGTTTCGATTCAAGATTTCACGAGCTTGTCTTGTTTTGTAATGAAGTTAATTTCACTGCCTTGGCAAATGCAGATAGGAACTGCAGCTCTTATTTGTGCTGCAATGCAAGGACAAAATTTGAGCTTTTATATATATATATATATATATATATATTATATTATATATATATATATATATATATATATATATATATATATATATAGCAGTATCCACTAACAGTGCTCAAAGCACTTTACAAGGGGTCGCTAGCCAACAGCAACACTTAACATTTAGGATGAGACATGAGGCCTGTTAGACGATATTACAAATTATTTTTTGACAAAGACAATGCTGTTATTGGCCAGGTACTCATTTTACACCTGAGTATGGTGAGAGAATGTGAGTAAAGAGCCGTTTCCAAGGATTCAACCTTGTCCCCTCTGATTGGGGCTCGAACCCAGGACCTGATCCTGAGGTGAGTGTTCTACCACTAGACCACATAGTTGCACAGATTTATGAACTCTATTAGCATTTGACCATACAATATAGAGATCTTTTGCTACTCTCTCAGTCAAGCAAGGAAAATAAAGATGTAACATTAATTAAAACACTTCCATTTTAAACTATTTCAGAGCCGCAATTTGTTGGATCCTTTGATGTGGATGACTATGTTTATGTTTTCTTCCGAGAAGTTGCCCTGGAGTATACAAACTGTGGTAAAAAGATCTACTCTCGAGTGGCAAGGGTTTGTAAGGTAGGCTTTGCTGAGTGGAAACAACTATGACAAGACAGATTTAGTCATGCATTGCTGGCCACCTTGTTTTGAACTAATTTCGAATTAGAATACTTTTAATTAATCTCTTGAGTACGGATGTAGGGAGAGGCCATGAGATGTAAATTTGGGTAGAAATGTAGTCTTATTTGATTATTTGCCAGTATCACTTAAAATAATTCATTAATTGTGATGACTTCTCTTTTTCCATATAAAATGTGATGTATGATATAGTATCACTCCAATAATTGGGCTTACAAGTGTGCATCTAATTTATTTGTCTTTGGCTTTGTGTCTGTGTGAAGGCAGTGTTTTCTTTGGTGTGGATGTGTGTTTGTGTGATAGTTTGCGCATTTTAGAGTGTGTTTGAGTGCGTCTGGTTGGTGGTGTTGATGTGTGTGTGTGTGTGTGTGTGTGTGTGTGTGTGTGTGTGTGTTGGTGTGGGTGGGTGTGCATGTATGTATGTGAAATGGTGTTTGAAAGGTAGGGGGAGTTAAGCCTTCTATCTAATCTGTGATTATTTTTAGGGATATTATTATTGAGCTTCAAACTTCAAAACTTGTCATTAACCAGTTATCTTTTAATGATCTAAATTTTTTTTATATTCAAAACAATAAGTTTGTTTCTGACAAACTCTAATACCCGACACAAAAATAATTTCATAAGTAAATTAATCCATATCTTTTCATCAGTTTCTTGAGACAAAAATAGAGCCAAATTGGCATGACTATGACATTATTTATTGCTGGCATCATTATTAATCATCAAAACTTAAAACATTGATTGTTTACTTTACGCTACATATTTTGTTATTGTGATTATCAAAGATTGGCTTTCATCATTGGAAAATTGATATTTATCATACTGTTTATGATGACTTTGCTACTGTTTGATATTTCTTTTATAATTGATTCAATTCAGAATGACCGTGGTGGCCGCGATGGCTTGATAAAAAATACTTGGGTCTCATTTGTGAAGGCAAGACTCAATTGTTCCATCCCAGGGGAATACCCTTACTACTTTGATGAAATACGTAAGACTTTTGTCTTTTATTCATTTTGCTTTCATCTAGTTATGTGTATTGTTAAAATTCAACTGACACATCACAGTAATCACAATTTCATTTGAATACAATTATTATTAGGCTTGAACTTGACATATTTTGATACCAATATTTGTTAACGACTCATATGTAAAAACTTCCTTAATTCTGTTTCAACATTTTTAAGCCAAATAAAAGATTCTCCTTTTTGCCCAATACAAATTCTCTACCATGTGATCACATCAAAAAATGTGGGCCCCTTGTGTGTAAAATTAATCGTATTATTGTTAAATTTTGTTTTGTTTTCTTTTTCATTTTTACAGAGGATGTATACAGAGCTGGAGAGCGGTTTTATGCTCTTTTTACAACAAATATGTGAGTAGGCCCTTTAGTGATGATATAATAGAATAGTATGGCTGTGATCTTAAATAGGCACATTACATTCAAGAAATGTAATTAATCTTCTTGTGGTCAATAATCAGATACCTCAATATACATTCTGTTTCAGAAACCTCAATTAATCTTGGTTAATCGTCTCAAATTATTTATTTTGCTTTTTATAAATGAAAGTCGGAAAACATTTTTTTGCTTTCAATGTTGCCTACATAAACTAAGTGTAACTATTCTTTTTGTTAGACAGTATTTATTTATTTATTTATTTATTTATTTATTTATTTATTTTGTCAATGATTTTAACAAGTGTATAAATGTTTTTACATTATCCCCCTTTAATTTCAGAAATGGTCTGACTGCTTCTGCCATATGTGTTTATGATTTGAAGAACATTGATTGGGCATTCAGTGGTCCTTTCAAAGAGCAAAATGACAAGAAATTGATATGGTTGCCAGTGCCTGAAGGAGAGGTGCCTCAGCCCAGACCAGGAGATGTAAGCATCTGCAATTCTTATTTTAAATAATATGATGATGTCAACAGTAAATATACACAAAATAATGATTCGCTTCCTTAAAAGGTGATTCATATTGTTGAAGTTGGCTATTTCTTCCTTTCATTACTCTGTAACAAATGGTTGCACACATCTGACTGGTAATTCAGTAGCTCCGAGGTTCAATCTCCAGTCAAGACATGCTGATTTTTTGGACTGATTCTTTTCCTGTATTTTTCTCCCCGCTTCTGTCCTTGTTTCATATTCACCTTTTTAAAAATATTTTATGTTGCACTTGGGCTTGCTCCCTATTCGTCACTTTGAAAGATAGTGAGTTTTTAGACAGCAGAAGCGGGACATGAGAGGGGAGATTTTAGTAGTAAAATTTATATTACACGAGATTGGTTGTTTATTATGCAAAGTGAGCTATTCACAAGTAAGGACCAATCAGTGACCACTGTTCTTTATTCAGTGCTGACGGTTTTCTTCAGATCTGCGGAAATCCAGGATTTTAGAGTCAGAGCAGGAATTTCCTCCTTTAAAAAATAGTACATTTCCCCCCAATCAAATGTACCAGCAGTGAGAGACTTGATGTGTGTAGGAACAAACATGTGCAGTTTCTCACCTCACTCTCCACAAGTTATCTAGAGTTTTGAAAATAGTTAATTATCTCAATTGCTCTAAAAGTGGGGAATAATGTTGTAGAAATGGGGCTCAAAGGCAATCGTTCAAGATTTTCTTCCTTTTTCACTTTTTTTAAACCATCAGAACTGATTAATTTTAACATTCCTATCTTGATCAGTGTGCTGCCTTGGGGTCCATGAGAAGAAATGAGCAACTGCCTTACAAGCTGACAAACTTTGTGACAAGATCCAACATGTTGATGGATAGAGCAGTGTCCCATACCTACGGGAAACCAATATTCTATAAAAGCAACTCTCTAATGACTAAACTAGTCGGCGTTCAGAATGTTGCCGGCCTGAATGAGTTTGTCTTCTTCACCTCGACAAGTAAGTAATTTCTAAAAACTTACGGTTTGCAAATATTCTTTTTTCAAACAATTCAAGTTGTAATTAATGCTAGTATTATCCACTCTTCAGACTTAGACGTAAATTTTTTTTTAAAAGGATGAATGATAGCCTTTTTTTTCTTTGAAAATGATGATGATGATGATGATGATGATGATGATGATGATGATGATGATGATGATGATGATGATGATGATGATGATGATGATGATGAAGACAAATAGGTCAACTCTGAATAACAAAGACGCAACAATGCTGGTGACAATGGCTAGGATGATGGTATCTGTGTTATGATGAAGAAGATGACGAGGGTATTAATGATGATGGTGATGATGATGAATATCCTCTGAGTGCTGGCCCAGATTTCATCATCATACATGAATGAGCCAATGAAATTCTGAACAAATTTTATCTTTTTCCAACAGATACCGGTGTTATCTACAAAATTGCTGCCTGGCCTGGTCTCACCTCGCTGGATGCTCCCAAGACATATCATGTCACCACCTACATTCCCTTCAGTGATAAAAGACCCATTTGGAGCCTCATCATGCATGTAAGCTGACTGTGTGGCAAATTTATAACATAATCATCGGTACAAAACTCTTCCTTCTTTGAATGAGACATCGTCTAAGCATAGTCTAGATAAACCACATCGTTCAGGGTTATCATTATCTTTTTACACATTCATTTCTTTTCCTTGTTTCATAAAAAAAAAATTTAAAAAGAATTCTTTACAAATTGCAGCATTAGAATAAAAAGTAGATTTGCAGTCGCTCGTTTATACAATTATTTTATTGGACTTGGTGATCACATTATACTAGTCTTTTGACATGTGTTTTGGGTGAAATCCAGAAAAAACAAAAGATCATGAAAGATTACTGGTGTAGATTATATTTGACAGACATCTCCATTCTGCAGACATCTCATGTCTTTTGAAATCCTTTTTGACCCAGTTTGCTAAAAATTAGATTTTGGTGGCATGTTGTCATGTGACCATTTGTCTGCATAAAAAATTGCATGAGAACTTCATCTTCATTTTTTCGACTTTTTTTCGACTCAAAAAAACGTATTTTGTGACCCATGGTATGGTTAAATCCTGCCCATTTTTAGTTTCAGTGGACTGATTTCATGAAAGAATATCAAATAGTCTTTATAACTAAGTAAAGGCAAAAACATATCAATTAAAAGTAAAAACTCTCCTCTATCTTCAACAACCAATCACTTTGTTCTTAATTATATCATGTGGTCACAATCTCATCAGAGAGCGAGAGGAGAGTTTTTCCCTAAACTCGTTTACTTTGACTTTTAAATGCGTTTTTCTCAAAACTGCAATTTTCCCTCAGTTTTCAACCAATCTTTTTCAAACTTTCTACAAATGAGTGTTATACAAATACGCAGGTCCTCTAGGAGCCGGATTTTTGGAAAAAAAAATTCTTTTATGAGTAATTTCAAATTATGTAACTTTTTTCAAGGGGAATAATCGAGTAATAACTTTGAACTTAATTGTTAAAGTTTCTAATTAAAAAATTAAAAATCGGGCTTCTAGAGCCTCTTTATTTTCCTTTTTTCTACCTCTGGCCAAAATATTATGGCAATCGGTTGATAAACAAAAAAGCCTTTGACTTTTTAAGATGTGTTGTTTATTTTCCAATATGCTGTCGTTTCCATAGCAACGGGCAACTTTTTTCGAAAAAAATTATATGCAATCATCCTTCCCAAACATATACATTATGACTGTACATAGAAGTTTAGGATATTTCATCAAATAAAAAAAATGACACTTTAGTGTCACCCCCCCCCCCCCCCCCCCCCCCCCCCCCCCCCCCCCCCCCCCCCCCCTCCCCCCTTAACAGACTTGCCTACTACTATGAAAAATTTGTAGAATTACAAAATTTTGGCTCCAATTTCAGAAGTTCTGAGCATCTCTAAGTCATTAAAACTTATTGAAAATGAAAGTTGACACTAGACTATATAATTTTATGGATTTTGAAGTGTTATTTAATCCTTTTGAGGGTAAATTGTTGATTTTTAATGTTAACTATAGCGACTACAATTTTTTAATAAGTTTTCAAGCAGGCAGGTCTGTTCTCCTTTTGCCACTTTTAAAAATGTCCTTATAAATGTTCATCTCCAATAGAAAAACTGGGTTTACTTTGGCACGGACATGGCAGTGGGTCAGATAGAAGTAGTGAAATGTGACATGTACAAAAAGATTGACTTGTGCATCTACGACCCTCACTGTGGCTGGGACATAGTTCTCAGAGAATGTCAACCAAACAATAGAGAAAGGTATGGAGTAGAAGTGAGAAATAAAAACGTTAAATGTTTTTTTGATAGCGATGTATATGATGAATGGGCTCTAATGTTTGTATCAGAGCTAGTTCAAAGGTATTACTTACAGTGGTCTCAAGAGATCAACATGTGCCAACCTCTCTTCTTGGCCAGGAGTTAGATATCAGCTAACCTATATGAGGCAGGTTTGTGCAGCTATATGGTTTACTAATGTGACACACCTTCAGATTGGAAGGTCAAGGGTTCAAGTCCCACTATGAAGAACGCATACTTGAGTCCTTGGGAAATGCTCTTTACTCATATTCTTTCATACAGGTGTAAAGAGTAACTGGCCGTTAACAGTGTTGTCTCTGTTCTAAAAAAGTGTTATTTCGCCGAACAGGTGTTATGTCTCGTCCTACCTGTTAATTGTTACTGTTGACCCCTTGTACAGCGCTTTCAGCATGTTTAGTGGATATTATGTAATATAAATGCTTCAGTTGTTTTTTTTGGGGAGGTGGGGGGGGGGGTGCTATTTTTTTTTAATTTTTAATTTTTTAAATTTTTTTTTGTCTTTTTTTATGGTTCTTTTAAAATTTGGTAACAGCCAATTTGTTCTCTGAAAATCGTTTGTTATATCTCAGAAAAAACACTATCTCCTATATTTATCTTTCTCAATAGAACTTTTTTTTTTTTTTTTTTTTGCAAATCAATCTTAGGAGTTGAATTCCATTATCAATATTTTCAAAGCATTTTTGCTAAAGATTTCCCTTATTCATTTCTTTCTTTTTTTTTCTTTTTGTTTTGCTTGCATATTAATTTTATTAGCTCATTTGCATTGATAAGATATATTGTTCTTATCTAAGGTTTATAATAAACATAAAACGCTCACGAATAACAATTTATTTTATGATTTCAAAACACCTTGCTGTATATCTAAAATAGCTTTTTTATTTCCTCAGCATTCTTTATTTAAATAGTAATCCTGCTTGTATCTATTTTTCAGACTGATCACTTATGACAAGATAGATTTACTATCCTACTCATTAGAAGAGGCCATCACCAAGCAAGTCGGGCACCTTTATTGTATGTAAATCAATCATAATTTCATGATTTATTAGTTTGATTAGGATTATTATTTTTTTTTCTTCTTCTTCTTCTTCTTCTTCTTCTTCTTCTTCTTCTTCTTCTTCTTCTTCTTCTTCTTCTTCTTCTTCTTCTTCTTCTTCTTATTATTATTATTATTATTATTATTATTATTATTATTATTATTATTATTATTATTATTATTATTGTTATTATTATTATTATTGTTATTATCATTATTACTACTACTACTACTACTACTACTACTACTACTACTATTACTACTACTACTACTACTACTACTACTACTACTACTACTACTACTACTACTACTACTACTACTACTACTACTACTACTACCACTACTACTAGCATTATTATTATTAGTAGTAGTAGTCATAGTAGTAGTAGTAGTAGTAGTAGTAGTAGTAGTAGTAGTAGTAGTAGTCATAGTAGTAGTAGTAGTAGTAGTAGTAGTAGTAGTAGTAATAGTAGTAGTAGTAGTCATAGTAGTAGTAGTAGTAGTAGTCATAGTAGTAGTAGTAGTAGTAGTAGTAGTAGTAGTAGTAGTAGTAGTAATAGTAGTAGGAGTAGTAGTATCATAATTGATATCATCAGTGGGTTGCGTAGCTCAGCCGTTCTGTCTTTGCTTCATACCCGAAAAGTAGCAAGTTCGATCACTCCCAGCTGCACTGTGTGGCCTTGAGCAAGTCACCTCGCCCTAGCCCAATTTGCGGCGCTGCACTATGCCTGACACCAGGGTTATTCCTGTCTTCCCTTGGAATGGATCCTAGAGAAAAATTTCCCATATTGGATGAATAAAGGGAATTGTATTTTTTATTATTTATTAATGTTTTCTTTTCCATATGATGCTCACTTATTCTGCCATGCATCTTTCTGATTTCATCTTTACTACCTCACAGTAACTATTTCATATGTTTTCTTCTTCATATTGTCTATTTAGAAACAATCTGCAAATAGAAAATAGAGCTCATAAGCTTAACTGCTAGCTCACGAACAAACTTTCATGGTGTTTGTGTTTACCCCATGACCTCAAGAAGTCGCTAGAGGGACTCAAGATAGTTACTACGTTTTTGAGTGGTGGATGGCATTGATCTTATAGCACCCCTCTCGTGGCCAGGCGGAGTTGCCGTAATAGCTGGGTCATGGATTGGAATCTTCATCTCCACAAAGTTTTTATTCTCTATATATTATTTACCTCTGGCACTTCTCCATTCACTTCATTTGTTGTTATTTTCATCCTCACAGCATTTGAAAAGGTTTCCAAAATCTCTGGCAGCTCCGTATCCATGGATGTGGATTATCTCCTTCACATCAGTGGCACTGTCCAATGGACTAAAGGCGGGACTCCTGTGTCAGGAAAGCGCCACATTTTAGCCAAAGACAACTCGTTGATCGTCACAGACCTTCGTAAATCAGATGAAGGCACGTATGAAGCCAAGGATGAGTCAGGAAGAATCGTAGCTCGGTATGGGCTACTGGTAGAAACAAGTAAGTAGATTAGTTTTGTTCAAATTTTCCTATCATGACTGTCGTTCCCAATATAGTAGTAGTCCTTCACAGCCATTAGGTCCATGGAGCTGGAGTTTATCCAGGTTTTTATCGTTATGGATTATAGCAATTGCTTGCCACCCTTTGGATAAGATGCTAGTCTATTGCAAAGTACTTTCCACCAGATCTAACAGTTCCGGTTATCAAATCATTGCTGGGCAGATGGGGCAGAAAAATAATCTTGACCTCACCTGGAATCAAACTCAGTCTCTTTGTGTGTGAATCAAGTGCTACACCAACTGAGCTATTGGACTCCCATGTAACTTATATTTTTCTTTTAATTTATATTTCAAACTGCATATTTTGTGAAGAACATAACTATTAAATTAAGATTTGAAACATTTTTTTTCTGAACGGTATTAATTTAAGACTCTTATGGTAGTAACCGTATACAGTAATAAACAAAAATGAATATAACATCTTCAATAAAGAACTAAATACCAAACGCGGAACGTTTCAAGTTCAAAATGCTTCCTCAGCTAGTAATAAAAACATAAAAACATCACTTCAAAAACCAGATAGCCACAGAGACATATTTGGCAGGTCAAGAACACAGAATTGAGGTTCTTTGGAATTCGTTGAAGAGTTTATAAACTGATGACTTTCAAACAGGAATTGTTTCTGCAGATTGTTACTAAATACTAAATACCTTTACTCGTCAGCAATGATGTATAAATTTATTCTTTTGTTTTTTTTTTTTTGTTTCAAACATGTTGATATCCTTTCATGTTAACTCAGACTCTCTGTATTTAATGCTAAATCTCAATATTATTTCATCTCATCTCGTAGACAAAGAACAGATAGAACAGAGATGGATGCGAAAATTTGATCAATGGTGTGATGAATTTGAAAGGTACCAGGAGGATATTCGGCAATGGGTAACTATGTTTGTATTACATTCAAATGTGTGTGTGTCTGTGTATATGTTTGTGTGTGTGTGTGTGTGAGAGAGAGAGAGAGAGAGAAAGAGAGAGAGAGAGTGTTTAGATCTTGTGAATGTGGATGTGCATGTAAGTTTATATAATAAATGATTTTTTAGAATATTTTGTTTGTGCATATATGTGAGACATTAGAAGTGCAATGATCATGATTACTTACTTACTTATGCCTCTTGGCTCCTGGCAAAGCATGAGCCTCAACAGCACTCTTCCATCTTCTTCTGTCCTTGGCACAGATGTTTTGGACGACCCCGTTTCCTCTTGCCCTGTGGGTTCCATTCGAGAGCCTGCTTAGTTATATTACAGGGCTCTTTCTGCAGGGCATGGCCAACCCATTGCCACTTTCTGCATCTGACCTGGACATCCATTTGCTTTTGGTTTGTTCCTTAACAAAGGTCAGCATTTGGCACTTTGTCAAACCATTTCAACCTGAGTATTTGTCGAAGACAGCGATTGACAAATGTTTGTATCTTGGCTGATGGGGTCAAGGTTGTTTGCCAAGTCTCTTACCCATTGAGCAGGACTGCTTTAACATTAGTGTTAAATATTTTAAGCTTGGTGTTTGTGGATATGCTGGAAACTTTCCATTTTGGTCTCAATATTGCAAAGGCCTAGCGCTTTCTTGATTCTAGCAATGATTTCTTCATCAGTTTCACCTGACTGACTGATTTTGCTGCCAAGGTATGTAAATTCTCTGACATCTTCTATTGCTGTACCAGAGATGGTGATTTGTGATTCTTGTTTGGCAGTTATTCGCAGTAGTTTTGTCTTCTCTTTACTAATCTTGAGACCACCTAGCTGAGCTGTTTCTTCCATGGCCGTGACTTTGTTCTGCATGTCTTGTAGCAGTGTGAGGGGAGGGCTTCGTCATCTGCAAGTTCAAGGTCTTCAAGTCTTTTTGAAAATGTCCACTGAATGCCATTGTCCTATGCTGTCTTTGCACCCAGTCCAATACCACAAGAAATAGAAGTGGGGACAGCAAACAGCCTTGCCTAATTCCTGAGGTAATATCAAAATCCTCTGAGAGTCGACCAATACGGATGACTTGGCAGAAAAACCCATCGTTCGATGATGTTTATAAACTTTTCTGACACACCATAGTGGAGAAGGATTCTCAAGATGCTTTCCCTATCTACGCTGTCTAATGCTTTCTCAAAGTCTATAAAGCATACTTATAGGGATGATTGCCACTCAATCGACTGCTCAACAATGATTCTTAGAGTTGCAATTTGGTCTGTGCATGACCATTCTTTTCTGAAGCCTGCTTGCTCATCTTGTAGTGCTTTGTTTAGAGTAACTTTCCAACTGTCCAGCATGATTCTTGTGAGCACTTTGCTTGGTATGGACAACAGGTGATTCCTCTCCACTTGTCACATTGGGACAGATCGCCATGTTTAGATCATTTTACTAACGAGCCCTTCTTCCAATCAGATGGTATTTTCTCATTTGTCCAGATCAAGTTGAACAGGTGGTGGAGTTGATCCACGATTATGTTTCAACCCTCTTTCAAGGCTTCAGCAGGGATGTTATCTGTGCCAGCAGCTTTTCCATTTTTCAGACTGCCAAGTGCCCTTCTGATCTCCGTTTTTGTGATTTCACCTGTTTTGATATTGAGGGGTTCTCAAAGGTTCAAGGTTCAGATGTGGTCTTAGTACTGGGGGTGGTCTGTTGAGCACTTCAAGTGTTCTTTCCATCATTTGAGTTGCTCTTCTCTATTGATGTGATTAGTTTCCCATCTTTGTCTCTGACAGGTCTATTTGGGTTGTTTAATGAACATGATTAACATCCCTGCTAGGATATTTTTGTTAAAAATAAATTAATGTATCATTTCTATGCTGATGACACTCAGATCTATGTAAGCGATATCCCTAGTAATATCCCATCATTGATTACTCGTGTTGAAGACTGTATTAGAGATGTTAAATGCTGGAAATTAACAAGTTAAAGCTGAATAATGAAAAGACAGAGGTGATGGTGTGTGGTAGAAAAAGTGTTTTGAAAGATGATTTTCTGAAGTTTACTCTAAATATAAATGGGTGCACAATTAACCTCTCAACGTGTGTGAAAAACCTCGGGGTAATGCTAGATCAACATATGACTATGCAGGCACAGTTTGATTCTCTATGTAGAAGTTTGACAATAGGATTAAAAAGAATTGCTTCAGTTAGACCTTTCATAACAAGAGAAGTAACATGCAAACTAATAACATCTTTCATTCTATCTAAAATAGATTACTGTAATTCGTTAATCTCGAATGTAAGCAACGATAAAATATCACGCCTTCAAAGTATCCAGAATGCGGCTGCTAAATTGATTTTAAGAAAGAAGATAACATCCTACTCGTTGCCACTTTTGTATGAGCTGCATTGGTTACCAGTTAAAGTGAGAATCGAATTCAAACTAGCAGTATTGTGCTATAAGTGCCTTAATGATCAAGCACCATTGTATATTACTGGATTTTTAGAAACGTATAAGCCAACGAGGAGTCTACGTTCTGCACTAGATTCTACAAAATTAATTGTTACAAATACATATAAATATAAATTTTACGGCGGCAGATCGTTCAGTCACGTCGGACCTTCCATCTGGAACTCTCTTCCTAAAAGAATAAGAGAAGCGCAGTCCTTATCAATATTTAAATCAAAGTTAAAACACCATCTCTTTGTTAAAACACATCTTGATTAATGCATCTTTGTAATTTGACCCCAATATGAATGTTAATTTAGTTTATGTTATTATATCATTATTTTATATTATTTCCGTATTTGACATAGCATGTGGATGTATTATAACATATCTTGTATTAATGACTTTATGTTTAGTTATTACATTGTTGTATAATGATAATATTATGTTGATGTAGTTTGTATAATGTTTCATTTGTATAATAATGTCACTGTATTATTGTTTCGCGCATTGAGCATCACCCAGTGATGAAAATGCGCGTTATAAATGTCATGTATTATTATTATTATTATACAGAAATTGGAGATGGATATCTTGACCTTAGACTTTTAAAATTGAAAGCATTTCATAAATTAATTAATTCTGAAAGTTTTCTTGGGTTTTTTTGATAGCTGAGAATTTTTTGGGGGAATTATTTCTATATTCATAATTGATTATTCATTTTCCAGGAAAGAAAGTGTCAGTCGTGCTGTCAGGATTCAGCCGTTACGAATGCTCTGCCAGCACTAGGTGGAAAGTGAGGAATGGTTGGAATATGACGATTTACTAACCAACCGAGGTCAGGTGATCAAAGACATGTACATGACAGATGCAGGCCGTCATACATACAGCTATGAGTCCTAGTGCCTTATGAGACAGCTAGGTCAAAGGTCAAGTCCGCTGTATGTTGTGTTGAGAAAGGATCTGTCCGACAATCCAGAAAAGGACACAAGGCACGTCACAAACATATTTTTTTATATACATATTCAGTACGCAACAAAGAACAAATGATCACCAATATTTTTATTTGATTTAAATAATTTTTTGGTAAGCCTTATTTTATATTTTTTCATCATCAACAGAACTTGCAGCCTGAATTATTATTTTTTTTTTTTTTAATCAATTTTTCATCATTATTTTTCTTTTTCTGAAGTATCTGTGATATATTAGTTTGTTTAAATAATGAATTTATGGTAATCATCACAGCAGTTAATGGAATGATATCTGAAAAAGCTCCGTTTTATATTGTTTTAATTTATTACCTGATAAAGCTTTTTAGATTGATTCATTAACATGATTGATATCGTTATCAATGTCTTACATCTCTTATCACCTAACAGCTCTTCAGGTGATCCAGAAGTTAAAAACTAAATACTACTAAATTGTAATATGCGCAGTTTGATGTTCAAAAAAAAAAAAGAAAAAAAAAAAAAAAAAGCTCTAGCATACTTTTGTCTGAGAGTGGAAATAGAAAAGTTTTCTTCTTATTTTTATTTTTCTTTCTTTCTTTTTTTAAAATTTTTTTGTTCCCTCCCAACAATGAATTTATTTGGTTGTATTGACTATGATACTCACTCGTTAAATGTGAAATGTGAAACTGTGTTTCTTTTCAAAAGGAGGGGGGGAGGGGGTGGGAGGGGCGGGGGGGAGGGGGGGGGGGGGGGGGAGGTGTATCTTTGGGATTGGGAACACTGAGAAAGAAGAGAATCATTTATTGACCTATGATCATGTTTTCACAGAGTGTCAATTTTTAATAATAATTTGCCACTCATATCCTCCTTCGGACACATAATGTATGATGCAATGTTGTTTGAAGATCACTGTACATTTCAGATGAAGCATACAAATACTCTATGAGACAATGTAACTAATTTTATATACTTACTCACCCTAGTGGAGATTTTAGAAAGACGTGTTTAAATTTTATGTTAGATTTAAAGATTACCGGGTGTAATCTCTCTTAGTGCATATTTACTATTGATTTTTACAAAACTTTTGATTCAATCTTAAAATAATGGAAGTTTGATTTAGTTCAATTATTATGATGTAACTGCCATATTCGATTCAAAATAAAATGTTACCAATTGTTTTTAAAGATTTACTCATTGACCATTTTACTATAAAGTTTAGATCATTAGGGTATCATCAACTGGCCAGCTAATACTGAACTCTGTTTGTATATTTATGTAGGAGATCATTATTTTGAGTATCTATAGCTTAGTACCCACTTACAAGTTAATTGTACTTATCTACATGTCTAGTAATTGCAATGATTCCGTTATCATTGTTATAATGGTGGGGGGAAAACGATCAACTTTACCCTGTTCCCCATTACATCACATGTAATTAAATGCCCTTCAATTGATGGTTGGTTATTGGACCTAGAAGAAGAAGTGCATATCATCACAACAATTCGCATTTCCACTTACTACAGTACAGTAAAAAATAATTTGATTACTGTCGACTGTTAGAGCATATAAGAACAATTTTGACTGGATTGTAACCAAATCCTTTCTCTATGTTACCTTTGTGTTCATGACTTTTTTTTGTCATTGGTATTCACAAATATTTTCCTTTTTATTTCCCATTCATACACGATTCCTACTTATATGTATTGTGAAATTGAAAATAGTTCATTATTATCACTGCAATTACAATCATCATTTCCTCATCTTCATCTTCATTGTTTACCATTTTTTGGCATCATCATCATCAACATCATCATCATCATCATCATCATCTTCATCATCATCTTCTTCATCATCATCATCATTATCATCATCGTCATCATCATCATCATCATCATGTTTTAAATGTCACTTTTATTATTGTTGGGTAAAGACAATGAATTTATATTGTGTTTGAAGAAACAAAAGATGTGTCCATGAAACAAGCCATTCTGTTCAATATACTGCCAGTACTGAATTTTGAATTAGTTATTGCTGTCTTCACCATTGAACAACACCTACAGCAATTTCTACTACCCATATCTTTACTACCAGTTCCACGGAATGTCATGTGACCTCAGAACTTTTACCATTTATAGGTGGTCAATTTTAAACATTGTATTTATGATTGGTTAATTTTCTTTTTTGATTCAAATCATCGTTGGAAAAAAAAAATATTAATCTCCAAATTATTTAAATTTTCTTAGTCGTGATTAATAGTCATTATTGGCTTTTGGTAAAGTTCAAAATGCTTTATAAAGATTCAATTTGTTTTTATTCTTAATTATCAGAAATTATGTACACGGTGATGCAATTGTCCTGACAGACCTCGTGTGTGGGAGTGGAAATCAATGAATGTAAAAATGACAAATCAAAAACAAAGAAAATTATTTTTCACTCAAGTTTTGAATTGCAGGTCTATTGACCTTAATTTACTCACTCAATCACAGCAGCATTTCATAGAATACCCATTTCTATGGGATTTTTGTTGTTGTATTGTTGCTTTGTTTTTTGTTTTTTTTTGGGGTGGGTGGGGGGTTACGCTATCAGCAAGATTTTTTGATTCAATGACAGCTTGAATGTAAAAGCAGTTACCTTGCTCATAATTTCCATTGCATAGGAACTCCAACAATCTGTGATGTTGCTAGATTGGCCTATGAAACAGTAATCTAAC
The DNA here is from genome assembly GCF_034508935.2 of Berghia stephanieae. Lineage (NCBI taxonomy): Eukaryota > Metazoa > Mollusca > Gastropoda > Nudibranchia > Aeolidiidae > Berghia > Berghia stephanieae. The sequence continues at coordinate 43,289,127 of NC_088361.1, forward strand.
AACACTCTAGCTTGCTAGATTAATATCCAGGGGTTTGGGTTGGGGGGGAGGGGGTGCTCTTGCTTATTTTTGTGCTTTTTTTCTCGTTTCCTATAAAGAAAACTGGTTTATATACGATAAGCTTTGCTTCCTTTGATATTGTCTTTGTTGGATAGAGACCACCAATGCAATGCCCAGATCATTTATGGTGCGGTAAGGCATACAAAGACATATGCACTAAATTATTATTTTTTGTCCAGGTAGTGATTTACCTAAAGGTTTCGTCGTACAACTGCTCGATATGTATCAATATTACAATACTTGCACATTGGTGCAACTGAATGCAGCCAGTACTTGATTTAGTCTCAATGACCATCACCACCATTGTATAACCGTGCCATTTAATGCATAAATTATCTGGTCTACCCGTGTTTTCACCTTAGACATTCCACACCAGATCACCCAATCATTTTTTTTTAACTTCGAAACATCTTCCTTAGTCTGTATTTGCTGTCAGTCAAAAATCTGAATACAGCATAGACTACGCACAAAGGTGGATTTTATAAGAAAACATTGGGACTTATTTGTGTAGAAATTTTATATCATTTTAAAGCCAGTTGTATGTTTATTTGATATTAGATAATATGCTGATTATTATATATTGATTTTTAAGATATTTAATTTTTTCTTTTAAAATATGTTTAATTTGTTTACAATTCAGGCATAGATATTGCAGGTGGTGAGTATGTACATAAGACATGTTTTTATATGATTTAACTATTGTCGTTGTCCAAACTCACCTCATGAATTTGAGTAGATCTGATTTTCTCTTCATTTTGCTGTGTTATGATGTATTTTATATTTCACATGTGTCAATAACAACTTTAAGAAATGTAATTTGGAAGTAGTTCAGTGAGAAATAAGCAGCTGGAAGCTTTGAACTGAAAAAGGATTATTTTCGAATGGTTGCAACAGCTTCAAAATATAGAAAAAGTTGTGTATCAAGAAATAGTTTGTCCTCAAACTATTCTTCAGTCGAGAACAAAACCAATATCAAATATAAATACAACACATGGAGTCTGGAAATTGAAAAGTTTGGGGGTTTTAGCTCACAATCTTCCAGGTTAATTATGTATTTTATTTTTATGCTGCTATATTCTTTTATTGTTATTTTTATCCACTTTTGGCAGAGATTACAGCTATAAATTTTGAAAGTATAATATAGTCACGTCTCTCGAATCTGGAACTCCACAATTCGGATGATGTTTCCTTCATCCTGGGGACGGATTATTTTTCCTGCTTTATTTATACACTTTAGTGACTGATCCTACTATCCAGATGTGTCTGTAATCCAGAGAAATTGTTAGGAAACAGAGGTGTTCGGGTTGGAGACATGTGACTGTAGTTTGTTTTCAGTGATACAGTTGAGATTATATTTGTTATATATATGAAAACAAATCCGTTCTTTATTGATAGAAATGAATTCTGATAATGCAGGTCAGATGACTGTTATGTGAAAAAAAACTGATTTATGAAATCAGATATTAAGATTTAGAGGAGAAGATCTGAAGGCTCAAGATCATAATGATGTCGATAATATTGTCCTACATTTTTGCTCATATCACTTACTGGACTATGACCTGTTCAAATATTGTCATATTTCTTTTTAAATTTTTAAGCTGGGTGGGGCTCCTGATCTCCCGTAGTGTCTTCTATATTTTTCTATCTATTTGTTTCCCTTTGATTGTGAAGCGAATGCTCTACCAACTGAGCTAATGGGACCCCCATTACAACTTATTGGTAGTTAGTTATTGTTAGCATATGGGTAGCAAGGACTCTGTGAATGAGACTTTAAATATTGTATCTGTTTAGACTGTTAAGATTGATAAACAAAAATGAATATATCAGCTTTAAAAAATAACAAAATACCAAACACGGAACGTTTTGTGCTCAAAACCAACAACGAAAAACAAAGCAACATAAATACATTACAGATAAACCAGATAGACTGCAGAAAAATGTTCGGCACGTCCTTTCTGTGTTACAATCCACACAGCTTCTAACAGCTTAGTATCACTTTGATATCTGTTTAGACATGGAGCCAGATGCTTTTGATTTAGGATCTAATTCTGTTCTTTTCTATTTCTTCGGTGCTTAGCTTTAGCTACTTTTATTTCTAATGTATTTCACATTATCTTCCATAGACATCTCATTATTACTAATATGACCTACAAGTGTGTCATTAGGATGTCTTCATTAGAAACAAAGTTTGAGGGGAGATTTATCACCAAGCAAAGAAATTAATATTGTTAATATTCTTTTTATTCAATTTTATTTTTACCTACAGTACGCAATGTGATGTCTGAGCTGATTTTGAAAGTGGAGTGCTGGTGTATCTACGCAAATGAATGATTTTAGAAGTCTTGAAGAATTTTTTTAAATGATGTATACTGTCCTATGTAAAAAGGATTTTTAAAATTCAAATTAGAATCATTTGTTTATGTTTTACTTGTTAACGGTTTTGTTATAATTAGACTTATCTTCAACATTCTTATACACAAGAAAATAGTTCTTGTCTCCTCAGGGTGATGGATGCTTTTAGTGCAATTACTATCATATGGTCTTCTATTGATTTAACAAGGTTTATCGATGAGAGAGTTATGATATTCCCTATCTGATAGTAAGAAGATCTTTATCATGATAATGATATGGACATTTTCACCCATATGAGTGTCGTCTTGTGTGATATGATTCATTATATCCATTATGTGATATTAACCATTAACAATTTATTCAGTACTGAAATTCATTGCAGAAAATCACCAAATAAACTATGAGTGTCAAATTGTAAATACCTGGGGATATTAATCTGATTTTGAATGCCTTCGTCTCAATTCTTTCTTCTTTCTTTTTTTTAATGTATAAAAGCTATGCTATACAAGAGCTGTCCCAAAACAAAGATACAAATAGCTATAACTTCCAAGAGTTGCTATAATACAGACTTCCACATAAGCTTATATCCATTATTTACTTTTCTATGTCTTATAAAATTTTGAAGATATTTTTTCCAATGTTGCAGAAGATGATAATATGCCTTCGCTGCAAAATTTGACATCAAAAGTTTATTTTTAAAAAGATGGTACATCCAAATAAAAGGCTTTTCCGTCTGCAATTCTTTTACCGAACCAGTAATGCTTGTCTTAGCTTAGTTAATTGATACAATGCAATTACATGAGAAGTCTACTCTCTTGCTGAAGTCAACACATTTAGGATATTTTATTCTTCTTTATCCTTCAAATATGGATGAATTTAGATCTTCTGAACAGTCTGTAGGTTTGAGAAATTTTGACAAGCTGGGAATTTGCTTAATCCATTTGTTTTTGAAGCAAAAAAAAAAGAAAAAATGTTAGCTTAAAGTTGAAAAAAGGCGTTTTGTCAATGTGCAATAATACTGCCTGCATACAATCCAATGTATTTATGTAAAGGATTTGGATGTGTTTTGCCTTTTATTTGCTTTTCACCTAACGAATATGTAATGTTGGAGTAATGCTTTTTTGCTTGCTGCGAAATAAATTGTTCTATTATCTTGTCTTAAACATAATGAAATAATAACTTACAAAGTTTGTATTATTATTTTATAAAGGGGGTTATTAAAACTATTTTTATTGTTGTAACTATTGTGTGTCCACGTCAGTAACTCTGTAAATGAATTTGTAATTCTCAATCATTAACTGGTACAGTGCAACCCCGATGTAACGACATCCGTTATAGCGACATTCCCTGTATAACGACATGGTACTCAGGTCCCATTTTATTTTACTATATATCATTAGTAATAAAAACCCCTCTATAGCGACGTACATTTCAGCAAAACCCCTGTATAACGACATTTCTGGTCCGACAAACCTTGAAGGTGTTTGTCTACCATGAAATTGTTCGTAACTATTACAAGTGGTATCTTCCATTCTATGTATGTTGTCTACTCGTAATAAGCCCAGAGCTAGTTCTTATTGTAGCCAATGAAAACGCTTCTTTTTCAGCCAATCAATAGTCACATTTGTACAAAACCGCAGCCAATCAGAAGGCTCGCCTTTCACACAATGAATGCCTGTGACGTCAAAACTGGACTGTTTATAAATCCTTTGTCCACTCTCCATTCATTGCCGGTCCCAAGCCCGGATAAACTACAGAGGGAAAATGAAAAAGTATACATTCACTACACAAGACCCAAAACACCTCCTGATATACACACATAGGAAACCTCTCTGTAACGACATCCCTCTATAACGACACGTTTTCCCGGTCCCGACGATGTCGTTATATCGAGGTTGCACTGTAATTAATTCTTAACCGTAAATAGTCCTATTGGCTACCTTCTCTCATTGGCCACAAATTGCCTCATTTGAGGTCCACTCGTAAGACTCATGTTATATCCCTTTGTCCATTGCTTCTTCACATTGTCTTTGTTCTTGTCTTGGAATGAGACAATCTCTGTGTGATTTTGCCTATAACCCGACAAGTTGTTCGCTGATTGGGGAAAATCAGTGAAATATGTACGTATTTCTTTCAATGGCAGATATTTTTATTGTTGTAAATCATCTCTGTTGTTTTTTATTGAATGTTATTTATCAGTATGTTTCTCTTGGCCTGAATCAGAGCCTTGATTTGTACTTTGAGCTATCCACACCTGCCTACTATTACGAAATTTTGGCTCCAATTTCAGAACTTCTCTGGCATCTCCAAGTCATTAAAGCTTATTGAAAATGAAAGTTGACACTAGACTACATAGTATTAAGGATTTTGAAGTGTTGTTTAATCCTTTTGAGGGTAAATTATTGACTTTTAGATTTAACTATAGTGACTACTATTATTATCTTTTACGAATTATGAATTTTTAAATTTTCAGATAGGCAGGTCTGGTGATCAGACTAGACGTATTCATACATTACCGCTCCTTTCTGTCTTTCTGTTTATCCTTCATACCTGTCCTTTCATCTTTCTGTTTCTTAGGCACTAATGACTAGTTAAAATTTAGTTAAAATTTGTGAGGTCAAGTAAATTCCAAATCCCTATAATTTAAAACTTTTAGATCAATTTTTATCCTTCTCATATGACCTAATGCCGTTTTAAAAACTTTTAAGTCAAATATAGAAATAATTCTAATAGAATAAGATTTTGAAATTTTTGGCTCTCCACTTGGGCAACAGTTAAGAAAGTCGCATTACAGAGTAAAGAATTATCTCAAAAACCTTTCGATTATTCTTATGTTCGTGCAGAGACTAAATCTTAATTTTTGTTTATTACTGTTTTATACTGTGTAGACCATATAACTTAGCACTAAACGTTTGCTTGCACTTGCTGGTTGATATTACCAGAAGTAAAATGACTAAGTACTGTCTACCCTTCAACAATTTCTGCTCATACATGTTACACACAAATTACAATATTTAAGTATAGTAAATGTAGTTAAAATTTTACTTGTATTCTATCCTAAACCGGTTTATATTAATATTATTGGTTGTGACAAAAATAAATAGTTGATTTTGACTCGTTGGGAATCTGCATCAATAAGAAAATGAATCTCTTGTGGTACGTAGGTAGCGAACCAGGGCTGTCTTTGAACCAATCCATGTTTGTATTCTTTTGCCATCTTCGTGTGTCCAAGACCTCAATAACTTACTGGGTGGGGATCCTGACCTCCCATAGCGGGCAGGGAGGTACATACTGTGTCTTCTATCCCCTTATATCTGTTTTCCAACATGCTTTCTGTCTTTGTCTCGGAATGAGATTTCTTGGTTTTGTCCTGGCTCTGGCCGGAGTCCTAGCTGGGAGGGAAACAGTCAAATGCATAGTTATTGTTTTGGGAGATGATATTTTTTTCCTTGTAAATCATCTCTCTGTTATGTATTATTATTTTTATTTTGAATGTATAATGTAAGCATTTGAGGGTGTTCCTCTTTGTTGGATTTTGTGCTTGTGTCTGGATGAGACTTGTAGGTGATTTCAAACTAAGTACATTGGTGGTATGCTCTTGGAATCTACATCTGATCCCTATTTGTTCTCAGTTCCCCTTTGTCTTACTTTTTCTTGGGTGCTCTAATTGTAATTCTAGAACTTTTTACCATCCCATTTTCTTCCTTTTTACTGGCGCTGATATAACCTAAATGTGTTGCAAGCGCCGTAAAACCCTTAAAAACAAAAAAACATCAATAACTTATGTTTATAACATTGTGCTTCTTTTAAAAAATTGTTTTATTTTATTTTTATTAGAACAAATCTGAGCACAGACGTTCTTTTCTCGTTCTCAGATTAGTTTTGCTGTTTCCTAAATGAGTTTAGCATTAAAGATTTATATCTGGTATGAAAATTATGTTTGCATTGAGATTTGTTTCGAGTGAGAGTCATTGAGGGTTTATAATTTTCGTTAATAAATATGCCATTCATGTATATTTTAGATATCTCTATTCAGTGATGATTAACATTGGGTGCGTGATGATAGAAAGCAAGTTTGTTTTTTTTTAGTTTTAATTAATTTTTTTTTTAGTTAAGTATTGATACTGATATGATACACATTGCTCATTTTTATTGATGTATACACAATTTATATGTTAAATGTCTGATTTTGTAACAATGGATCATTTAATGTGGTGTGATTCTTTTTTTTCAATCAATTATTATTATTATTATTATTATTTTGGTAAAAATTTAAGAATAAAAGTTTTTTTTTTAATTCCCACCACAATGAATGGCTCTATAACCGTAACATTTAAAATGCTTAACTAAATGATGTTATTTTTTACTGTAAAAATTAAACTCAAATGGATATGATTTTACTTGTTTTTCCTTTTTTTTCTCCACCAAAATACAATTTGAAAAAAAAGACAATCGTAATAGACAAGGACAATGAAGGAAGTGTAACAACCATTTCAATCATGAAGCAGTGGTATTGTCACATGTTAAATGGACAGTAACAATTACTTGCTATCTTTCAGCTATCTTTCAGATAGGATACGCCTATTGCAAAGTACTTGCAGATCTAGCACCCAGCTGCCCAATCACTGCTGGGTGACCCATAGTGGGCAGGGAGACGCTTACTGTGTCTTCTATCCCCCTATATCTGTTTTCCAACTTGCTTTCTGTCTTTATCTTGGAATGAGATTACTTGGTTTTGTCCTGGCCCTGGCTGAGAGGGAAACAGTCAAATGTATAGTTAATTTGGGAGACGATATTTTTTTTCCTTGTAAATCATCTCTCTAATATGCACTGTATTATGTTTTGTTTACGTATTATATATGATTTGTAAACATTTGAGTGTATTCCTCTTAGTGGGGACCTGTGCTTCTGTCTGGATGAGACTTTTACTTTTAGATGATCTCAAAAGTACTTTGGTAATGTGCTCTTGGAATCTACATCTGTTTCTTATTTGAACCCCTTTGTCTTACCTTATATTGGACACTTTAATCGTAATTCTAGAACTTTTTACTATCCCATTTTCTTCCTTTTTACTGGCGCTGATATGACCTAACTGTGTCACAAGCGCCATAAAACCCTTGAAAACAAAAACATATTCTATCATCGTACTCAGGTGTAAAATGAGTACCTGGCCGTTAGCAGTGTTGTCCTGTCGGGAAAAAACTAATATCTCCTAACAGCGTTGTGTCTCGTTCTACATGTTGTGTGTTGCTGTTGGTCAGGGACCCTTTGTAAAGCGCTTTGAGCACATTTAGTGGATATTTCCCCTATATAAAAGCTCAGGCTTTTTTTAGTTGTTTTTTATCCTTAAAAGCGGGATCATTTGTTTGTGCCTAGATGGGACTTTTACTTTTAGGTAAAGTTAAAATAAGCACATTGTTGGATTGCTTGTGGAATTCTCCAATCCCTTTATATCCAGTCCCTTTAGTCTTACTTTTTCTTTGGTGTTTTTAACTTCAGGCCAACTCCTCTATCCTCTTCCTTTTTACCGATGCTGGAATGACTTAATAGCGTCACAAGAGCCATGAAACCCCTAAAAACAACAAAAACTATCTGCCAGGTGAACCCAACCCAGGATTTAAGCCAATCCCTTTACTTATAAAAAGATTTCCCAACCAAATGAAGTCTTGCCATGAGAGACACATTTTTGTGTTTTCAAATGATGATTCGTTCTCGGATATTACTCGGATTGAGGTGAGTTTGTTGACAATGACAAAAAGGAAAAAATATTTCAAATATTCAAAGCACAGTCGTCGGGAGGAGGCTTTGACGTGCTTAAGTTCGAAGTGGACATAAACCAAAGATTTCCATGAATTAAGTTTCTTGAGTTATTTCCTTTTGTTAGTCGTGATTGCGCAACTCTATGCAATGTTACATTGTCCATCATGGTGGTATGTGTTGTTTTTGTTTTATTTTATTTTTATTTTCATAATTCATCATAGTAAAAAATGAATAAAAACATGAGAGTATGTAATTTGTCAGAATTGGGAGAATCTTGGTGTTGAGGAGGTTTGTCTTAATTTGTTGAAAAAAAAATCAGTAATTCAGCTTTGCTTGCGATGTGAAACAATGCTCTGTTGTACAGTCCTTGAGACCAGTTGATTCCTTAAAAATATGATGAGTGTCCAAGCTTTGAAACAGCTCTGAGGAAGAAGGCATTTTGGTCGCCATTTCCATCTTGTTATCTTCCTACTCTTCCACCTTTACTCGGGTCTCATCCTTTCCAACATATTTTGGACAATATCATTGTCCATTGATTCACTGGCAATGGAAGTTAGTGGACAACAATAAGAATTAACAATCAGAATCAGAAACGGTCTTGTAGTGAACGTACCTTAAACCATGCTTACCATGCTTAAAGGTGTGTAGTTTATGTAGCAAAATGGAGATTAATATAAAGGGAGTAAATCTGACTCATGAATAAGGGAACAACACAAAAAATTTTGTGTTGTTCCCTTATTCATGAGTCAGATTTACTCCCTTTATTTTTATCTCCATTTTATATTGACTCATTTAGGCACCTCTAGTTATTGGTTTTATGTAGCAAAAATTTGGTAAGAGCTTAAAGTGCTTGAGTCAGAAACGCACTTGATGACAGCTACATAAAGACACCGTGGTCTGTATTCATTTGTATGCATTGCTTTTTACAGTCTTCAGGTTCTAGCAGCTAGTAAAAGTGTCGCATAGTCATTATTTTTCAATGTTCTTTTTTAATTCAGGTCTGTTAATGATTTTAAAAATATAGTAATCCATGGAGGTGGAGTTTATCCCAGTTTCAGTTGCGTTAAATGAAGAGTAAAAATTACTGTTTAACCACCCTTTGGATAGGATATTAGTCTATTGTAAAGTATGTTCCACCAGGAGTAAAAGTTACAGTATTGAAAGGGGGAGAGGTTAAGAAATACATTTAACTCAACCCATGATTGAAAATAATCCTTGTCAAAACATCCGATATCAACCAGTTGATCTTACGAGATCTTGTATTTTTTATATGTTGAAAAGGGTTTTACGGCGCTTGCGACACATTTAGGTCATTTCAGCGCCAGTAAAAAGGAAGAAAATGGGACAGTAGAAGAGTTATAGATTTACGATTAAAAGCGCCCAAGAAAAGTAAGGCAAAGAGAAATGGCACAAATAGGGAACAGGTGTAAATTCCAAGAGCAAACTACCATTGTGCTTGGTTTGAGATCACCTAAAAGTCTCATCCTGACACAAGCACAAGTCCACACTAAGAGGAATACAATCAAATGTTTACAAATCATATGTTAATTTTTTTAAAAAATACAATACAGAACAGAGATGATTTACAAGGAAAACAATATCATCTCCCAAAATTATAACTATACATTTGACTATTTCCCTCCCAGCCAAGCACTTCTGTCAGGGTCAGGACAAAATCAAAATCTCATTACAAGACAAAGACCAGAGAGCATGTTGGAAAATAAATATAGGGTGATAAAAGACACAGTAAGTACCTCCCTGCCCACTATGGGAGGTCAGGAATCCTACCCAGTGAGATCTTATAATGAAAAGGAAAAACTTAACAATTATAGAAACAAAAAACCCGCTAAGATTTGAAATAACTATAACATTTTCATATTTAATACCAATGAAAAAAAAATATCAATATTTCATATATTATTTAAAAACAAATGCATGATATAATATGGAAGATACAGACAATGATGTGGCAAAGATAATATGAGATGTTTAAAAATAAAGAAAAGGAAAAATTATATTATATCCTTACCTTAACGAAAAAGAGGGGGAAAAAATCAATTAGATGAAGAAAAAATTTAAAAATTGAGAAGATTTGTAGATACAATTAATAATGTATTGTATTGTAAGTACATGCAAGGAAGAAAAAGAACAAGCATTTGCTACAAAATAAAAAAAATTCCTTTAAAACTGTTAAAAAACAGGCTTTGGGTGTTACCATCCAGATATACATACATCCTTGGTCAGTAACTTTCAAACTTCATCCACACGCAGATGCTCAATATTTACATAATGCTAAAATTATAAACTAAAATATTTAAGACATCACTATCAAACTCGTTGAACATGGAATGTTTTGCCCATCTGGTGTAATTCTGCCTCGTACATCTGTTTATCAGCCTCTATCCTTTTAGCAAGAGCCCTTTTACGAACCTGCAATTGTGATAGAAAAGTTTCATTATGACATAATTCAGTGTAGTCTTAATTTCGTATTTCATCATGATTTAAAAAAAAAAATCAACATGTCTCAGTCTCTTTTATAATGATGATGATTATTACAATTATGATGATGATGATAAAAATAATAATCATAATAATAATAATAATAATAATAATAATAATAATAATAATAATAATAATAATAATAATAATAATAATAATAATAATAATAATAATAAAAAGAAGAAGAAGAAGAAGAAGAAGAAGAAGAAGAAAAATAATGATAATAAAGATAATATTAATAATAATCACGATGGTGATCATGATAATGATAAAAATTATAAAAATAATATTGAGAGAACATTAAACGAGTCCTGTAAGTCAAGATTAATCAGTGGAAACTTTTTACAAATTAGATTCAAATATCCCATAAAAATGGATAATGCAATTGCACCATTCTAGGTAGGTGATACAGTTTTGTCTTCCATTTTGTTAATAATGATAATTTTATGAAGTTTGACAGAATGTATAAAATATAGTATTAATTTGGCAGGATTGCTGGTTCAACTTCAATCATATGAGTCGCAACACTGTGCAGTTGAAGATAATTGCGGCTGTGAAAAAATGAAATCTATGGTAGTAACAAGTGTAATCGAATGTAAAGTGCCATTATCTATTGACATTGATTAACCACTTTCACCCTCTCCCCACTCTTCTAAATTAAAGATTGTTTTTTCTAATCCTTCTCTACCTATCTCACTGATCAAATAATTCCACTTTTATCAAATAACTGATTTCAATAAATTTTTCTGCACATTGAATAAGCATGTTTTGTGGACAGCTGTGCTGTGTATTTCGGTGTTGTCAGTCGGGATTTTAAGCGATGTATTTATGTTTTTGTTATTGGCTCAAAAAGGGTTTTGGTATTTTTTTTCTTTTCCACGCTGTTTTATTCATTTTTGTTCATTATTTTTCACAGAATCTTATTTTTGGGTTGTTTTAATCTCTTTACTTATTTTTTTTTTTCCACAAAGCAACTTTTTTCTAACAACTAGAAAATATATACCTGCAGTAAAAATACACCAAACCTACCTGCATATTAGCTTTTCCAACTAGTTTGAGTTCCTTCTGTATTTCTTTTTGAGCAAGTTCATATTCCTTAGCTTTTACCTTGATGTGACTTTTCTCAAACCATTTGTCATGGAGTTCTTTCTGATCATGTCTGAAAGAAAACAGGAGAAAATATTTAAGCTTACACATGAACATAAAGGGGTAAGAGTAAGACATTATACAGATATCTGTTGTCTTTGGTTCTTTACACTTTTGGTATTCTGTTTTTCTCTTGAAAGAGTTTCATTTTATTTACTACTTGTTAGAATGGCAACGGTGTATCCTTTTATTTATTGCTTACTAGAATGGCAACTGCATAATTTTCTTTATTGCTAATTAGAATGGAAACAATGAAAGCTTGCAATACTGCCCACCTGTTATACCCCCAACCATGCTTACTGCCAACTAAGGGGCTTTATGATATTGTGACATGACATTTGGCGTGTGATCTGTAGTCGGTACCCCCGGATTCAAGTCGTGCTGATGACAGAACAAAGCTGAGTCATTGAAAGGCTCTTTATTCACACTCCCCGCCACAATCAAGCGTAAAACGAGTACAAGATAAGCAACAGTGTTGTCTGGGTCGAAAAAAAAAATATAACTGTGTTCTACAGGTGTCATAGTTAGTTTCACTGATAGCTTAGGACCCTTTGTAATATATATTGAACAAATTTAGTAGATTTTGCACAACACAAAAGCTTACCAAACAAGCATTGTTTTAAATTCAAGATGAATCAGTTCGATATACCCAAAACTTTGCCAAATCCCCAGTTGTCCTGACTATAACAAGGTTTCACTGAATGTAGAAGATTCTTGTTCACATGATGTATTTGTTCAATTAATTAATTATCAAACATTTTAGGAAGGGCTTAATCATATGATATTACTTTTATGACCTGGGTTTGAGTTCACAATAGTTTTTTACAGATTTTGATCATCCTACTGTAGATAGGTAACCAGGAATGAGTTGAATTGCAGTGAAATTATGATAGATAAATCATGTATCAAAAGAAGTTAGTCATTCTTAATCCTCTTTCATACTATGAAAACTTTGGAATCCTGGAGCTTAATCCCATTAACTTGGAGCCTTAATTTATTTTTTGAATCATAATTTCTCACAATATTTGTTGTAGATTAGGAATAGTTACAATAAAATCGATCTTTCAACAATAAAGAACAACTTTAATTTAAATAACACATTTTGCTTCCTCAAGCCTTCGATTACAAAACATTCTGTGATAATAATAATAATAATGCTGAAAACTTATATAGCGCTATAACTCCGAGACACCAGACTCTAAGCGCTTAAATTACAAATTACTTTAGCTGAAAACATAATCATTTACACACACAAGCACACACACACACACACACACACAACACACAACACAAACCAAACTTATCTTGCTTCTCATACCATCTACTATCTTCATTCTCTCTTACTGACTGTCCATTCTAACTTTCTCTCACCAACTACACACCCTCGTCATGCACTGGACACTCATTCAATCGACCCTGATACACACAACGGTGACGATAATAGTGAACAGTTTTCACAACTATATTTTTCTGGTTATAATACAATTCAATAGTCTGATGTCACGCCGCCCAGCAACGGTGGCCATCTTGGTTCTAAACAAAGAAAATCATTAATTTTTATTTTTCATGCTGGCTAGAACTTTTCATATGCCTTGTGATCAGAATGTGTAAAAGTCATAACATGATCAAATTTATGTGTTTTTTTTTCTCCTCTGGATACCCTTTATGCTCGCCGGAGAAATATTTCATACGGGCGTCTGCCATTGTTCCGATAGTTTAGAGCCAGTGCTACTAAGTTACCATGCGTCATTAGGAAGGAAGTGACGTTACGACTGTTGAAGAGCATTGCAGACCTGACCTGTTTTAAAAGTAAATGATGTGATTCAGGCTTCATATAAAAATCATTTGCAGCGATATAGCCATGGCTGCAATGAAGTCTTAGCTGCATCTCTAGTTGAGCCTTTTCGTAAAAACTGAAATATGATTTAGGTTACAGTAAAATAGAAGTCTCCAGCAAACTCAAGGTTTCAGGTACATACTTTTACAAGTGCTTTGACAGCATCTGGAGTATTGAATGAAAGACTGATTTTCAACATTTCTTTTATCCTTCCATTCATAAAATTTATTTGAACTTGAAAGCAATATAAATTCCTGTCAAGATTTTGAACTCAAAAGACAATGAATTACAAAAATCATTCATAAAATTCTAAAAAACATTGTCATTATTTTTGAATATACCGTAATTATGATCATTACTCACATATTCTGGTCAATGTCACTAATGAGAAGGTTGTCATTGGCCTGATGAAGAAAATGACGGTGAGAGTTACAATAAAATTGATTAAAAAACATCATAAAATTTATATGTAAAAATTTATACACTAAAGGTTAATATTGTTGATCTGATCTGCAGAGAAATCTGTCTGCATGGTCTATCTAGAAAAAGATAAAGAAAAAGAAAAAAAAAGATCAAGATAACCTAAGCACAGTAGTGAGTGATGAATAAAAGGGCTAAATTTCTCGATCAAGGAGGGGGGGGGGGGGGGGGGATGCTGACAGCAAGGTTCGGACCCAAATCTCCAGGTTGGTCTCAAACTAGCCATCTTTCCCCTTGCACCATGTTCAATGCGTAGCCTGTGACTGGATGGATGATGACAGTGATCGTTGATCATTTTTTTTGGCAAGATATGAAACAAATTTGTCAGACATTTCTCTTGGGCTATATAAAACTGGTTTACAAAACATCAATGAAATTACTCCGCTAACAATAGATCATCAGTGGAAGGCCTTTCGTAATCGCCTTGTGCGAAAGAAAACAACCCAAGTATTCCTCTAACTAACCCTAGAAAAGATAAAATCTAGTACCTTTAACTAATCCCAATAGGAAAAACAAACACCCTAAGACCTTTACTACGTCTTATAACTAACCCTCATATATATAAAAAATATTTTTAAATCCTCCAACCCCGAGCTAACCCTACTAATAGAAAAAATAAAAAACACCATAGGACTGCGTTGCACTAACTTTCGATACTTTAACAACAAAATGGTGGCGGAGACTAAAACAATGGTCATATTAGGAATTTTAAAACTTTCACTTATCTATCAAGGTTTGTTCTGGAGCTTTTAAAATGATACTATATATTGACACATTGAATAAATATATGTCTGGCAAAAGATCCACAGTGCAAATACTAATTGAAACATTGAAAGAGATGTTACCCCAGGGAGCTTACGGAATTTCTCCCTCATCAGTGATATACCCCCCCCCCCCACACACACACACACACACACGCACACACATACTTTTCTCCATAAATATGCGCAATTGCGCGCCATATAGTCCCCTTTCAAAATAGAGCAGTAAAAAGTCTTTCATTTTATATAATTGGTTGATGTTAAGCTGTCTCGCGAGAATATGGTAGGCTACTGCCCCTATCCTCAGGTAGAAAACCTCTCTAGACAGAAGCCCTATCTTATCTGGTCGATTGTTGCTTGAAAGGGTATGGTTCCCATGATTATTACGTGTTTGTTGATATCAGTGAAGAAATACCAAAATGAAAGGGTTTTTTTCTTCCCTCATATAATAGGCTACATAGCTCTTGGTGTCAGTAACAGTGTCTTTAACATAACCAAAAGTAAAAGAAAAAATGAAACCGGAGTCGGAGTATTATTATTGACCTGGAGTTAGAAAAATAGACAGAGACAACTCGTTTCACAAATCAGTCTACTAAAGCATGAACTTATTACAAGCTGAAAAGTAAATAATACCTTCAACTGTTTGGTATACTCTTCGAATAACCTGCTAGGCCTGTGAGGCTGCTCATAACGAAGGTTAGTTTCTTTACTCATCTTGATAAAGTGAAGATGATCCAAGATGTGAATGAACGGAAGTTTACCTGTTGCTAAGGGGTAGTTGCCAGATTCGAAGATAATTTATAACCAAAATGAAGTATTTGGAATACTTATTTTCTTTTATTACCAACACCCTTCTGTCCAATGCAAGTATTGGTCCGTTATCAAACGGTTTAAATTTGAGTGCCTCACTTTGCGATTATATGAGGCATTACCGAAGAAAGAGAGACCACACATAGACATCCCAATACTACATTTTATTTACGCATACCCCAAGATCGCATAGCCACATAGTGGTAGAGCACTCGCTTTACATGCAAAGAGATTTTTTTTAATGACACCCCCTGTCCTCAATATGGTAGCTAGCTGAGTCTATTAGACCTGGTAGAAAGTACCTACGGGTGGTCTATTGTCATATAAAAAGGTAGCGAGCAGATGTTATTAATATAGTATTAAATACCATATCACGGGTTGCATAAGTCAAAAAGCCTTTGCATACCCTACAATGAAAAAAATAAAAAGGTACGGGTCATAAATTCTCGGATATGACAATATTTACACCATTTACATCATGAGCAATCAAAATATAACGATAAAAACTTAAGCATCAAAGGCATATTTCAAGTATTTGCCCATTTAACTACTAAACGAGTGAATTATAAAAACAGCTTCTACTCCAACAACTTCTGCCACTTCTACTACTACTACTACTACTACTACTACTACTACTACTACTACTACTACTACTACTACTACTACTACTACTACTACTACTACGACGACTACTACTACTACTACTACTACTACTACTACTACTACTGAAGGTAGCAACCGATTATTACTCTCTACTCCTATCAGAAGCCACCAATAATAATAATAATAATAATAATAATAATAATAATAATAATAATAATAATAACAATAATAATAATAATAATAATAATAATAATAATAATAATAATAATAATAATAATAATAATAATAATAATAATAATAATAATTAATAATAATAATAATAATAATAATAATAATAATAATAATAATAATAATAATAATAATAATAATAATAATAATAATAATAATAATGATGATGATGATGATGGTGATAATAATAATAATAATAATAATAATAATAATAATAATAATAATAATAATAATAATAATAATAATAATAATAATAATAATAATAATATATCTACGAGCTAACTAATGGATTTATTGATCTGGAAAAATAATACAGTATTATGCATCAAAAGATTTTTTTAAAAAGTAACTAAGACTAATCAGATTTGCGAATCGTTTGGTTCCACAGGACAGGCAATGTGGCAATCAATAATATATTTCTAGAAATATTAAAATGTCTTGCGCATGCAGCTCGAACATTCTTTGTCATAAAATGGATTTTAATTTAATTAGATTAATGCAATGATAATGGTAATGAACATGAAATGTGGAATAAATCTTAACATAAAAGTGGTGCATGATAAATGCATTTGAATATCCCCGACATGCAGTTAGTATTTGCAAGTTTAATCCCGCCAGATAACCATTTGCGTTTTTTTTTTATGGCGGGGGACAGCCCAAAATAATAGATAATGGAAGAATAATGTGTTCATTATATTCCTTTTTAAACTTGTTCCGTGATATTCCCCCGGCGTAGGTTCACTGACTCGCTTGTATTTTCCATTCATTGAATTGAGTCCGTGATTCCTTTTCTTTTCTTTTTTTAAATTGTCCACCGCTTGGAATAATGTAAGAGAGACAATCCATGTTATATTATTTACTGTTATATGAATGTTTGTATTGATTATGCCCCTTGTGTGATGGTAAAAGATGTAAATATTTTGACTGCAATTTTTCTTAACCCATGACTTTATTCTTTTATTATTATTATTGATGTGGGTTTATTAATTTTAATTTCCAAATTCTAAACTAAGAAAATTGATTTTAATTTCTAAAGAGAGTAAATAATCAGATACAGTTGTTGAGGGTATATGAGTAAATGATATGGTGAGCATGTTTACTAGTGTTGACGTGTTGATACCAGATCTATGTATAATAATTTAAATGTCGGAGAGAGAGAGAGAGAGAGAGAGAGAGAGAGAGAGAGAGAGAGAGAGAGAGAGAGAGAGAGAGAGAGAGAGAGATAATAAAGATCTAATATTAATCTATGTATTCTTGTTTCTTATTTGATATTACTCCTATGTACTCTGGGTAATATGTATGCAGAATATTTCCGACCATAAAGAATTTGTTTAAAAAGTGAATTGAATAGAATATTTGAAAGGGTGGTGCAACAATTTAGACAATGCAAAATCACCAATGACAATGTAAATGCATATCATTCATACATTAAAAATTGGATTGAGGCATAACACGGATTCTTCTACCATACAAAATTCTCACCCCAGTGTGTGTCCTTTATTTTACGCTTTGTTTAAAAAGATTAGATCAAACGCATTTCCATTTAATGGAAAATTTTGTAATGATCTATTTTTTAAAGTGGCATTCAAATGATTAATCAATAAAGATTGGCTATGAAACGAGATAAAGTAGAACGCAATTGAGGCAAGAGGGATGTTCTTAGTAACATTGTAGACAATAAACATCAAAAAGAACAACTTTGATTCTCGGCACCAACATCTCACGCGTTTGCTGCGGGTATTTGAAACCATCTGCTCCAATTTTAATAAGTTATAGGCAACGTACCCTGTTTGCCACGAACCTTCACTCTTATGAGAGGGAGTCTCTGAGATGTGTTGTTTGAATGGTGGTCATTAAACGATCTTCGTTTTCAAAGTCAAACAGCGATAGGACGATTTGAGTGATCGGACCATAATTGATACCTATGAATGAGTGCACTCTCCGCCACTGACTTACATATGTATGACGACTGTCTAAGGGTTTCTCAATAGAACTGCATCTTCAGCTGACATCACCCTCGTTCACGTTGACTTTCTCGGATGCTCTGAAGTGCCACAGTTCTAAAGAAGAGCTACGTCTGGCTTTTAAGTAAAGCGTAAGCAACATTGTACTTTATACAACTATGAAATCGTAGTAGATCATCACAAAAATATCACCTTGCCTACTTTTACATTCTGATATAAACCTCATTGGATATAATTGTACGTTTTTTGTATATACATATAGTATAATGGGGGCGAAGTGGCCGAGTAGTTAAGGTATTGCACTGTGACCCGGAAGGTCCCGGGTTCGAGCCCCGCTCAAGGCACTTTCTTTTTTTTTCCTTGGGCAAGATTATTAACCCCCAATTTGCTCACTGGGACAACATGGGTGATTCCTGTTGACATCATACATCTTGTTTGATGAATTATCTATATTCCTTCGTGGAGTGCCTCGGCAACGATGTCTTATGATGTCGTGACGGAAGGGCATAATAAAAAAAAAAATATCGTATAATTGAAGTCCGATAGCTCAGTTGGTAGAGCAATCGCTACACACGCAAGTGGACCGAGATCAATCCCGGGTGAGGTGGAGACATTTTTTTGACCCCCTGTCCACCCAGCAGTGATTGGGTAACTGGTTCTCTTAGATCTGGCAAAAAGTACTATTGCTTCTGTCCGCTATAGAAACCGGGATGAATTCTTACTCCATAGACCTAATGTTAAACCTCATTAGCGTTTTATTTAGGGTTAAATCGGTTCGTTTGGCAGTTGTTTTATTAATTACCTAATTACCTAAAATACCTAATTACCTACGTATAAAATGTCATGATGGTTTCATCATCATCATCATCATCATCATCATCATCATCATCATCATCATCATCATCATCATCATCATCATCATCATCATCATCATCAACAACAACAACAATAAAATAAATAAAATTCCCTTTATTCATCCCCAAGGGGAAATTTGTCTTTAGGGTCTATTCCAAGGGAAGACTGGAATAACCCAGGCGTCAGCCGCAGAGCAGCGCCGCAAAGTGAGCTAGGGCGAGGTGACTTGCTCAAGGCCACACAACGCAGCGGCGGGTGATTGAACTCGGTACCTTTCGGGTAGGAAGCAAAGACCGTACCGCTGAGCCACGCTGCCCCATAAAAGATAACAACAACAGACATAAGAATAACAGTAAACAACATTATAATCCTTATTATCATCTCTATTCTTTTTCTTATTGTCTCATTAAAAAAAAAAAAAAAAATATATATATATATATATATATATATATATATATATATATATATATATATATATATATATATATATTATATATATATATATATATATATATATATTTTTTTTTTTTTTTTTTTTTTTTTTTTTTTTTTAATGAGACAATAAGAAAAAGAATAGAGATGATAATAAGGATTATAATGTTGTTTACTGTTATTCTTATGTCTGTTGTTGTTATCTTTTATGGGGCAGCGTGGCTCAGCGGTACGGTCTTTGCTTCCTACCCGAAAGGTACCGAGTTCAATCACCCGCCGCTGCGTTGTGTGGCCTTATATATATATCATGGAGTTCGAGCATACAAAGTGCTTCGATTGGTTAGGCAGAAAAAGCACCAAATTACAACAGATAATTATTTTATAACCATAAACGACTGACATTGGATTGTTACTTCGTTACCATAGAAGCACGCGCTTCATCGAACACGACCAGCAATATTCCCCCCAAAGTATAAGACCGTTACTCTCTCTCTCTCTCTCTCTCTCTCTCTCTCTCTCTCTCTCTCTCTCTCTCTCTCTCTCTCTCTCTCTCTCTCTCTCTCTCTCTCTCTCTCACACAGTGCCTAAGGCCTACCCTTTATTGTCCAAGTGTGTCAGTGTCAATACAATAATACAGTGTGTGTAGTAGCAGCGAGGTGCTTTTTCTTACATGCCGTCGCACCACAAATCGAACCAGGAACCAATCAGGCGGGCAGTCGCGGCGACACAATGCCATAAAAGTTATCGGGTCGTCTTCGATCCAATCAGTTTCAATAAGGTGATCACCAACTCTTTCGATAGAAATGGCCCAGGAAAAAAGTGTTGAGTGTTGTGAATGTTTTTTCGAAAAAGGAATAATGTGAAACTTAATTTTATCAGCAAGCGTTGTATCGCTTGTTTGATAACAAATGCTTGTTACTGTAAATATTATATAAGAACATTATTTCATAAAGGAACATAATACTTCACACCTTTTTATAAACTACAACGCTTCGCAGCAATAATTGGCTGTGTTCATTATTTCGAATATGTCACAGAAAGATTTCGTTCTTGGAATTATCATTTTGTTATCAATTGTCATAGGTAAAGATTTCGGGATTATCTATTTTTCTTAACTTCGTCCCATGGAAAACAGTAGTGAATAAGACTATTGTAACAACAACGTCTAATCACTAATAAGCCAAATTACTTATCATCATCATCATCATCATCATCATCATCATCATCATCATCATCATCATCATCATCATCATCATCATCACCGTTATTATTATTTTTATTATTATTATTATTATTATTATTATTATTATTATTATTATTATTATTATTATTATTATTATTATTATTATTATTATTATTATTATTATTATCATTATCATTATTATTATTATTATTATTTTGTTGTTGCTGTTGTTGTTGTTGTTGTTATCATCATTGTCATCATCATTACTACTACTACTACTACTACTACTACTACTACTACTACTACTACTACTACTACTACTACTACTACTACTACTACTACTTCTACTACTACTTCTACTACTACACTACTACTACTACTACTACTACTACTACTACTTGCTGCGTGCTGCTATTACTACTACTTCTACTTTACTACTACTACTAACTACTACTACTACTACTACTATTTATACTATTACTACTATATATACTACTCTATACTACTACCTACTACTACTACTACTTACATACTTACTACTCTCTACTACTAACTTACTATACTACTACTACTCTATACTACTACTACTACATACTACTACTACTACTACTACTCTACTATACTACTACTACTACTACTACTACTACTACTACTACTACTATACACTACTACTAACTTGCTACTACTACTACTACTACTACTACCTACTACTATACTACTACTACACTACTACTACTACTACTACTAATAATAATACTAACTAATATCAATACTATACATATACTAACTATAATATAATAATATCAATATATAATAATAATAATAATAATAAATAATAATAATAATAATAATAATAATAATAATATAATAAAATAATAATAATAATAATAATAATAAATATATAATAATAATATAATAATAATGTAATAATACTATAATAATATATATTATTAATATATTATTATATAATATTATTATATTATATATTATTATTATATA
>NC_088361.1:43318595-43321095 GCF_034508935.2 Berghia stephanieae
GATCATTAAGTTGATCCCGATTGATCTTAATGGAAACCATAATTATTACTTTTGGTATTTTAAATGTGATTTCTAAAATTTGAATCACGTGTGTTTGCTCTCTTACCTTTTTGTCCGGCGTGAAATTTCTGCTGTTTGTGGTATTCATTGTATTTTCTTTCTTTCTTTCATTTTTTGTTTGTTTGTTTTGGTCTACCCAATTACATATTTTCCCAAATGATCGACTTGCCTTTTTACCATCCTACCATGTAGTCATACCCATTTTATGCCTGCCAACCAATCCCCATACTTCGTATTCTAGTTTTGTAACGTCAGAGATAGTTACCGTTCCTTAGTTTGCGAGCATTGTGGACATCGATCATCTATCTACTCCCCTCTTCAACACGAAGTATTTACCGTCGCAATCGAACGTGGTTACATAGTAGGCGTCTCAAGTGCTTGTCCTTTGATAGGGATTCCCTTTGGTCCGTGAATCTGAATTATAATAATATTGCCTTTCACACGGGCACAATACACAAAACTTGTAAGTCAGCGGTTGAACCATGAAAACATTTTCTTACCCACCCGCCTGGTCTCAATAAACTTAACCGGTTAACCATCGTACTCTAGGAAATCTCGTGTTCAAGAATTTGGGCAGAAAACACTTCCTTCTATATCAATGATTTATATGACCCTCATCTTGGAAAAAACTCTCAATCCTGAGACTTCCTCGAAATCCCATGTTTGAGAGTTTTTGGCCAAGAAGAGGATTATTAATATCGATTGATATTTGAAGAACAAGTTTTCTGGCCAAATTCTTAAATACGTGTTTTTTCTCGAGTACGTAGCTTTCTGGCAGCGGATTTCTTCGATTAGGTCTGTATTCAATTTTGGATAATGAGTTATGTTTGTCATGAATGACTACGATCTGAATTTGATAAATGGAATATAGTCGGTAGAATTAATGAAGTCACTTGAATCGAAAAACAAAATAAAGTTCAAATGAGTTCACTATATCCGTTACAGTAACGTCAAGACATCTAAACAGGATTGTTATTGTAGCTGGGGCGTTGCGTTAAATACTAAAATATTATTGCGCTGTAGGTTTTTTGTATTGTTTTTATTGTTTCTACCGCTGCTGCTGCTGTTTTTGCAAACGACGAAATTGATACTTTCCTTGTTTTCTTGTTTTTGCTGCTACTGCTCATGTTGTCATTATTGCTACTGCTGCTATCTTCTTTGTCATAAATATA
This sequence comes from Berghia stephanieae, assembly GCF_034508935.2. Taxonomy (NCBI): domain Eukaryota; kingdom Metazoa; phylum Mollusca; class Gastropoda; order Nudibranchia; family Aeolidiidae; genus Berghia; species Berghia stephanieae. Next base: position 43,319,828 of record NC_088361.1, read on the forward strand.
TACGTATTTAATTTGTCCCATCGTCGGTGAGCAGCACTCCCAAGTATTTGAATTAGGTGACTTGCTTTAGGTTTTCACCGTTGACATTGATTCTCGTCTGAGGGTTGTCTTGGCTGTTCGCTTTGCGACTTTTCGGAATTGATTTCCATCCCGTATGCGCAGGCTGTTTCTGATAGACGATTTGTCAGTGACTGTAATTCGTGTTCATTTTTTGCCATCAAGTCAAATTTGCAAATCGAAGGTTGCAGAGAACTCTGCTCCCTATTGATACTGTGCTCTAGTAGTTTTTGAGAGCTTCCTGTATTATTCTTTCCAAATATAGGTTGAAAAGGGTAGGTGAAAGAATGCAGCCCTGTATGACACCAACTGTAGTTTTGAATGGATCTCCTATCTCATTGTTAAGTAGTACAGCACTTGTTGCATTTTCACAGAGTGACCCAGTGATCCCTTCATCAAAATCAAAGTCTCTGAGTGTATTCCAAAGGCCATGGTGACATACTTTATCGAATGCTTTTCTGAAATCGATAAAGTTGTGGAATAATTCTTATTTGTCTTGTAAGTATTTTTCTGCCAACAGGCGACTATTGAACACTTGTTGAATTGTACTTCTGTTAGGCCTACAGCCAGTTTGTTCCTCTGCCAATATTTCTTCTGTTTTGTTTCCCATCCTATTAAGTAATATGTTTAGTATTATTTTGCTGGGATGTCTTATGAGGTTTATTGTTCTGTGGTTATTGCATTTTCTTAAATTGCCCTTTTTAGGTAGCGGTAGAATTAGTAATTGTGTGCAATCTTTTGGCCTGGAGTGGTGGTTAATGCTTTTCTGACATAGAATCATTAGGGCATTTGTTGTTTCTTCTCCTCCTATCTTTATTAGTTCCGCTGGAATGTTATCTATGCCAGGGTCTTTGCCTAATTTGAGATGTCTGATTGCATTTTCCACGTTATCCCTTAGTATTGTTGATGTGTCTTGACTAGGTTTAAAGTTTGTAAGGAGTTCTGGACGATTTGTGTTCGAATCTGAGTTATAGAGTCTACTACATTAGTCTGTCCATCTTGCCTTTACTTTGTCTTGTTTCGTTAGAAGGACACCGTTTTTATCTTCAATAACTGTTGACTTCGCATGTTTGTATTTAGTCAGCATTTTAAGGGTGTTGTATGCATTTTTAAGGTTCCCGCCTCTCATTACAATGTCGATATTGGTGCCTTGATCATTTATTCATTTTTCTTTTGCTTTGCGCATGCCTATTCTGACCTCAGGATTAACC
>NC_088361.1:43323595-43326095 GCF_034508935.2 Berghia stephanieae
TTATAATCAACTTCTACTGTCACTTCCCGATGAGAGCGAATGTTCGAAACAATATTGTAGAAGTTAAAAAATCATAATTATACTTGAAATATTTTATAAATAGCTCCGTTTATCAAATAGTTGAGCACTATTATTTCATGGTTTTCGTTTTTATAATTTATCTATCTACCTACCTATCTATCTATCTATCTATCTATCTATCTATATATATATATATATATATATATATATATATATATATATATATATATATATATATATATATATACCTATCTATCAAAAAAGACAACTAAGGAGGACCGGGGGCCAAAAAGTTGATTGATTTGTATTGTTTCGATATATATATGCGAGTCCTCTTCACTCTCTTCATTTTCTTTGCATCTTAACCCGCTCTTATAGACACCCATAGTTCTGAAAAAAGAAATCGCAACAAACGGATTCTAACCATTCTAAGAAATCATATATTATTCCCAGCATGGAGTTGTTTTGGAACTCGGTCCCACCCAAGTCGTTTAACGCAGTGGAGTGGTGAAGGATTCCTTGTTGAACTGATTGAGACTAGCGGGCTTTTTGGCACAGTCAACTAACCCAATCGATAAATTATTTCAGCAATTAACCAGTTAACTGCCGTACTTTATAAAGACACATTTTAAAAAATGGCCAGAAAATTCTTCCTTTAAATATCGATCGATTTAAATGATCAGCTTTGGAGGCCCAGGTTTGAGAGTTGTTGCCAAGATAGGGGTCATTTCTGGCCATATTTTAAAATTAAAACGTGTATTTCCACCGTACGGCATTTAATTGGTTAATGTTGATGTTTTATATGTATGTATGTTTTACATTATATATAATTTCATGTTTATATTATTACTGTTTTCGAACTTAAATTATCCCGATTCCTGATTTAAAAGATACATTTGATTTAGCAGATTGCCAAACTGTTATTTATTAAACAAGTTACATTTGACCGGGTGAAAGAATAATAAAAAGAAGAAAAATAGCCGGCAAATTTTGCTTAGAATTGCTGCTAGGTCGTAAAATAAACCATTATAAAAGGTACATTAATTGGCATAGGGCCAAGGTCCCACCCTGTCCGTTTCATTGTTCTATTTATACTAAGTAAGCTAAAGGAAGTTCCGAGTATTTATGACGTCAACAAGAGAAAGACAGCTTGTTTACATAGGGAATTTACAGTCCAATTGGAGTTTCTTTTCAAACCAAATGTTAAGCGGACTGTGGGTCTTCTCTAGGAAGGATTAACAGGCATGAAAGAAATAAATAATATTATATATCGGGGCTAGTTTTGAGTTAACGTATAAATCAGTTATAGCCCATGCCTATACTTATGAAAACAGAGCGCTTTTTGTTGCTTTATAATATATTTATATATATATATATATATATATATATATATATATACATATACATACATTCACACAAACACACATACACACATAACTGTGTATATATATATATATATATATATATATATATATATATATATATATATATATATATAGAATAAACTTTAGATTTCAGATCTTGTTTTTCATTTTATTTTTTAATTTATCTATTTATTTATTCCCGACGTGCCATTTTCCATGTCATTTTTTAACGCATATTATCATCTTACTAGTTTTCGGTGAAAGTCTCTTAAATGGTAGTCCTAATTCTCAATAATAAAAAAAATAGGCACTTAAACCGTAAAATAGCTTTATAAAACATTTATGTATTTGGCTTACATTTTGGCCAAAACTTTTTCAGTTCTTGTTTTTTAATATTATCGGGCATTTGATTCTTTACAGAAATCTCTTGTTTGGGGCTTTCTGGGCGATTTTTACAAGTTATCTTGATCGATCTTAATCGATCGGTATTTAATTGAAAGTTCTTGCCGAAAATATTTTTTAAATGATTTAAGTACAGCTGTATAATAATGTTGTTCAGTCTCTTCCATCTGTTGACGTCTTTGTTACCTTTGATGTATATCATAGATAATTCTAATGAAAATCCTTATGAATAGCTATCTGGTTTTCAGGATATGGAACTCCTTTTTCAGGATTTCAAACGAAAACTACAAGAGGATAATAATGGGTGTAAGACGATGTTGAAAATCGCACGGGTTGTTTTAATGGGTAATTTTGTTGTTGTTGTTGTTTTGTTTTGTTTTTGTTTTGTTTTGTTTGGGGGGGGGGGGTGGAGGGAGTGAGGTATATTTGTTTGTTTTGTATTATTTGTTGTGTTCTTGTTATGTATTTTTGTTTGTTTGTATCTGCTTGTTTGTTGTCGGTTTTTTTTGTTTTGTTTTTGCTTTTGATTTGTTTTTGTTTTTTGTTTTTTTGGCTTAAGTTTGATGCTTTTAAATTATACCTTATATTGTCTATAATTTTTCTTTGCCATTGTATTTTGAAGTTTAACTCAAAAAAAAAAATAAACACGTCAATACAAGACTCTGCTTTGTTTTCCTACAGCTGTCCAGGTGGAAATTCTGGCCTCACGGCTT
>NC_088361.1:43331095-43498595 GCF_034508935.2 Berghia stephanieae
ACAGTAAGGCCATTCAAATGAGCTGATGCGAGATTGCTTTATAAAGATGGGGGGGGGGAAAAGTAAACGGGTATACTGTGAGATGAGATTAAGGAGCTTTTAATGCATCAATAAATGGACAGTGGACGAGAATGTCATTTCATACCGGACGAATTGGCACGTGATGACTAGTTAACTCGGTAGTGATACTGATGCACTTCAATGCACAACAATTGTTTGTAACTCTTGACATAGGAGAGTTTGTTTACATGTCCGGTGTGTTGTTTACATTAGGTACCACGAAAGTTCGAAATTGCAGTTGTTTTGTTATAATATAAATCACGGCCTGTCATTGGAATTTTGAAAGAGAAAAGACGTTTTGTCAGCCAGATGTATTATGTCGCAAGAGAAATGACAGCCATTTTTTTCTAAGAAATAAGAATTAGGACTCACACTTCTAAAAATGTTGGCAAAAGTAAAAAGAGGACCAATTTCAAACAAATGTTGCCAAATAAACATATGGCACTTAATCAAATTTTTTAATGTGCATTTATCCATTTAGACCGACGTGCACTTATTTGCAGGTCTGATAACCCAATTTATTATGGGCTCATTGTCATATTGGAATCTCAAAAAAATGACGCAAAATATTGTCCATTATGATTATAATAACAATGTTAAACTAGAATAGACCCATAATTATAATTGCGTTCGGGTGTCAGACCTGTCCATCACCTCGATCTATACTAAGAGTCTAAGAGGAATAAACAAAAACAAAACAAAAAGCAGTTATAATAATAACTTTGAAAAATACTTGTAAGATGAAATTTGATGGATTAAATTAAATGTTAGATTTGATGTCTCAAATAAAAAAAATGGAACATGATAAAGGGTAGCATGATAAAGGGTAGCTCATACTATTGTGTACATTGTGATTATTCAAAATTTTAATAAAATGTCATAATGTTGTAAGGCTGTATTGTAAGGTATCCTTTTTGTACTTAACACTGTTACAATATTTGTCACTGCATATAACCAGGTACTCATTCACACCTTAGTCGAGTGGGGTAATGTGTTTAAAGTACCTTAACCAAGGACACAACATAGAGACCAGAAATTTCAACAATTAGTCACCCATTCAGTCACAGAACGCACTTAACATCACTTGATTGACTGAAAAGACGAGATACCATACAGCTGAGCCACCAGGCCACATATAAATTAGCATAGAGGCGCGGGGGGGGGGGGGGGGGGGAGGAAGCATGGAACTTGAAAGAAAAACATAATATTTTCTCATATCATAGTAAGTATTTCATAAGCTACTAATCTTTTATGGTGGATGATCCCAAACTTCGAAAGATCCGAAGTGTCATAAGTTTGATGAAAAGACGAGATACCATACAGCTGAGCCACCAGGCCACATATAAATTAGCATAGAGGCGGGGGGGGGGGGGGAGGAAGCATGGAACTTGAAAGAAAAACATAATATTTTCTCATATCATAGTAAGTATTTCATAAGCTACTAATCTTTTATGGTGGATGATCCCAAACTTCGAAAGATCCGAAGTGTCATAAGTTTGACACCACTCACTGAAGTATGACTAGGCATTGGTAGTCCACCCTCCACCCTTTTTCAGATTATATATATATATTTTAGAAACTTTTTTATAATGCCCCCAGTCTTCCCCTGTCGACAAGAAGAAAAAGAAACCACAAAAAGTCCAATGTAGCAACCTGGTTGCTAGTCAAACATCTGTAAAATTACTCTGCTCAATAGGAACCACGTCTTGATAAATGTCCCATAATATGAATATTTCGAAATTTATTTATTTCTTCTTTTTTTTTTTTTTTTTTTTTCATCAAACATTTTCGACATGGGAAATAAACTCCATACTCCTGATTCAACAAGAAAGTCATCATTTGTGAACATTTGAAAAACTGGACACAATATATAATTATTTGTAATTTTTTTAATACAGTCTAGAATGGATATATCGACACTGTCAGGACTGCAGTAAAATTGCGATATAAGCATGATGTCGACATATCAGTCATTCCAAAAAATGAAAGGGAAACAAATGAGAAAATGCCAGAAATAACAAGGGAGGTAATTCTTGATGTTTGGTGGCCTTTAAAAGGACTGATTTTGAATTTATGATGGTTTACTTTATATGACTTTAATAGTCTAATATTGTGGTCCGTGTCTGAAGGCCAACAATAATTTGATGGACCCTTTCCTTAGCACTGACAAGGACATCAAATAAGGTAGTGCCCTCATGAAGTTGCTGTGAAAAACAGTGGAGGGTCTTGATAGCTACTATAGTGGCTTGGCCGAAAACTGGTCTCAACCTTATCCTCAGCTGACTCCACATCAGCAACAATGGCGTCTTCTAAAAATTAACTATTGTCGTCAAATGTTATCTGAGACTGAGTACGAGTAACAGTGGCATTGGCCATGGGGGGGGGGGGGGGGGGGGGGGTCTGTCTAGTATTATTTGTTAAAAGTCAAGAATACGAATACCAGGAATTTCCATTACTGGTATCAGTACTGAGATATGATGGCAAGACCTGGAACTAGTCTTGATCGCTGACATCATGATTCTGATCAATGATGATTCACAAGATGTTATTGGACAATAATCTTGGTTTTTCTTTGACTATTATCTTACATCACAGCAGGATCTCTCTGCTTTTTCATTGACTGTTGTTTTACTTCATTGCAGGATATCTTGACCTTTTTTGTTGTTGTTTGTTTTAGACAAATTATTGCCGGCATCAATGGTTTGCATGTCGATATAACCGTCTTGTGGTAAAATTGTTGCCAATATAGGCGATCAAGATTTACTCATCTTTATATAGTGGACAAAAAACGGGACTTTGATGTCATGTCGATATAAGCGTGATTTCGATATAACTGTTGTCGATATATCCACTCTGCACTATATTTTATTATATGATATAATTCATCCAGAGGAACAGATGAAGACATAGAGCCCATAATAGGAAAAACATGGCATGCATTTATCACCCTCAGACCTGTTTGGAAGTCAACAAATCTATCTCTGAAAAACAAAGTCAGAATATACAACACAATTTAAAATTATGGCTCAGAAACATGGAGAGTGACCAATACCCTTTGTAAGAAAAAAAATACTTCATTAAAAGAAAAGAAAACTAAAAAACAAAAAAAACAAAAATTCAAACGTTTACAAAATGATGTCTTCAACACATACTCGGTAACAGATGGAATGAGAAAATCTGTAATAAAGACTTGTGCTTGAAAACTGGACAAGAGGAAATTAGCAAACAAATCTCAACAGGAGAATGGAAATGGATTGGTCACACTTTCAGAAAACCAATAACAGACATTACAAGGCAAGCTGTGGACTGGAACCCTGAGAGAAAAAGAAAGGTTGGGAGGCCAAAGAAACCATGGAGAAGGTCTTGTGAGGAAGATATGAAGTTGGCTGGAATGTCCTTGGGAGAGATGGAGAAGAAGAAAAAGAACAGAACACGGTGGGGATGTATGGTTGAAGCCGTATGTTGCACAAGGAATGTAAAGAATTAAATGATGAATGACTGATATAAATTGTGTTTACTTTTTTGGACGTACCTCACAAAAATATTAATACAGTATTATTTTTACCATTATTCCTAAACAATTTTTATATGCCATTGCTAAATATCGAATGTTTGTCTGTATAGAATTTTGAAAGAACTGGAGCAAAACCCCACTAGTGGCAAGTTTTCAAAATTCAGGCCCTTATTTTTTTTTAGCCACATGAGATATGCAGACTTTTTCCTTACATTTTAATTTTGTTTACAGGTTACTACACATCATCTCCTGGTCAGTCTAGTTGCACACAATGCAGTGCTGGGTCACATTGTACATCCACAACACAAACTCAATGCGATCCAGGTTATTATAGTGATGCTGGTGCCACATCTTGTACTGCCTGCTCAGATGGTGAATATGCAGACTCTTCAGGATCACCCAATTGCACTGCCTGTCCAGCTGGATACGAATGTCCTAATAAAGCATCTTCTCCAGCCATTTGTGATCCAGGGGAATATAGGTTTGTTTATTACAGTCCCTTTTGTACTTTAGCTTTTGTGAGCAAACGATTCAATGGGCTAGGGTTAGTTTGGACGACTTTGGGTTAGTTATATTTTTCAAAAAAGCTTGATGTACATTCGTGACCCAGCATCACAAAACGGTATCATTTTGGGATGAATGGGACCACGAAAAAGTGAATTAAACTTAAAATGATAAGAAATATTAACTTTTGAGTGTTTTCCAAAGTAAAAAATGGGATTTACTCTCCACCATACAGAAAGTAAATTAAATCTGAGTTTCTTATTTGTGTCTCCTACATCTAGTTCATCCTGACATAATACCGTTTTAGGCCATGGGTCACATTTGCGACCCACCTCATCAATTTGATATTATGTTGGAATGAAGTAGGTAATGATAATTGAGTTAAAAGTCAAAATTATAAGAATTAAAGAATTTAAGTTCTTTGGAGTCTAAGAAATAAAACTCTCTCTCTCTCTCTCTCTCTCTCTCTCTCCTCGATGATGTTATTCATTTTCACGCAGAATCTATGAGTTAAGGATTTTAAAAATTCAATTCAAAGTGTCAGGTCAATCCCAGCATAATACTGTTTTACTTTTTACTTCTAGCTAATGAAAGACAATTTTCAAAATAATGACCAATATTCTTGTTCCTATTGAATGTCGGTGTTAATTGATTTTTATAAAGAAAAAAAATATGATCATCTATTTTGATAAATTATTTTTTAGCACCTGATTAATTTAAACTTGCATATTTAGCTATAACCTCCCGGGTTTCTTTCAGAGACTTTAGAGATAATATGCAGTGGGGAGGGGGGTGGAGTATAGGAAGGGGATGGGGAGAAGTTAGAAGATTTTTTGGGGGATGGGGGGGGGGGGGGGGGGGGAAGGGGGGGGTAAGTTTAAGAATAATAATGATAATGGTCTTTCACACTGATGGTGGTATGGACTAGGGTATTTTTGCTGGTAATAATTAGTTTAGTTTCATAACATTTTAACAAATTTTCATTTAACCCATGCTTAAATAATCAATATTTTTACTCATCTCAAGAGTGTGAAATCACATTGAGAATGAATACACAATTGAATCCAGATTCGTTTGTGAAAGAGAACAGTTGTTATGTTTATCATTTGTTAAAAATAAAACTAGAAAGAAATAAAGAAAAAGAAAACAAATGGACGTTTTTGTTGCATTCATTCTCCCTAAAATGCGGTTTTGCTTTTTAGTTCTTTAAACATTTAGTAGACCTAGTTTGCAAAGAATTGTTGAATAAAGTAGAATTATTTTCATTGTTTTACACTCGTGAAATAAATATATAGAAAATCATCTAACTCCTAGATCATCTTCCTGTTTGTGAACAGTCTTCTCTCATATTGGCATTTGAAGTTTTATGGATATGACTTAAAATTTGTGAGTTGATCCTTTTTTCAGTCTTGGCAGTCAGAAATTGTGCATTGCTTGCGGCACAGGAACATATAAAGCCAGTTCAGGTGTTGGTACCTGTCAAAGCTGTCCTGCAGGATCTGAGTGTCCTACGACGTCTGCAGGTAAGAATTTGATGATATTATATGTAAGTTCATCAGAATTATGAAGCCCACAGTGCCTTAATCATTGTCGTGTCTGCAATGTAAGTATCTCCAAATGTCGATGTTTAAGTTATAATAGACTGCGCTTGGAGCAAACCCATGCAAAATGGATTTTACAACATCCTCAGGGGGAAAGAGAACAGAGACATCTAAGGGATCCACTATAATGAGACAGACATCAGACATGACCTACACCTGTTGATCAGAAATATAGAAAAGTATAGGTGAACGATAGCCACTAATTTTGAAACTACCTTTGTAGAAGTGGTTGGTTTAATTTTTTCTTGCAGTTCTACTACTTATGAGGCCAAAACATGTCATTGCAATTTAATTTTCTTAAGGTACAAGCATTGTCTACTCTTTCTTTGTATGCCTTTTTAAAAGAAAAGTATTGGGCCCAGAAGCATTTCGACATGCATGAAAAGAGAGATTCCATTCTCCTGTTATGTCAACTATTTCTGATCTCCCCAGCCACCTGGTAATGATTGGGTAGCCGGTTGTGATAATAGATCAGATGCAGTAAACCAGAGCCCAAGCCAAAGTTTATCAATCGATTGTTACTGTCTATTTTACATTCCAAGAACTGGGAAAAAGTACATCTCCGTTTCTAAAAACCTGTAATTGTATGAAAATTACAGTGTCAGACAAAGCAGAGAGAAAAATCTATGAAAATTTGCCCTCCTGGACTTTTTTTCTAGTTCTATCTAACACTATCACACTTTTTCAGATTTTTATCTAACACTTGTGCCTGCTTTCCAATATTTTTATTTCCATGGCTCTGAAAATGTTCTGTTACTCTTCAGGTACCTATAATCAGCTAAATACAATCATGAATGGTTACATCAAAACTATTTCTAATTAAATTCTGCATTATAGTTCAATTTATTCTTATACTACTAAATTTACCGAACAGCTTGTTCAATTTTTATTATTTTACATATTTTCTATTTTCAGCCTCTGGTTGTAGTAATGGCTACTACTCCCAATCCGGTGCCACTGCCTGCCTCCCCTGCCCTGGAGGTTACAGTTGTAACGACCCCAGCCTTTCCCCTGTGTTATGTACTAGTGGAACATACAGCACCAACAGCAGCCAGACGTGTCAAAATTGTCCACAAGGTCATTATTGTCCTGATGATGGCATGCTAGAACCAACTGCCTGTGCTACTGGCTGGTACCAAACTAACACACAGCAGACCTCTTGTATTGAATGTACTGCCGGTATGAACTGTTTTGTCAAATAATTTTTTATTTTTTTTTACAATCTTTTTTGATGGTCGCATCCTCATAATACAGTTGCATGTTCAAAATAAAAATATTAGGATTGTTATTACTCAATGAATTGTGAATAGAACCAAAATATCAACTCTGTATGAATGATCAATATCAGATTAAAGCTAATACCATCCAAGCCAGGCAATCAGGGTATCAAGCTTCAATATTCCTAATGTTGATAGTAATCTTTACCTAAGCTTTTGAAATATATTTAATTTGTGAAGCAAACTAACGAGCTGGTGATAAGTTGAAGATAGTTCAGACCTATAAAATCCTCCGCAACCATTTTGTACCAACAAAGCAACATCTTTTAAGGTTTTTTTCCTTTTGCTTGTGCATTGACAGAAATATAAATTTCGCTTCATCAATGTATTAAATAAAAGAAAGAATAAAAGAAGAAGGGGGAGGAAGAGGAAAGGAGGAGGAGGGTGGGGGGGGGGGGGGGGGGGGATAATTTACCACCTAATTCTCCTGTTGTTTATCCCATCATCTTCTATATTTAGTTTTTGGTTTGTTTAGGTTCTATTCATTATAAATGTAATAACTATTTTAACTGCAGAAGTAAATGGATTTTTAAATGCTCCAATGAAAAAAAAAAAAGAATGCTAAATAATTCAAAGTGAAGTTCGGTTTTCCATTTGTGCATGAAGTTTAGACATGGAGTATTTAAAGTGTCAAAGATATGATAAACTATCATACACCCCTTCCATCCTTAATCAAATATGTCCTGTACAAACTTTCATAACAAATTTGATCTTGTAATAACATTAAAACCCATATTATAATGCGATCTTTCAACTTGTGATATTGTAATATAAAAATATGCACTCAAGTATTCAAACAATCATCTCCATACAGGTCAGCGTTGTCCAGACGCGACTTCTTCGCCTGTTGACTGCAACAAAGGTGAATACAGTAACAGTGGAGAGACTGCTTGCTCTACTTGTGTGGATGGTGAATATGCAGACTCAACAGGATCAGCCAACTGCACTGCCTGTCCAGCTGGATATGAATGTCCTGATAAAACTGCTGCACCTGTTACATGTGATCCCGGAGAATATAGGTTGGCCAAGTTTTCCACATCCCTTTTTCCATACTATTCTGGAAAAGTTTAATGAAAGAAAAATGAGTTCTCAATTCAATACATTAACATAGTTATGTCATAAAAGGACATTTTGTTAGTGGCCTTACTTTTTACAGTTTAATAGGTTTTTACTGATTGTTTAGATCAAACTTTGTGTTGTAGCATAGTGTTAACAGTTTTTGCTATATTTTGTATCTGATGACTGGAAAAACGAATCCCTCACAAACACACCCCATAGCATCGCGCATAATAGTAATAGTTCCTCTATATCTAACCAACATTAAACTTTGTAAAACATGCAAAAAATTCTGTGGTTTTTCTCTGTTTCTAAGTTTCTGTACTATTATATTATTTATTATCTGGGTTTTGTTGGTTGTTTCCTTTCTTTATTTTTCTTTTTTTTTTGGCGGGGGGGGGGGGGGGGTATTCTTTTTTGTGTGTGTATGTGTGTGTGTGTGTAGGGGGGGGGATGGAGGGGAGGTCTTTTTAAAAATATTTTCATGGCTATTGCTGTTACTATTACCGCAGCAGATATAGTTATTTTTTAGAAATTCTAGTTTTTAATCCTAGTAATAGTTTTATTCACATTAATTTGAATTTGTTATAATTCCTTTTGCAAACAAATTTTCGTATAGATAGAACTTTGCTTTATTAACTTGAGAATTACTCGAACAGAAGAAAAATGAAAGAAAAACTCCCTTTTGTGAGAGCTGCTCGTCAAAATTTATGGTATATTTTAAAAGCTCCTTTCTCATAAGCGTTTTTGCTTTTACAGTCTTGGCAGTCAGAAATTGTGCATTGCTTGTGGCACGGGGACATACAAAGACAGCTCAGGTGTTGGAACTTGTCAAAGCTGTCCTGCAGGTTCTGAATGCCCTACAACTTCAGCAAGTAAGAAATCGATATTTTGTAATACTGCTTTTTCTACAAAGACTTTGTATGAATTATATTGTATATTTTGAAAAGTTGGAAATTTATCTCAGTTAGATTTTTTTGTGGAGAGGGGAGAGAGAGGGGGGTCCTATTTAGCCTCTGATCTAAGTGAACTAATAGCCATTATAATTTATGAGCTGACCTATGTGATACAGACAATGCTTCAAAAATATTTTCGGGAAGAGCAATGTACAGAATGGAAAAACTGAAGACCATTCGTGACTCTCAAGTCAAAGTATGACAATGATAATGAAACATAAGTCTGGACTGAACAAAGTTTTGTCAAGAAGCTCCCAAGATAAACAGAAAGAAGAGAGGCGAATTGAAAACACTTTGTAATATTGTCACATTTATGAAACATTGTATGTTCTTCATTTTTTTCTAAAAACTTATTGACCACTTGTGGTTATTAAAGGTAAAATGTACCAAAATATTTAATCAAGGCTGTGTCTGTTCTTATTTTCATTCCAAAAAAATATTTGCTTTCTGTTTTCACTGTTGTCGAAACCTGTATTTGGAACTTGGCTTTATCAGAGCAGCTGCTTAATTGGAACGATCTGCCAACGGACAGAATATTTTTTATATAATTCCAACTGGTTAATTGGCATTTATACCTGTTAATTGGAACACAGTCAGAACCCCAGCAAATGTTTTAAGAATTTGTTTCTTTCCAAATAATTAAAAACATGAATAGTGTCATTGAAAGGTACAAGAATGGAGTCATCCCATGTCTTCAAACGAGCAAAAAAATTGGTTTATTAACAATGTCGTTGAGTCTATCACCACCCATTCCCTTTAAATATGGTACATAATACGTTACAATTTAGCCATTTGAGAGTCTTGGTGAGCAACAAATGATTAATAAGAGCACAGGTAACGATACAATGGTTGATCGACTACATTCATGTAATATTACATATAGCAAAGAACGGAAATTAAAATTTCAGACACACCTATGCTCTGAAATACTGTACTATATAGATAGCCACTGCAAACAGTATATGGAAACCACAGGCAAAACTGGTTAATTGGAACACTGCTTAATTGGAATGATTTCTGCATAATTGTGGTGTTCCAATTAAGCGTCTTGTCATTTTGTAAATCAGTCCTGAATTCCTTCCTTTTTCATAGTGTGCGGCCATTTAATTCTTATTTGCACCCCAGCTAAGCTGTATAAATATAATTGATATAATCTATAAAACATTGCTTTATCTTAATTGATGTGTCACAGTGTTCTTTAGTTTTACATTATTTATATATTTTACATATTCTATTATCTGTATTGATTGATTTACCTATTAATTATGTTATTCAAAAATGCAAATCTGTACATAAATTATTATTGTAATATATTGTTTTATTAATATTATTATTTTATTATTATTATTATTATTATAATAATTATTATTATTATTATTATTATTATTATTATTATTATTATTATTATTATTATTATTATTATTATTATTGTTATTATTATTATTATTATTATTGTAAATCATTATTAATGATACTATTTGTTTGCTCGCTTCCAGAATCTGGTTGTAGTAATGGCTACTACTCCCAATCCGGTGCCACTGCCTGCCTCCCCTGCCCTGGAGGTTACAGTTGTAACGACCCCAGCCTTTCCCCTGTGTTATGTACTAGTGGAACATACAGCACCAACAGCAGCCAGACATGTCAAAATTGTCCACAAGGTCATTATTGTCCTGATGACGGCATGCTGGAACCCATTGCATGTGCTACTGGCTGGTACCAAACTAACACACAGCAGACCTCATGCACAGAATGTCCTCAAGGTATGTTTGTGCGGCTACGTGATCTAGTGGTATGACACTTGCTTTTGGATCAGAAGGTCCTGGGTTGAGTCCTTGGAGAAAGCTCTTTACTCACATTCTCTCACCGTACTCAGGTGTAAAATGATTACCTGGCCGTTAACAGCGTTGTCTCTGTCTGAAAAAAATTGTGATATCGCCTATGTCCTATCCTACATGTTAAATGTTGCTGTTGACCAAGGACACCTTGTAGAGCGCTTTGAGCACGTTTAGTGGATGTTGTGCTACATAATAGCAAGCTCAATTTTTTGTTTTTTGTTGTTTTTTTTTTGTTTGTTTGTTTGTTTCTTATCTTCTATTATATGAACTGAATATATCTAAAACAGAATGTATGACGGTATCTAAAAATAATAACCCACCAGCCTGTGTAATAACAAGCAGAGGACAAACAATACAACAAGTTGAATGTTTCAAATATTTAGGCTTCAATGTAACATCCAATGGAAAATCAGATTGTGAAATAAAGAAAAGAATAGGTATGGCGAAGAATGCATTCAACCAGCTGCATACAATCATGAAAAACAGGAATATTAGCATGAAAACAAAAATCAAAGTCCTGGATTGCTATGTACTGTCTGTGCTGCTATATGGTTGTGAGAGCTGGACCATAAACAAGACCATGGTTAAAAGACTGGAGGCAGTGGAAATGTGGTTTTACAGAAGAATGATGAGGGTGTCATGGATGGAAAGGAAAAGAAATGAAGAAATTTTAGAAATGGCAAACAGAAAAAGATCACTGATAACAAAAATCATCAAACGCCAAATGGAATTTTTAGGACACATTATCCGCCACCCTGGTTTGGAAATACTCGCCTTGACTGGAAAGATGAATGGAAAAAGAATAAGAGGAAGACAAAGAATAACGTATTTGAAAGGGATAAGAACTTGGACAGATGAAGCTGAGAAAGGTGGCGCTGCTTTAATAGAATTGGCAAGAGATAGATCAGCTTGGCGGAAGATGACCTCCGACGTCTGCTTCAGATATGGAACTACATGAGATGAGAGATTATATGATATTAATTCATTCCAACTTTTAAAAAAAAAGTTCTCAAGCCTTATTGTATCATGTTGGCTAATATCATTAGTTAAATGTCTTTCAGTCAGAGTTAAAGTTAACTCAAAATTTAATCTTTTATCTGCCTAGGATCTAAGTGCACAGATCGCACCGCCAGTAACACATTGTGTCCCAAGGGAGAGTATCAAGACGGACGTGGAATGGAGACATGTAAATCTGTAAGGGAAATAAATAACAATACACTTTTTAGACTGTTGAATAGATGAAACAATAGAAGTGCTATGGCGCATGTTAAGTCTTAAATTAGTGCTTATTTTATGGAGATTATTTTCAGCTGCAATGTCATTCAAGTCTTTAAAGTATGTGTATTAATTATTGATCGACAATGTTTAAAAGAAGAAAATGATTAGAACAACTTACTCAAAGCAAAAAATAACAAACTTAACCTTATCTTTCTGTGTATCTAACAGTAATTTTGTGACTTATGAAATATTGAATCTTGTTGACAGCACTCTGAATAGACTGGCATCCTGTTTAAAAGGTAGCAAGCAACTATTTTGCTGCACAGAATATGAGATAGACTTAAACCCCAATGATTCATTGGTATAAAAAGAGAGAAAAAAGTGTATAAGTATGATATTATTGATAATTCAATAAATGGATATTCAATACGTGATCACGTCCTCACCCCTACCCCATCTCTCAATAAAAAGTAAGAGATATTAATGTGTTTGCTAAATTAAGGCACCCTCTTACCAGAAAAACAACAATAAAACAATGTGTCTTAAATGTGTTTTTAATTGCTCCAATCATTTGCGATTTGATTATTTTCTATCTTCATTCAGTGTGCAAGTGGTTATTATGCATCCAGTACAGGAAGTATAACATGCACCATCTGCCCTGCCGGATCTGCCTGTGTTGACCCCACTGTTGGACCCGTTGCCTGTAACAGTGGAGAGGTGAGAGTTGTACTGTAATAAATTTCACATCAGATCATAGAAGGGTTAACAAACCCAAATTATTTGCCTGTGATTTACTTCAAACTATTTAACAATGGTTAAAGCACAATGGGATCTCACATATCATTAACTCACTCAACCCTAACACCGACTATATCCGTAGTTTACCCGGGTTACTTTTACCCCATGCCTATTTATTACATAGTTCTTAGACAAAGTATAGGCTTGGTATCAAAGCTAATGTTCTTGGTTTTTACATGTTAATGGTAGTTGAATAAAACTGTCTATGTACATGCTCATTTTTAATACATTTTTTCCAATTTTGAAAAGTAACGAAAATCTCCAAGATTGAGTGAGTTAAGATTGTCACATGCTTAGAGGGCAGTTTTATTGGGGTTTTTTTTTTTTTTTTTTTTGGTTTGTTTTTGTTTCTGTTTGTTTTTTGTTTGTTCAGTTGATGTTTCTTTTCCATGTTTGAAGTAACACTATAACTATAAGATGACCATTTGTCAATGATGACCAATTTTCTTCGCAGCGATAGTTTGCCCTTTACATATTTAATCAAAATCCCTTGATTGGTTCTGATACGGATCTACAAATGGTCACAAACCAAATTTTATGTTTTCCTATTGGCTACTGCTTTCTGATTTTATTTGTTTTAGCTCAGTATTGCTTTTGTTTTGTTTTGTTTGTTTTGTTTTTAATTCTCTTTATGTTTCTCAAGTGTCATCAAAGTCCTGGAAAGAATCAAAACTATGAATAGACTCATATTTTTTTTCTTTATAGTTGAAAACCTTGCACAATACTGAGCTAAATAGGTTACAAAAATCAAGGATGATTAAAAGAACAACACAACAATAGCAACCAAAAACCAAACAGAACTAAAAATTCGCGGAGTTCATAGTTCAACCTAACAATGAGATGAGACTAAATTTCTTTCTAAAACAGAATCTCTATTTTTAGAAGAAAATAGTTCTTGCTTCAGTGAACCCCTTATCGTATTGCTGTTCCTGTTCTCTGGATGTAAATTATCAGGTTGGATGTCAACTTAGTTGTAAAAGGTAAAATAAATGATAAATCATCATAATCAACAAGTAAATTCTCTTTTCAATCCTAGTTTTCATCAGCTGGAGCCACTGCCTGCACAGCCTGTCCTGCTGGAACCTCATGTGGCTCATCAGGAGTCACCACTTGTGCTGTAAGTATCAGTATATCATAATTGTGTTCAATATTTTGTTGTTGTAATTACTAACACTTTTGGTAAACATTTCTTTTGATTTCTTTATAGATGAAGTTTAGCATTTTTCTCAATAGCTAGACTTAAAAGATTGTTCTATTACAGTTGTAAAATGTATTCTCTAGATACATATTCTGGTCTGTGCCTTGTTAGGATATAATGAAAATCGAGATTCATAATGACAAAGTTTTCATAAAGCTTCAATCAACTATGATGTTTTAGGAGAATTTTTAATCCAGATAACGTCCAGAATTATTTGATAAATTAATTGTATTATTATTTCACATATATTATATTAATCAAAATGGTCACAAAAATCATCGTTGATTTCAGATATTATTTTAAGCGACAAATTTCAAATACTATCATATCAAGAAAAAAAGTATTGACATAGTGTATTGTAATGAAGGATTTTACTTGCTATAGAATGTGCTAATATCATGATTTATCCCAAAACCACTAAGTATTTCCAGTTGTTTAAAAAAAAAAATACATTATATATATCAAAATTATATTTAGTGGTCAAATGTCGCTTTCATGAAATCAATGACGAAATGCATTAGTGTGTTTCACAACTTTAGCAACTGAATCTGATAAAAGTGTTTAAATCTTCACCTTTAAGCTTGGCCAATACAGCAACGGGACTGCATGCGTTGACTGTCCAGAGGGATATGCATGTGCATCTCCATCCTCTGACCCCCAGATGTGTGTAAACGGCACTTACCAGGACCAGACAGGCCAAACAACATGTCTGGCCTGTCCAGAAGGAAAATCGTGTCTCGACGTGGCTGCAACCCCTGTTAATTGTGACGAAGGATTTTATAGTGCCTCTGCAGAAAGCATTTGTAATGTAAGTTTTAAGCTCAAATAGAAATCGTGCTTCAAAAATCACATATCCATTGAAGATTTCATTATTTGCATTTGTATGTTTTTCCATTCCAAAGAATTCTTAATGATTTCTGGTTTGTTTTGTTTATAATTTTTTAATGTTGATTGGAGATTTCTCTAAAGGTATGATAATAATTTTTAAAATGTTAAAACTTGATACTTTCTTTTAGTTACATGTTATTACTGGACTTGTACTATACTATGACTTGTCACATTAAAACACGCAGAACATGAAATAGTCATGATTGAGTGCTATATAATTGCCAGTTATTATTATTATTATTATTATTATTATTATTATTATTATTATTATTATTATTATTATTATTATTATTATTATTATTATTATTATTATCATTATTATTATTATCATTATTATTATTATCATTATTATTATTATTATCAATAATGATAATGAAAATTTATTAGAACTTCTAGCTTTTATCTTTCATATAGTTGATGTTTATTTTTATTTATCTCAATTTGGTCTATATCTCTTTACCTTTCTCCTCTTACCCTTACATCGTCACTATTTTCCAGTCAGTCAATACAATCTTGTTTGTGAATGGTGCTATTCTTTTCTTGTAAAAAACCTGACATGGCCATCACATTATACTGGACTCACTTTTTTTTATTAATATTTTTTTTTTAATTATTGGGGTTTTTTTGTTGTTTTTTTGCAAAATCTTGAAAATTTTCAAAAATTTGTAAAAAAATTGCTGATCTTGCGGCCGCAATGCAAATCAGTGATATATTGCGCATGCAATTTTTTTTGCGGCCACAACACGGCCACAAGCGATGCAAAAAACTGCCATGCCAGATTGACAATCATTTGGGATTTACTGTTGACAACTTAAAACTTTTTTTTTTCCATCTAATAGCGCTGTCCCGAAGGTTTCTACAGTTCCTCAGGTTCAAGTTCCTGTAGCAGTTGCCCTGCTGGTAAAAAATGTTTTGATGGCACAAACTTTGTAACGCCCTCTGATTGTGACACTGGCACGTACAGCCCTGGAGGACAAGTTGTTTGTTCTAATTGCACTGTTGGTAAGTGGCTTAGTGTTAGTATGAAAAAATATGCAATTGAACAAAAAATTATTTTTGTTAAGAACATTTTTCGAAGTAATATAGTAAAAAGAAATTCTTATAGGCATTTTTTTACTTATAAAATGGAATCTAGTCTCATATAGCCTGCTGGGAGAATAAATGAAGCATTGACAAAGTGAATGAAACCCATGAAAATGCGCTATAAGTATTTCTTTATTTTATTTTTGTTTGGCTGAAGAAGAGTTTTGAGCCTGAAACATTCCGTCTTTGGTATTTTGTTCTTTTTCGAAGTTGTTATTTTCACTTTGTTCATTAATTTTTACAGTCCACATCTTTTAGCAGCTTAGTATCACTACAAATTTATTCATGTTTATTTATTATACTTATTTGTTTTATTCTGAATATAACATAAGAATACACGTCTGTCAACCAGGAACATACAGCTCTGCTGGTGCCTCTGCTTGTTCCTTGTGTCCTGCTGGGTCCTATTGTAATGACCCATCCCAGTCACCCCAGTCCTGTCCAAGTGGACACTACAGTACTCAAGGAGTGGTAAGACGAAACTAACTAACCTTATATTTATATTATATATATATATATATATATATATATATATATATATATATATATATATTTGTGTGTGTATGTGTATGTGACTGTTGTTTGTGTCTGAGAGAGAGAGAGAGAGAGAGAGAGAGAGAGAGAGAAAGAGAGAGAGAGAGAGAGAGAGAGAGAGAGTTTGTGCGACGCATTTCCTGTTGCTTTAAGTTATTTGAATTATTAAAATGTACTAAAGATTGCGATCATCAGGAAACTGCAATGAATGCCTTAAATATGCACATCAACAATAATGCACAGTCTTAACTATTCTATATAGTAGAAGAAAGAGTGTTCTTTGTCAACAATGTCATTATATCAATTGTATCTTAGACAAGCCAAAGAGTATCGTTGTCTCTCTTATCTTTAGATCAAGTCACAGGTTAAATTCTTGAAAAATTTCTTTTCTTTTCTTTTTTTAATCAATTATTTTTCTATATAATATATTTATCCACAAATAGTATTTATAGTTTTATTTCTCTCCCTGTCTCATTTCACAGACTATTGCTTGTGACATTTGTCCTGCTGGATATTCTTGTGCTACTACCAGTGCTGCTCCTCAAGCTTGTTCAACTGGTACTTACAGTAGTCAAGGACAAACTTCCTGTGCAGACTGCCCAACTGGACAAAAATGTTTAGACCCCGCTGCCTCGCCTACTAATTGTGAATCCGGTTATTATAGTCCACTGGTGAGTTTAATTGTGCGACTATGTGGTCTTGTGGTATGACACTCGCTTTCGGATCAGAAGGTCCTGGGTTTGAGCCTCACTTGGCGCATAGTTGATTCCTTGGAGAAGGCTCTTTATCATATTTTCTCACCATACTCAGGTGTAAAATGAGTGCCTGGCCGTTAACAGCCTTGTCTCTGTCCAAAATAATTGTAATACGCCTAACAGGCGTCATGTCCCATCCCACATATTAAATGTTGCTGTTGGCCAGGGACTCCATGTAAAGCACTTTGAGCATGTTTAGTGGATATTGCGTTATATAAAAGCTCAATTTTTAAATTCTTTTTTAAAATTCAATTTATTTTTGTTTAAAAGAATGATCATCTATCTGCTTTGTGCATCCATATAATCCATCTATCTTTTGATATAATATTTTTTTAATGGAATATATTATGATAATTATAGTATGTCCTTTTTAGGAGCATCTTTTGCTTGCGTCTTAGTGAAACCTGTAGGCAGTCTAAGATTTGATCCAATGATCAGTTACTTTTGTGAACAATTCGTTTCCTATCTGAGCTAGTACCCATAGAGTTATTCTTTCTGGGCTGCTTGTAACAACAGCTGAATTATGGATATTTGATCTTTTGACCATCCCGTTTTCTTTATTTTTACTGTTGTGGAAATGACCAAAATCTGTCAAAAGCGTCATAAAATCTCCAAAAACAAACCTCCACCATTTAAAATATTGTCAAAATGACAGGTGAAATTAAAAAAAGGTAAAAAAAATGTTAATTAAATTTAAAATGCCTTAAAAATAAAAACGTTTTTCAGTGTTTTCTCTTCTTGTAGTTAGCTGGAGTTGGAATATTCTAAAACTATGCAATATTGGGGAATAACAACAATTTTGAAAAATTGCATTTATATAACGCTTATCCATTGTCTATATCATTATTTTCAAAATGCTATGCAATATTGATTTCTTTTCATGAGCAAAGGACATTTGACTTGTTTGAGGATGACTCTTGTGGCCATTTAGGCTCTAGTGCAGTATTTTAGACAAAGACAACATTGTTTGACTCAATGGGATATCTTTGAGTGTTACATATTTTTTGTTAGGACTGAGGGAAAATGTGAATAATACCTTGTGCCCTAAAGTTTATTGCTAGGTGCTTGAACTCACAACCCACGTCTTATAGATGTGTTTACACTACACTACACTACAGTGCCATGAATGAAAGTAAATTATTAAATTGCTATTAATTTATTGCATATCAATTCTCATTTGCCATTATTTCCAAAGGGAGTGTCTTATTGCATTCCTTGTCCTGCTGGTAAAGAATGCGACCCAACTGCAGATGTCCTCAGCGACTGCGCCAGTGGTTCTTACAGTTTGGAGACGCATGCCAATTGCACAGTCTGTCCTCCAGGTCAAATGTGTCCATTCCAAACCATTGGCCCCATTGCCTGTACTTCAGGCACATTCTCAACAGGCGGTGCCATCTCATGTACTGCTTGTCCTGCTGGATCCGAATGTCCTACTACAACGTATGCAATATTCATTTTTATTTTAGATGTTTCAAAAGATAAAATGTTTCTATGAGTAAAATTGGCAAAAAGTGCGAAAATTTGTATTTATATTATGCAGAAAAAATGTTTTAAATTGTCCTGACATATTGGTGATGATAATAATGTGGGTGATGATGATGATGACGACGATGATGATTACTATTATAGAGTGGTGAAGATGATAGTGGTGATATTTTGTATAATCTGTAATGACAATGATTAGCTTAAAGTTGATATTGACATGAATATTATATCACTTTAACCAGCACAAACATCGCAATGCTTATCACCATCTAACCTCAGATGCTCTTTATTTGTTTTATGTTTTCACTTTTACAGTGGCTCCTCTTCTTGCTTAAGTGGTACATACAGCCTTGAACGGTATACAAGCTGTGTAGCTTGCCCTTCTGGTTACGAGTGTCCAACCACCAACAGTCTGCCATCTGCTTGTAGTGGAGGAACGTATTCCCTAGGAAGTCAGACCAACTGTACAGCGTGTGCCGTTGGCCATGCTTGTCCTTCCACAACTACTGCTGCAGACTCTTATTCTTGTCCCTCAGGTACATGAAAATGATAAATGAATATTATTAAATGAAATCAAGAAAGATGGTTTGTACTCTTAAGGATGAATGGGAAACGAATTACTTGACGAGTATTTTTTTCAATGTGAACAACAAAGTTATTCACCAAGAGAGTAATTATTTAGGAAAATGCAGTTTTAAATTATTTCTGATTTTGTTTAAAAAGAGAATCTCCTCCTTTCAGACACTCTGAAAATGTTTCCAAATGAATGATGGAGGATATTTATTGTAACTTGAAATCAAAATATGAGGAGATAAAGAAAGGACAAATAATTATTAATTATTACAAAAACTTTCCTTTATTTATGACAATATGAAAAGTGATTTTCTTTTTTTTTCATTTTATTAAGTGATGAGTGAATTAATTAATTAATTTCTTTATCTATCTATTTATTTATATATTTATAATTTGTTCCATTGTATATTTATTTATTGCATACTGAATGTAAGCATGACCCGCATATGTGGTTTTTCAAATTTTAATTAATCTTTAATTTTCAGGATCTTACTCCACTGGTAGTCAGTCAGCATGTACAGACTGCAGTGCTGGTTTTTACTGCAGTGACACAAACACTGCCTCTTCTGTTGCTTGTGGTACTGGAGAATACTCAGATCCCAGAAGTAGTTCATGCACCCCGTGCCCAGCAGGTTTTGAATGTCCCAACAAAGATGGATCTCAAAATGCTCCCTGTTCAGCCGGATCATATTCCACCGGTAACCCAATTATTTGTCAATATTTTAGATTGAGACACGGTTCGGCTATGTGGTCTAGTGGAATGACACTCACTTTTGGATCGGAAGGTCCTGGGTTCGAGCCTCGATCCTCACATAGTTGAGTCCTTGGAGAAGGCTCTTTAATCACATTATTCTCTCACCGTACTCAGGTGTAAATGAGCACCTGGCAATTGACAACGTTGTCTCTGTCCGAAAAAAATTGTAATATCGCCTAACACGCGTCATGTCCCGTCCTACATGTTAAATGTTGCTGTTGGCCAGGGACCTCTTGTAAAGCGCTTTGAGCACGTTTAGTGGATATTGCGCTATATAAAAGCTCAATTATTTTTTAAAATTTTTAATAGATTTTGGGGGTTATTTGTTTTTATTTTCAGAACATTGCACTTTCTATTTGTTTCAAAGTTTTCAACTAACTTTCCATTATTGATATTTATTTATGACAAATTAAGATTCTTATTCTGTGAAATTATTTGCGCACACATCAATTAGAGAGGCAATGGGTTCTACTTTCTCTCTTTTTTCTAGTTGTCTGCCTCTCCTTACTTTCTCTGTTTGTGTACATTCACGAATTTATGATCATCTTTTTATACGCCTGTCTCTCTATATTAGCATGCCCTTCATCTATACTTTTCTAACTATTCTCAATTTTACACAGGATCAGCCACCGCTTGCACGCCATGTCCAGCTGGCAAAGCTTGTCCTCTTACCACCTCGTCTACTTCCACTACCTGTCAGGCTGGTACATATTCAGTAGGAAGCCAGCAAGAATGCACCATTTGTCCAGCAGGTTATGAGTGCCCAAGTACTACAGCAGCCACAGAAAACCAATGTGGTACCGGCTACTACAGTGAAGGAGGCAGGTCTGCTTGTGTACAATGCCCCCTGGGATATTCTTGTCCTTCCATCTACAGTGACTTGAAAATACTCTGTTCTCCTGGATTTTATGCCGTTGTAAGATATTGGGGATATTATCTATTTGTGTGGGGTTATTTTTATTTAGTTATTTTATATGGTTTAATCTTATTTTGGTTATTATTGTACACGAACATAAAGAACTCTTTCAGATGTATATACTTGATGTAAAAGGTTCAGTAAACCTATTGTTTTTAGGTTTGGTAATGAGTTTAGTTTAGATTTTAAGCCAAATACTAACATCACACAACAATGTCAACTGAAGAGCAATCACCGAAGTGACAAAATAGTGTATTTAAAAGGTGGAAGATCAGTGCTCTATTATCTGCTCCTTTGACCACCATGTCTCCCGATTGTGGAACTCCATCATCATTGAAATAAAAAAATAGTGACAATCAACTTACCTTTAGAAAGTGGTTAAAAAACTGAAATTATGCTTTAGACTTCTAGTGTGTATTTTATTATAAATGCTATTATCATATCAATGTGGTTTTTAACTTGTTAGTTTTGTATATATTGTGTACTAGATGTAATGGTATGTTAATGTAAAGCGCCATTGAGCAATTTAATTAGAACTAGGCGCTATATAAATTCATTACATTATTTATTTATTTTCTGCCAGTAATGTATTTTTTTTAATGTTTTATTTTTACTATTGTTTTTATTTTGTCAGTCATTTTTTAATTGATAGGGGATGGTCTTGGATTAAGGATAACTAGATACTGCCTCCTTCAGCTTCTACCTCAGTATTTAAATAACCTACCTTCGACGTCATTTTTTGCAACTTAACTCATGCCAGTCATGATAACACAGTCCTGACCTTCAAATGAAGATATGTTTGAATAGTATATTCAAATGACCCATTCCTTCAACAAATTGCTCAAATACGATGCTTGAAGCCATTAATTCTGGAAAAAAAACTCTCCATTTTTATTGTTTTGCATGTAGGCTGGAGCATCAGAGTGTACTGAATGCCCAGCAGGAGAGGAATGTCCTAATACTGACCAGGCAGGAGTGGCATGTACATCTGGTTACTACAGTGTTGGTGCTCAATCTTCTTGCACAGCCTGTCCCGCTGGATACAAATGTACCACTACAGTAAGAGCTTTTATCGTTTTATGAAATTTGTTATGTTGTTGTTAATTATTTTTTTTTGTTTTTGTTTGTGTGTTTGTTTTAAAGACTGAAATCATGTGTCATTTTTTGCACCGATCTACTCTGGTTTCATCCATACGACCATCAATTCATTTTCTGTAAAAAAATATGTTTACATGACAAGATTAGGATAGTTTTTTTTAACAAATTTGAAACACGAGCAAGGACCTAAGTAAGAACCTTGAACAAAGGGAAATACGATTCGATTTAAATCACTTCAGTCAAAGAAATATAAACGAAGCAGTTAAAATTCCCAATTTTTTAAACATGGGTGTACAGGCTGCAGTGTTTCCCGTTGTGTTCCAGTTATGAAACAATTTGCTTGCCAATATTATTCGACCTTAAAGATTGTCCTAAAAATCACCGCTATCAAGTAAGAGGCCCTGTTGAGCATTTGCTTATCTTTGGCTTTTAAATCAAGAGAGAGAAATAATGTTAATGAATTTAGATAGGTAGTGGTTTTTGAATAGGATTAAGAAGTCAATCAATTATAGATTGAAAGTCCTGTGATAAATAAAGCTTCGCAGTGAGGAACAATAATGAAAATCGACTGAAGTAAATTTTGTTAGTTATCAATGTTTTTTAATGTATTCAGACATCCAATAATATTTTCCACTGTCCCATAAAATGACATGACATTATGTTGTGAAATAGTAGAACCAAAAATTTAAATGTCATAATTTATTTTAAAGGCGGCACAGATTTGCCCAGTCGGCAAGTACAGTAGTGGATTAGCTACCACCTGCACTGACTGTAATGCAGGCTTCCTATGTCCAGAAGGCAGCACACAAGCAGACCCTCCAAGTGACCTCTGTCCATTAGGATACTACTGCTTGCAAGGCACAACAGCGGCTACTCCTTGCCCTGCTGGCACATACGGTCATGCTCTTGGTCTGGCTGCTTTGGCTGACTGCACCCAGTGTCCTCAGGGTTATCATTGTCTAGAAGGAACAGAGGGCATTCCAAGATCAAACTTATTGTGTCCAAGAGGACACATTTGCCCAGCTGGAACTGATGACTACAAGGACACTCCGTGCAGTGCAGGTAAACTGCTTTTTTCTTTTATTTTCAGCCATTTGATTTATTATATTTTCTGTTTACGCACTGTTTTTCTTTTACTCCAGCCAATAATTTTCATTGTGGGATATTATTTTCCTTTTTTTTTTTTTGTCTTATTCATATTTGTCTTGTTATATTTAGTTCCCTCCATTTTTCCTCTAATCATTTCTCTTTCTTTTTTTTTATTGATATCCTTACTTCTTTTTTTTTTCTTCGTTTCTTTCTTTCCTTCATTCATTTGTTTCTTTTTTCTTACTTTTCCACAATATTCAAAATAAGTCCTTTGGTTCCACCAATTAGACAATAAAATTTCTTTCATACCAAAAAGTACTTATAGTATGTATAGTCTTATGGCATTTCTTTTCTTTTACATTACCAAAAGCAGTTTCACTGAAATGTAGATTTAGACTCAAGGCTCTTTTAATTTTTAAATTATTCTGAAGTTTGTTATACAATGATTTTTTGTTGTTGCATTTTACTGAGAAAAAAATTTAGATTTTTATATGGTACCATTTTAATTGTTCCTTTATTTTTATAGGATCATTCTACAACGGTCTTGGAGCTGTCCAACAGTCTGAATGTCTAGCATGTCCCCCTGGTCGCTATTGTCCTGAAGGGACCACGGACCCATATTATGACAGCAACGTGTGCCCTAGGGGCAATTACTGTCCTGCTAACTCTGGTTCCCCAACGAAATGTAACGCTGGTCTATATACAGAAGAAACTGGATCCACTGGTGTAGAGTTTTGTAAGGTAAGTTGTCAGATCCCTTTGTTTTCATCGTTAGATTCTTTCTTGTATTATTTCTATAAAATGCGACAAAGTATTGATGAATGAAAACTAAAAACACCCAAAAAAATTAATTTAAAAAAAATATTTAAAAAAAAAACAAGTAGAGAAAGAAACAATGACAGAGTTTAAACTTAAAACAAGTGACCATGAGGGATTTGATGCTTCAATTTGTTTTCCGTGTAAAATATATTATTGTAGATTGGTTAAACAAAAGTGATTGTCAGATTGTTTATTCAAAAATAATAAAACTTTCATGTAGTTTTGATAAGTATATCCTCTATCTGAATATCTTAATTTTTTTTGTCTTTACTCTTTGTTTCTGTTTTTTTTAACTGATGATACATTTTTTTAGACCAAAATGTTTTGACTTTTAAATGTCAGACTTTTTTTTTAGCTAAAAAGTTTAGTTTCAAAATGGCTTTAAGAAATATTACAAGTTACATAGCATGTAAAACTAATAGCATACCTATAAATATATAAGATTCAATATGTTATGACAAGAGCATGGTTGTTTTTTTTAATCGTTCTTACAGAGTTGTCCTGCCGGTTACTATTGTACTTCCGGCATAGACTCTCCTGCCCCCTGTGCCCCAGGAACATTCAACCCCCACAGAGAGGGATCTGCTGTTGCTAACTGTGAGGATTGCACAGCAGGGTGGGCTTGCACAGAGAATGCACTCACTGAACCCAATGTACGTTGTGATCCAGGACATTACTGTAGTGGTAAAAATGCTTTACCCAACTCTGAACCCTGCCCAGCTGGAACATACACGGACTTTAACAATCTGACTTCAAGCGACCAGTGTGATCCTTGTCCTGAACAGGTGAAAATTGCATCATTTATCTACCAAAAAAAAGTAGACATCACTATTAAAGTTATAATGAGGCAAATTCATGGAGACTTTGAATGAAATGTAATTGATTTATACTCATGAGCTTTTTCCAACACTTCCAAAAAAATTTGACATTTATTTTTCACAACGAAATGATAATGATTACAATGTGCTTTCTTCATCTAAAAAAGGAAATTTTTGTAGATGTATAAAATTCCGATAATGATTCATACATAAACATAATATAAATAAATAAATGTGGTACAGTAAAACTTGGTAATATGTATAGTGTTATAGTTATAATACTGTAAGCTGTAAGAATAATTACATCGTATAAATTTCAAGGGACATACAGATTATTTAATTGTAAAGATATAGATATCTAGTAAAGTGTATATTTATGTCAACATATAAGAAAATAAAATTAATAAAAAGCTAAGAATTAGATACAGTATAATAATATTGTAAATTGACTGAGAAAAATTACATAGTATAATGGCACATATAGATTAAATAGGTCATTGGAAAGATGTAGTAAGCGATTTTATAAGTTAATCTTAAAATTGTAGGTATGGAGTTATTTTAAAGAAGAAGATTCAAAGTCAAAACAAACATAGACCAAAATTTATAAATTATTTTCCTTATTAAAAAGTCTGCAACTGTAAAATACACAAAGATCTGAGATATTTTTCACATTTTGGTCTTGTCTTGTCTCTTGCAGTGTATTGTCATATTTAAAGGGCATAACATAATTAAACTACTTAAAACATTATGGAAAACTAGACTGAAATGTGTGTAATACCAGTATTATATTGTCTTCTTTTTAAAAAGTAGTTTAAAAATGCACTTATTTTTGGAATTTCTATGGTTTCACCTTGCCTAGTGTACTTTGCAATATTTCATATATTCTACCACACATTTAGAACCAAATATTTGTTTCATACAGGAAAAGTCTCCTTTCAGCCCCCCTGTTTTTTGTAAAATATGTTTTCTTACACTCCTTTTAAAGACGTGTAATGTGTATTTCTTGATACTGGCATCGAGAACTCTAGATGATGCAAATTATCAGAACAGTTGAGTTATATTTTGAATCTGTCCAAAAATAAAAGGATAGGTCATGACTCATGATTGATTTGTTGTTATGATATAGGACATCTGATCCGCTCCACGCTGTTGTTATTATTGTTTTTTGTTTGTTTAATTTGTTATCATTGTTATTATGACAAGCAATGCCCCTGGATTACCTTGCCAATAATGGCGATGATAATGATAATAATAACAACAACAACAATAATAATAATAATAATAATAATGATGATGATGATGATGATGATGATGATGCTGATGATAATATCTTATCTTATCTTATCTTACTAAAGGCTTAATAGGAATTATCCTTTACATGCCTTTCACAATAGTTTATAATTACAGAATAATAATAATTATAATGATAATGATAATAGTAATAATAATAATTATTATTATTATGATATGAATAAAAAATAATGATAATAAAAGCAACAATAATAATGACAACAATAAAGATAACAATTGAGATAATCATCATATTTCCTAATTAATCATCATTTAAAGAGTTATTATCAAATTATGAATGATCATACAACTTTTATTTTTTTGTCCACTGTATTCCAGGTTGCATGCCCTAGTGGTACAGGTGGGGTCCAGAATCCTCCTTTGTCATGTGGTCAAGGCCACTATTGTCCAGAGGGTACCGGTTCCCAAACCCAGTGGCCATGTCCGGCTGGTTCCTTTACCAATCTGACCAATCTATACCGATTAGAAGACTGTTACATTTGTACTAAGCAGTACTACTGTGTCGGAGGGAAGTCCGCACCAGATGGATTGTGTCAGGCTGGCCATTACTGTCCTGCAGGTATTCGTCATAGGAATAACAATTATAACCCACTGTCTCAAAATGGTATTGTGACGGGATGAATAGGACTCATTAAAATTAAAGTGAATTTAGAGATTCTTCTTCTTCTTCTTTCCCCTCATTATGTCTTTATGGCTAAAGGCTCTAAAGGTCAACAAAATGCAGGAATGCTGTGGTCTTTCCAAGCTCGTGCTGAGACTCATAGAGCTTCGACTTTAGTGTGGTCCTCTCGGGCCAAATGGTTGCCCTTTGCTCATTGTACTTTGTACATCCTGCAAAAACATGTGTGGCATCCAACTTCCCCTCTCCACATTCACAAATATCTGTTTCTCCAATCTTAAATGTTTTGAATTTGTGGTGTCGGAGACGATTATGTCCACAGCGAAGTCTGAAAATGGCAACTTGATCTTGTCATTTAGAGATAAAATGAAAAGAAATTGGACCTTGGGGTTTTAAAAATTTGTTTTTGCAATGTAAGAAATTGTATGTCCAACATAACATACACAAAGTAACCCTGATTTTTATATTTGAGTCTATAAATTTAATTTCCAGTACCTTATCCACCCCGACTTAATACAGGTTTGAGATGGTACTTACTTCTTTCTTAGGCTCATCACGCTGGCTGGAGCATAGGCCATTGATGAATCACCTCCATCGTATCCGGTTTTGTGCCATCTTTTCAGCTTCTCTTCATGTTAAGCTTTCAGTTTTTAGATCCTCCATCCATGCCCTTCTCCAGCTATTTCTAAGCCGCCCTCTCTTCCTAATTTCCTGTGGGTTCCATGTAAGAGCCTCCCTGGTAATGTTTGTTGTAGGCCTTCTCTGGCCTTCTCAGCCATTTCCATCTCCTCCTCTTAAATTTCTACTTCTATTTCTTCTTGGCCTGTCATTTCTCATAGATCTGCATTTCTAATATTGTCATGCCATTTAGTTTGTTGTATTCTTCCCATACAGTTGTTGATGATGGACTGTATTTTATGACTTGTGTTCTTATTCAAGCGCCATGTTTCGTTGTCATACATCAACACTGATTTCACATTGGTGTTGAAAATTTTAATCTTTGTTTTCCTTCGTATTTCTCTCGAAGACCAAAATTTTAGATGATGGGTCACAATTAATCCTCAAAACTTGCAAATACAAGCACATTACATAAATCTTGGCTGTTAATTGCTTATACATGTTAGATTACCTTCTGAATCATTTTTAGTTTTACTTTTGTTAAGTCATGTGGATGTATCCATTTCTTCCTTTTTTTTTTTTAGGGCGAGCATAAATTATTGATTTTTATAATCAGCAGATCATTTAAGTGTCAAATTCTTATCCATCTTTTCATCCATCTTTAATTCCAGGCACCAAGTCAATCACAGAATTTCCTTGTCATGCTGGATCTTATAGTCCTGACACCGGCAACTATAAATGGGAACAGTGCCTGGATTGTCCAAAGGGAGATTACTGTCCTCAAGCTTCTGTCAATCCAACTGAATGTCCTGCGTAAGTTTTCGTTTTTTACAAAGATATTTGAATATTTTGTTGTTGGTGTTTTTTTGTTTTGTTTTTTGTTGTTTTTTTTTAATGTTTTTTTAAAAATAGATTTAAAACAGAATTCAAAACAAGATTTATTAATATAGATTGTGAAATCGGAGCTTGGTATATATATTTTGCACTTTTGAAATTATAAAATCTAAAATCAGATTGATACTCATGCTACAAGATTATTTGCAATTATATTGTCTCTATCAAGTTTTCTCACATTTAAATGAAATTATTCTGTAAATTCTGAGGGTTTTTTTTTATATTTTGGGTACAAACTACTTTATTTTCGTCATTCTTCACTTAGTCTTTTAATATTTTAAAATTATTAATGCTGGTGTTTTACCTCGAACACCATAAATCAAGGACTACTTGTCCCATCAATTAATAAATCGATGATCTCGACTGTTCGATGTGTTGGCTGGAGAGGTGTAAAAAACAGGTGACCCTCTTCCCAACTTGTACTGATTTTTAACCACAGCTGGTCTATTCATCCCTCAGAAAGCAATTAGCTGAATATCTTTAGATCTGGAAGAAGTTATGGTAGTTTAGAAAGGAAATAATCACATTGCATTGTCCATCCTGGATGCCGGTTACGATAACTACTATGTTACTAGTGTGCATCTTGTGTGAGTGTGTCTATGTCAATATTGTATTGTTATAAATGTGTAACCAAATGACAAATTGCCACTTTTATGGGTGGACAATAAAGATATATTATTATTATTATTATTACTCAACTGCAGAACAGCCACAGCAGTAGTCTCAGGAATTGTACTCAGTTGATTGCCAAATTAGATTCACTATTAGCATTAACAAGAAAGTAATTTCAAATCAACAGTTACACTAATGATTTATAGATATCATTGCGATGTCTCGATTGATTCAAGCAGGTCGGTTCTTGTAAAACATTGTAATGAAGAGAGTAAATTACTCAGGGATGACATGGAAATTAAATAAAGTTAACTTAAGTTTATTTTTAAATACTGTTTTCTTTAAAGCTTGTAATTTTTATATTTTAAGAGATTCATTTTTGAGCATTTCATATAAAATCTCTTGCTATTTCTCTCTTTTAGAGGAACATACAACCCTATTGTCAAAGCAGAGAATAACACCATGTGTCTGGATTGTACTGCTGGTTATTATTGTCCTGGCTTAGGCAATGAAGAGCCAATTCCTTGTGGAAAGGGAAATTACTCTAATGCAGGTAGACATAATCTTCTTTCTTAGTTTATGCTAACTTTTCATGGAATAGACAAAGTATGATTTTTAAAAACTTTTTGTTGATCTTGCAAAAGAACTGATGATAAATTATTTTCCTTATGCTTATTTAGTATTTGAAATTGCTATGGTTTCATTTTCCGTTATATTTATTTATTTATTATAGGAATGCAAAGCTCCTAGTGCCTGTTTAAATGGGGTAAGGTGCGATACAAACGTCATTTATTATTATTAATTATTATTATTATTATTTAGATGTCTTCTGAACTATTGATGCAAATGAAAAATTGACTTGCTTTTAAAACGTTTTTGTCGGACAAAATTAAGACAAGATTTATCCATAATCTTGACTGGATTATGGACATGTAAAAACATTTTAAGAGTTGATTGTTTAAATTTATGGTCAAGGATAACAATGTAAACAATTATTGTCTCATATCAGGAGCGGATGTTTGCACAATCTGCGAGGCTGGACGTTACTGTGACCAAAATGCCACATCCTATGATTTCATGAACACAATTCGAATCTGTCCTGCTGGGACGGAGTGTCCTCCTGGAATGGACTCACAACCAGATCTAGTCAATGATAAATGTAGACAGGGCCATTATTGCCCACGAGGTGATGTGGAAGCCTACCCAGTGCCTTGCCCCATCGGAACTTACAATCCAGATTACGGTTAGTACTTGAAAAGATTAATAACTTTGCTTTGACCTTTTTATCACTGTTTACTTCTGGATACAATTTTAACATGAAAAAGCCTTTTCTAAGAACTGATTTAATTTTAATAATCTTGATAGCTTGAGGGTTATGTTAACTTAGTGCTTATTTCATGTTAATTTCACTGAAGGTTGTCTCTTCAAAAGCTGACTTTGAAAAATTAATCTCGCCTCAATGCTAGAGATATAGTTTTGTTGAGGTGATGAGATCACGTATTCATTGCCACTTCTAAATGTACACTTTCTTTGGATATTCACGTCATTGCTGTAACACAATCATTACATATCGTCCATGCTAAAAAATGATTCAGACTCTGCTCAGATTAAAACTTTCCTAAACAATTTGGGGCCTTTTTTATAATTTTGCCCTCAGGTCGTATGGAGGTTGGTGACTGTGTGGGCTGTACAGCTGGTATGTACTGTAATTCCACCGGCCTTGTGGAACCTGAAGGTCCCTGTCCTGGTGGTTACTACTGTCCAACAGGAACAG
The DNA here is from genome assembly GCF_034508935.2 of Berghia stephanieae. Classification (NCBI taxonomy): domain Eukaryota; kingdom Metazoa; phylum Mollusca; class Gastropoda; order Nudibranchia; family Aeolidiidae; genus Berghia; species Berghia stephanieae. The sequence continues at coordinate 43,361,753 of NC_088361.1, forward strand.
GACCGCCTAACACCTTCCCCTGTCCTATTGGATTTTACAGAAACAGCTCAGCAAGGGAATCTTTTGAGGTAACTTTATTGTGACTTTTGTGGGTGTGACTTCACAGCCTGCTGCCAACATTCAAACATTTTATCTAACTGAACACCGTAGTTTACCAAGTTACTGATTAATATAAACACTCACATAATAATCCTTACTTCTATAACTGTTTTTTTTTCTTTTTCAGTAGACAGGCTATGCAGTTACAATGTAGTCAATTTGTTTAAAATGAAGTTCTGAAAAGTAAGATGTTAAATCTTGAGATATTCAATGAATGCAAGCATATTCTACTGCTTATCTGTAGTTTATTTTACCATTTTACTATCCGTGGCTTATAAATAATGATGTTTTTCGGATAATGCTTCTGAGAAGATAAAAAATAATTGTATCATATTTTCTTAATCTAAGGAAAATCAGTAATGTCAGGTTATTATAATGTGTGAAACATCAGGAAAAAACCCTTTTTATTTCATTCTTTCATTATTAAAAAAAGTAAATTGCATTTATGTAGAGCTTATCCATGAATAATACCATTCTATAAGCCCTCAACAATGTTTTAAAAATCCCCTGGTAATGGATTGACACATTTAACATATGGGATGAGGCATGCATTCTGTTAGGTGCTGATACAGTTTATTAGACAAAGACGAGGCTCCTTTATACAGTGGAAGCATCTGAATTAAACTAAATCTCCATTAGAACCACCTTTAACTTTATTTCTCTCTTTTTTGAGCTTTTGCATTATAGTGACTTACTTTTTTTTTTTTTAACGAAAATCAGTGACATGAAATCAAAATCAACATAATCATCTTGTTTTTTCACTCTCCTTCTTTTTCAATGCTCCACAGGATTGTACCGAGTGTATTTCAGGCTTTTACTGTAACGTGGAAGGCTTAGCTGTGCCTATTGACTGCCCGCCTGGATACTTCTGTGTCAGTGGAAGCATCACCCCTCAACCCTGTCCTCTTGGAACTTACAGTAATTCAACAGGATTGCGCCGATCCACTGACTGCACCCCTTGTCCTGGAGGACAGTACTGTGATGGCATAGGAAGAACAGAACCAGCAGGATTATGTGATGCAGGGTTTTACTGTAGAGAAAAAGCATACTCCTCTGCTCCCCCGGATGGACCTACCGGAGGTTTATGTCCAGCAGGGGGGTAAGTTCTATCATGACATTTCACTTAGATTGATCTAAATCATCTCATTTTTATATCAATCTTGAAAGTGTTATGAATAATTTTTAAAAAGAATGAAAATATGAGCATATTGTATGAAATATCACCTTGCATCATGTTACAGTTAGACTGAAAGGAAAAAGAATGCTTGTGTGAAATATTTCTTACTATTAAAGTCATACCATAATCTTATTTAATGACTTGGATAGATCATGCCTCGTTTTACAGAAGAAAAATAAGATAAACATGTGATAAATGATTAGAATCAGGGATCAATTGTTATACTGAATTAAAAACTGAAATCACTGATTGTTTTTTATCAGATACTGCCCAATTGGATCAGCCACAGCCTCCTCCTGTCCTGTCGGCAAATACAGTAAATCAGCTGGAGCCAAAGATGAGACTGATTGTATTCCTTGTGACCCTGGCTACTTCTGTGCAGGAAGTAGTAGCACGGAGGCTTCATTACAGTGTTCACCAGGTGCCTTTTTCTTTTCAAATTCAATTAATTTTATTTGTCTTGTTTTGTTTACTTTAACCGTGTTTCCGATCATACAATTTAGATTTGTGGATTAAAGTTATAATTAATTGATATGGTTCCAAAATAGTTATCAACATTGGTTAGAGATACCTTATGCGATATTTTGTGTTTTTATTTATATTATTGTAGTTTTATTCCTCTAATCCAGTTATTTGGGATATTATTTTTAATATCTTAAGGCAATACGATTTAGATCTAAACAGACGAATGAAAAGTTTATTAGTAATTAGTAAATTTACTTGATTTGTCCTGATGATGCAACATACTGTTCAATCTTGATACTTTGGTATTTGGCATAAAAGTGTCCATAAAAAGTTTGTCATTAAAATTTCAATCTTATCCCGACCCAGGCTATTATTGTACGGGTGGATCAGGAGTTCCCACACAATTTGACACCCCGAGAGGTCACTACACAGAAGCAGGAGCCTACAAACCAGAACCTTGCCCTTCCGGGCAATACCAGCCAACAGAAAGGTCATCATCTTGCCTCACCTGCCCTCAGAGCTATTATTGTAATGGCACCGGTGTAGTTGAGAAAATTCTTTGTCCAGCTGGTCACTATTGCCCAGAGGGAAGTGAGTTTGCAACACCTTGTCCTCCTGGAACTTACCTCAAAGATGTTGGAATGTAAGTCATCAAATAAATGGAAATGATATTATTTTTAGTTTCCTATTTTTCTTGATGTAACGAGATATTGTATCTTCTCTTTGCAAAACTACTCTGGCAATTATTGAAGAATAAGCAAAACCTTTAAAAGAAACTTGGTGACTGGAATACAAGCTGTGGACTATGGAAAACTTGTGTGTTCTTTTCTCGTTAGGTGGAAAATTCCCTGGCTTTTTATTCTAAATTCTAAACTGTTCTTTTATTTTGTCGTTTTTTGGGATTTTTGTTTTGTTTTTGTTTTATTTTTTTTTTCATTTCTAACAAGTATGGTTTGTAGTTTTGGGCAGAGTGGCTCAATGGTACTGTTGTTGCTTCATACTTGAAAGGTACCTATACCTACTGTGTTGTGTAACCTTGAGCAAGTCACCTCACCCTAGCTCAGTTTATAGTGCTGCATTGTGGCTAATGCCTGGATTATTCCATCTCCCCTTGGAATAGACCCTATATACAAATGTTCCCTATGGGATGAATAAAGGGAATTTTATTTTTTATTTTATTTTTATTGTTCTTATTGTGAATTATAAGTGGCGATCAATATTTTTCCTAAGCATCTTTCAATTTGCTCAAATTTCAGGTATGAGCTAGCTCATTGCACTGCTTGTGTAGAAGGTTATGCCTGTGAGACGTACGGCATGGATGACGGGGAAACCACTAAATGTACACAAGGCTATTATTGCTTGGAGGGTTCCAATACTACCATTCCTGTAGGCATGCCATTTGGTGACGTTTGTCCCGAGGGCCACTATTGTCCAGAAGGAACTGGATCTTACTTAGATACTCGATGTCCGAATGGCACTTATGGTAACATTACAGGTAGGATTTATTGTATAGAATAGAGTTGGTTTTCTTTTTTTAGATATTAAACTATAGGCAGTAAAATGTGACCCACTGTCTTAAAACAGTATTATGTATGGCTATAGGGTCTTATGGTATGGCACTGGCCTTCGGATTGGAAGGTCCAGGGTTTGAGACCAGAATTTAGTTCTTGTTAAAAGATCTTTACTCACATTCTGTCATCAAACTCAAGTGTAAAATGAGTACTTGGCCATTAACAATGTTGTCTTTGTCCTAAGAAAAAAAATGTAGTATCGCTTAACAGGTGTTATGTCTGATCCTGCATTTTAACTGTAAAATAAGTACCATTAACAGCACTGCATGCTGATTTTTTTGGGGTGTTTTTTTTTCTTGTATTTTTATTTCTTGCTTTGTCTGTCACTGTTTCAAACACTTTTCCCGATCTTTGTGTAAAAATTCAAATCATCTTAAACGTTTTTTTCCCTCTATTTTCATCAATACTTGTACACACACAGGCTTGTATGAAATATCCCAGTGTATAGATTGTGATCCTGGTGAAGTATGTGCTGGCTATGGCCTCACTGAGCCCAATGGAATCTGCGCTGCTGGCTATTTCTGTCGTCGTGCTGCTGTCAACGACAAACCAAGGGATGGAGGCACTACAGGAGATCTTTGTCCCAAAGGTAATCTCTACCCTAAATTGGTTTTGAATTACACAAAAAACGTTTGCACTTTTTGTGTGACAAATGCAATATTGTTGTTATCATTCTCTCTCTCTCTCTCTCTCTCTCTCTCTCTCTCTCTCTCTCTCTCTCTCTCTCTCTCTCTCTCTCTCTCTCTCTCTCCTCTCTCTCCTCCTCTCTCCTCTCTCTCTCTCTCTCTCTCTCTCTCTCTCTCTCTCTCTCTCTCTCTCTCTCTCTCTCTCTCTCTCTCTCTCTCTCTCTCTCTCTCTCTCTCTCTCTCTCTCCATCCATCCATCCATCTATCTATGTATGTATCTATGTATCTATCTATATGTCTCTCTGTCTATCTATTTATCTATCCATCTATCTATCTATCTATCTATCTATCTATCTATCTATCTATCTATCTATCTATCTATCTATCTATCAAACTATCTAACGATCTGTCCATTGATCTATCTGAATTATTTAATTATTCATTCAAATGTTCTTCAACAGTAGATGACTCACCTTCTAAATCTAGTGAATAATTGATTTCTTTCCTTCTTATATTTTTGTGAATCTTTGTCCTCGGCAAGCAAAACAATATTATATAATCTCTTCATTAATTATATGTTTACAATGTCAGTATGTGTTGATCCATGTCCTCCCTGAGGACAGGAACAAGGGGCAACTCTAAGAAACTTTTCACACAAAGGGCCAGACTAGTTTCGGTGTTAGAGTGGTTCAAGTGTGGAACAGTTTACCAGAGAAAGTTGTCAGTGCTAATTCACTTAACTAATTCAAGAACAGACTGGATAGCTATTGGGAAAACCAAGAAATCTTCTATGATTATAAGGCTAGCATCACATTCTGTCTTCACGGTAATCTGCAACCGGAAGAAACAAAGATGACACCAGTCCAGCAAAGATGATCATTGAGAACCTGTGCTGGAAATCTTCTCTAAGTATCTCTAAGTATGTTGCCTTTATTCTTTCCAAATACAGGTAGCTACTGCCCGGCAGGAACAGGAGAACCCAAGACATGTGTGCCTGGATCATTCACCAACGTAACAGGCCTTGACTACTGCTTTGACTGTCCTGCTGGATTCTTCTGTGTGGATGGGGAGATTCCGTTACGCTGTCCCAAAGGCCGATATTGCCCTGGAAATACAACCAGTGATCAACCTAAGTGCCCCCGGGGTACTTACAATCCAGAATTTGGTAAAATTGAACATAATTTTAATTTTATTTTGGTAAATTCTTTTTTTTAAACACTTACGAAATGTTAATTGTATCATTTTAACCTGACACCATATCAAATTAATGTCATTTAGGACTAGTTTAGTATCACCCGCAATTTATACTTAATTGAAAGGGCACCAAACAGTTGGGTTTTTTTTTATGTCACTTATTTTATGACTCAGAATTTTCGATGAAATCTCTACTTCTTCAGTTTGACCTTTTTGCTATTCCTGTTGAAGTATTACAAAGAGAGGATATGTTCATAGTGTGGATAATTTCATTTCCATTTTATTTATTCTTTGATGTTGTTCAAGGAAATATAACCCAATGTTTATGTGTGAAAGTCGATTGGTCACTAAATGATTTCACATGCGATAACATTATAAATAAATAATAAATAGATTTGATATACATTCTTTTTTCTGAAATGTTAAAATGTATCAACAACTAAGGATACGTGTTAGTTTAAAGGTGGTGCTTATAATTTTAATGGACTCCTTGTTAATTGAATAAATGTGCAATTTACATACTTTCTAACCTTTGTTTTTTATATTGAAAGTAAAGAAAGAAATGATAGATAAGATAAAGTGATGAAGGTAATTTTATTTTGATATTAAAAGGTGTTTGTGTAATCTTTGCAAGTATTATGATACCTGTTTTTTTTTTCTCTCCAACTCTATTGTTTAATCAACTACAGAAATGAAATACGAATCTGACTGCAAGCCTTGCTTGGGTGGTTACTATTGTGGAAACATGGGAGCCACTGAATTTGATCCAAGCGTCAACGATACTGGAGTTGGTCTCTGCGCTGCTGGTTACTATTGTAAATCAGGTAAAGTCAAAGGGATCATAAATGATAAAAAAAAGATTGAGCTTTTATGCAGCGCAATGCCCACTAAACGTGCTTTAAGCACTTTACAAAAGGTCCCTGACCAGCAGCAACACGTAACATGTAGAACAAGACATGACATCTATTAGGTACTCATTTTACACCTGAATATGATGAGAGAATATGAGTTAAGAGCTTTTTCCAAGGACTCAATTATGCGCTGAGTGAGGCTCGAACCCAGGACCTTCTGATCTGAAAGTGAGTGCCATACCACAAGACCACATAACCTAACAGTTGATTTTCGTTCATATTTTCAAATTCTAATGTTGCGTCACTGATACATACTCATATCTTAACCATCTCCTTAGGAATAAGTATCTAAAGAAAATCAAATGATTAGCATGTCAGTGTCATTCATTATTATTCTTGGTATTGGTGAACATGCTCCATTTGCTAATGGTAAAAGACTTTGTACACTTTTTGTAACGTGCTCTAATTGATGAAATCTTATAGGATATTCATGTTATTTGATTTATGTAGCACTGTAATTAATCTATTGTAAATAAAATAATTGAATTGCGAGTGCTTTGACTTTTATTGAGTTTTTATTAGTAATGATAATTTTAAAAACTATAACAATAATGATATTAATGATAATTATGATGGTAATATGAATTTATTTAGGTCCCAACACCAGATTGCCAGGCTTCAGGCTTTTCACTAGTTCATTTTTTTCGTTCCTGAGCCCCAATTTAAAAAAAAAAAAAAAATATTTGTTATCATTTTTTTTTGAGAATGTGTATAATGTTTTGATTATACTTTGTGACTGTTTATTACCCCTTGCGAAGTCAAAAGAATGAAAAGTTAGTTGTGTTTTTTAAATTTTTTTTTGTTGTGTTTTTGTTTGTTTATATGTTTGTGATATTTCAGATGAGTCTTTTTACCCGTTTTCTTTTTTAGACACTTCACAGTTGAATACTTATTGCTACATATCACATTGATTAAAATAAATACCGTATATTAACTTGATAAACCACCTTTTGCTGTAATTACCATAGGACGAAGTTCCAGACAATAGAGATGTTGATAATGACCCATGTATCTTTCAGGTGTGAACGTGAGTACACCAACACCAGACACAACAAGTGGTATTGGAGGACCGTGCCCTACCGGACATTACTGTCCCGAGCAAACTGAGGACCCACTTCGATGTGCTAATGGAACGTTCCGAGATGTGGAAGGGGGAGTGGATCCTGCCACTGACTGTTTCCAGTGTAGTCTTGGCAACTATTGTGGATCTGAGGGTCTTTCCAATGTGACTGGTCCTTGCTCACCAGGTTTCTTCTGTTTATTGGGCAGTAATGCTCCTAATCCAACAGGTAATATGGTGGATACTGTTATATTTTTTTCTCAATTTTACCAAACGTGATCTCTTTTAAAAATATTCTTTTATCTTATATCATTACTCGGCTATTGTGTATTTAGAGAAAGAACAATTAAAAAGAAAACTTCAAGTTAAATTAAACATTTTCCCTCTGCATATTTTTGATTTCATTGGATATAATATTGGTATAAAATTGAATTTTGTTTTTGAAACTAACATTAAAGGGTTGCTTTGATCCACAACTGTTGTGTCCATCTAGTATGAGTAAGGTTTTTTACAATATTCTGCCATCTTATTAGGTGATGAACCAGCTAAAGGTGGACCATGCCCTGTTGCTAGCTACTGTACAGAGGGAACATCCGTGCCGTTAGGATGTCCAGCAGGAACTTACAACAATATGACTGGAAGATCTGAATGTTTCACATGCCCATCTTCTTACTTCTGTCCCGGAAGCATCCAAGATTACGCATTGTATCCCTGTCCTGAGGGGTAAGTAGATTAGAAAATATTGGAAGAAAATCAATATGACAGCTTTAAAAAAAATGATAAAAAAAGAACAGAACCAATACATAACAAGGGACGTTTCAGACTCAAATTCTACTTCAGCCTATTCACTTAGCTACGTTCTTTGTATTTATGTTTTTTCACTTCTTGGTGTAATGTTGCAAATTTGCTTTAAAGCTAATTTTTTCATAACCTCAAATGCATGATATCTACTCTGCTCTTAAATCTTCAACAATGTTGCTAAGGACTATATTTTGGATTGAACTGGTATACATTTGAGTCGCAAATGGATAAAATCATTGCTTACTGCATCATTGTTTGGAACTCTGTATAGTGAACCAATGACAACCTCTCTTGTGCTATTAAAATGTATTGTTTTATTGTGGTGAATACAACTTGAGTCCACCTCTACAAGCCAGTTCAATATTTTTTTCAAAAGCAGAGTAAAGCTTGTTTGCTACATTTTTGGGATATTTGATCAGGAATAGTTCCCATTGATTTTGTAAAAATATTAACAAAAAGAAAAGAAGAAGAATAAAAAATTTTAAAATAACCAGCTGTCTCTACAAGAATTGTAGGCATTTTTTTCTTTCCTCCATCGCTGCCCAATCATTTTATGTGACAACAAATACAATTTACAGTAACTCTTCTTAAAGATCACTGGATGACTACTTAATATCTGATCTCAATGGACTTATTAGCTTTTTTTTTTATCTCTTCTTCCAATTTAATGATTTGCAACATTTTAAGGTTAGTTGTATATATCAATCTTCTAATGAGCTTCATTATTACTACTTTCTTCCTAGACATTATTGCCCAGCAGGTACAGAGTTTAACAACCAGTACCCGTGTCCAAAGGGAACTTTCCGCAATGAAACTCTTGGCATGAGCCAGTCGGACTGCTTCCCATGCACACCAGGGATGTTCTGTGGTAGTGAGGGACTCAGTTTGCCTACTGGGGATTGTGATCCAGGTATGTAATGGAAATTTTTTTTTAGAAATTTAAACTTTTCATGATGTCTCACTCACTCACTCATTCCCATGACCAGCTGATCATCAGGGGAGAGGGGGGGGGGGTGCATGCGGGATGCAGACTTCAAACCTTACGCCATTCTTCACAGTCTCTGGCCTTTTCAAGAAGGCTATTAAGATCCAGGCCTATCTACTCTTTGATTTTGTCTTACCTAGTTTTTTCTGTATTTCTCTTCTTCTCTGCCCCTCCACAGTGCCCTGTTTGCACAGTCTTGCACAGATTATCATGGCGAACAGTGTGTCCAAACCATGACAGTTTCCTTCGTTTCACTAGTGACAACAATGGTTCTTGTTCTCCTGCTTGATCTTGTACCTCTTCTAATATATCCTTGTTTGTCCTGTGCTTCATGAAGTACATAAGAGGTATTGTTAGGAACCAGTAGCTCAATGAACCCATATGAAATGGACCTTTTTGAGTCAGTATTCAGTACAGGTTTATGTGGGGTTTTTTTCACCCCAGTTTACCCCCGTAATGATCGGGTAGCTAAGTCCTATTTAGATTTAGCAGAAAATACTTTTGGCATAGAGAAGAATCTCTTCCTCAAAGAGACTAACCAATTTCACTGTCTATCTATATTAATTTTACCCCACAGAAACAAAGGTAAACTCTTCTGTTGTTGTTCAATGTTGATATTCCATTAAACTAACCTGAGATATGAAAAACATTGGATCCCCCGCCCCCCCTCCCCCCCCAAATAAATTTGTAATATATGTCATTGTTATCATCTATAGTTTTTCAACTGTTTTTTATTTGATTTTTATTGTGTAGATGCCAAATTGAGCAATCAATATTGGCTTGAGTATTAAAAATAACTCTGAAAATCATTATTTGTTAATTATAGGTCATTTCTGTGTGGTGGCTGCTTGGTCAGCCACTCCAAACGAGTATGACAACTTTACTGTTGGAGACTGTCTTTGTCCCAGTAATGTAACGGGTGGGGAGTGCCAACCTGGCTACTACTGTCCTGGTGGCTCCAGTGAACCCATAGAATGCACGGAGGGAAGATACTGTGAAACGCCCGGTAAACTTATATTTAAGCTTTCTAATAGTAAGATGAATAATGATCATCATATAGCTGATTTTAGCGTCACCTTTTAATAATAATAATAATAATAATATTAATAATAATAATAATAATAATAATAATAATAATAATAATAATAATAATAATAATAATAATAATAATAATAATAATAATAATAATAATAAATAATAATAATAATAATAATAATAATAATAATAATAATAATAATAATAATAATAATAATGATAATAATAATAATAATAATAATAATAATAATAATAATAATAATAATAATAATAATAATAATAATAATAATAATAATAATAATAATAATAATAATGATAATAATAATAATAATAATAAAACAAGAATTTTGATATTTGAAAAGTGTCATTTCAATAATTTCTTACATATATCTTTCAACCAGATGAAAACTAAATATTTATGTATTATATGATGGCAACAATTCATCATATTTATCCAAATTCTAGGCTTGTCATCCGTCACTGCATCTTGCAAACAGGGATATTACTGTGACAGAGGAGCTAAGATTGAAGATCCCACCGATGGTGTGACAGGAAATGTTTGCCCACCTGGACGATATTGTGGTAAGGATGAGAATTCAATTAATTGCATAAAGTTACCTGTAGGGGAAAGAACACAAAGATCATGGTTTTACTCACTTACTTACTTATCCAAACCAGTGACTAGCTGAGCTCTAGCCCCTTGGTCTTGTGCCATGACTTAGAAGTTAGACGTCTTTTATAGTTGTTCCAGGTGACTATACATTGTGTTACTGATTTTTGGATTTGGTGGGAGGAATGTGCATCTCATGTCTTCAAGAGAGATCATGGTTTTAAAAATGTAATGTTGATTTAAGTTGAGGTTAAATTTATTTATAGATTAGTGTAAATTTACAATAGTCCTGATGAGTCATAAGACCCATGAAGCCGGAGTTTACTAACTTAAGGGGACTATTCAGTGTGTTTCTGATGCTTGGATTTGCTGAGAGGGATGTGCATCTGAGGTCTTCAAGAGGCTGACACTCGAGCAAGTAGTGTGATACTGTTGAAGTTGGAGTTTATCATGTTTCTGTAGCGTTAAACAGACAATAGCAAGTTTTTGCAATCCTTTGGACAGGACACTAGTCTATCACAAAATTCACTCCGCCAGATCTACCAAACACAGCTATAAAATCTCTCTGGGTGGTCAGGGAGGGGGAAGGGGGGGGGGGGCAATCAGATAAAAATCTCTGCTAGACCTGGCATCGATATTTGCCCCTTTGTTTGTGTTGTTTTGTAATCTTGTGGTATCATATTCGACCTCTGACCTATAGATTCATGATTTACGCCACACTGAGAGTGGCACAAAACTTAGTTCTTGGAAATGACACATTACTCATAGCATCTCTCGGTACTTAGGAGTAAAATAAGTACCTAACCTGTAACAATTTGTCTGTTATTGTTGAAAAAAAATTGTCATAATGCCTTACCAGTGTAATGTCTCGTCCCACATGATAAGTGTTTCTGTTGGCATGGGCCTGAGAATATTTCGTGAATATTACGTTATGTAAAAACTCACATTTTAAAAAATAATCATATTTTTTTTGTGGCAAGTGAGATATAAGATATTGCCAATTTTTAACCACACTGAGATTCATTATCCAATTTACAACGTTTGTCACATTGTGTTACAGGCAGGTAAAAAAAAAGAACGGCAGGCATCATTATATTCTCTCTCTTCTCTGTGTCTCTCTCTCTCTCTCTCTCTCTCTCTCTCTCTCTCTCTCTCTCTCTCTCTCTTTCTCCATTGCTCTCTTTAAAACGATTTGTGACACAACAGAATGTAAACAATTCACACATAAATTCTTTACTTTGTTTTTATTATATTATATTGCATTTGCTTTGAACACATGAAAAATGTACAAACCGTAACTCATAATTTATCACAATTTAATGATTATACAGATTCATATAGCACATTTCCATGATTTCTCCATACTCAAATCTTTTCAAAATTCCTCACTTATCCCATATCAAGTCATCTGGAGCCAAATTGTCATTGCAAAAAGTACAAGTCACATTTTTGGGTTCCTTCTCCTACCAACTCTCTTACCTTATCCCTCACTGCAGGTATCAAAGGGTGGATTAATGTGTGATTAGTGCCCTACCCTGGGCCATAGCACCAAAGCCAAGGTTTTGTGATAATTGTCACCAATCCAACCACTTACCACACTCAACATTGCTTAACTTTATACCAGGACGAGTCACTGTACCGCTTTGATATTTGACCTTTTTAAAATCATTTGACAAAAATGAAACAAATCAACAAATTACAAGCAGGGTATAACAAGGACATATCATGTCATTTATTTGAAAAGCCCGATTATCATCCAAAGTATGGACAGAGGAGAATGTTTTCAGTCCAATAAAATCGTTTGCACAATTGAGAAAAAGCAATATTGTAATGTTTCGTGTTAAAGCTTTTGAAAATTTTTCTATTGAAATTAAAATTTTCTTTGTCAATTTTTTTTGTCTCTGCACACAGGTACCGGCACAGGAATTGACCAACCAAAGTGTCCACTGGGCACATTCTCCAACAAAACAGGAAACGTCTTGTCGTCTGACTGCACTAATTGTACTCAAGGATATTACTGTGGAAGTGAAGGACTGATTGAGCCAACTGGAAAATGTGCAGAAGGTACTTTCAGCTACATTTTAAAGTTTGGATTTTAGTATCCCCATTCAGTGCAAAAATTTGATCTGTTAACAGATGTCTCTTGTATCGAGACTTGATGGAAGTGACATTTTTAGAAATTACTTTATAGGATTGTGTTCTGTCATTATTTATATATTATCCTATAAACCTTAATTCAAAGCAAGTGGTGTTATTATAGACGACAAGGGGTTTCATTCAATGTTGTTTTACTCATTCTACGCCATATTCCTTCATTTGAATAATTATTAATAATTAGCTCATATTGCTTTTTGTAATATCCTGTTGATTTATTTTATGGCTTGTTTTCTATAACTCTTCTATTCAATTTTCAATATCATCAATTTACCGCTCTTATATTCACTCCAGATTTGTTATAATATCTTCCTTGTAAGCTTTGTACAAAAAAAAAGATGTTTTTTTTTGTGATTAAGGGCTTTACAGCTCTTGCAACACATTAAGGTCATATCAGTTCCAGTAAAAAGGAAGAAAATGGGATAGTAACAAGTTCTAGAATTAATTAAAGCACCCAAGAGAAACTAAGACAAAGGGGAACTGGGAACAAATAGGGATCAGATGTAGATTCCAAGAGCATACCACCAATGTACTTAGTTTGATATCACCTAAAAGTCTCATCCGAACACAAGCACAAAATCCAACAAAGAGGAATACACTCAAATGCTTACATGATACATTCAAAACAACAAATATAATAATACATAACAGAGATGATTTACAAGGAAAAAATATCATCTCCCAAAAACAATAACTATGCATTTGACTGTTTCCCTCCCAGCCAGGACTCCGACCAGGGCCAGGACAAGACCAAGTAATCTCATTACAAAACAAAGACAGAAAGCATGTTGGAAAACAGATATAAGGGGATAGAAGACACAGTATGTACCTCTCTGCCCACTATGGGAGGTCTGGAACCCCACCAGTACAAAGAAAGACTGATTCAATTCAGTGTAAAAACTCAAATAGATTTGTTGCGTGACACAATTCTTTGACGTGATAGAATGTGTTGATTTAATTATATAACACTTTTTAATGCAAAGCGGGTTTGTTGTTTGTTTGTTTTTTTAAGTCAACCCAATGGGTAAAAAAAGCTTTTGAATAAGGTCAAAACAAACGATTTCATGATTTTCATCTTTTAATTTTTTGTTCCTAGGTTATTATTGTCCAACAGGACAGAGTGTAGCCACACCCTTCCCTTGCCAACCTGGTTTCTATTGTCCTGAAGGAAGTCACGAAGAAATTCACTGTCCTTCTGGTACCTACCAGGATGAGACAGCCAAAGGTGCATGCAAGGAATGCCCATCAGGTAATCCTGAACAATCTTTCTCACTTTTTGATAAATTCTTTCCCTTTAAATCCAAACCATTGTTTTGTAGTTTAAGTAGTACTATGCATTTTCCTGTAATTGTCTTGAAACATAGTTTTAATTGTCTACATCCAATTCTATATTCCATGCTATTAAAATTCTACTCGTATCTTAATTATGTTGTTCATAAGATGTCAAATTCGTTTTTTTTTATGTAGAAGTACTGGATTGTCTTAATCTTGGAACTTTTAGAGGATTTTTGCAAAGTTTAAGGAGAAGCATTTCAAATTCAAACTTTGTACACAGAATAAAAGTATCTTATCGAGACTGACAGAAAATAGGAGAGAAAATACCCACAAAACCTACACATACCGTCTTAATGTAACCATGCAAGCACCAAGTGCAATTTCGTTTTTATTTTGGCATAAACACAAATGCAACAATTATATGTCACTTGCAGTTAGAATTTGACATACATGATTTTTAGTGTCCGACTCCAATCATAGATATCCTGTCATTCACTAATTTTGTCAAATTGTAGATATTTTCTTCACAGTTAGAGTCTCACGCCAGCAATATTGCAAATATGATTTTTAAAAATTATTATTAAAAATTATATCGGTAAGAACCAGTTTGAACACTATTAAATTTATTTCGTGCTTATTGGAAAATTTATAGTTCAAGTCTTATATCTAAAATTAGTCATATCCTTGCTAAATTTTTGTCCTATCCTTGGTCAGGCTATTACTGCAACGTGGGAGACAATTTGGATTCTTACCTGACTTATCATTGTCCTGCTGGTCACTACTGTCCGAATGGTACTCGATTTAACACTGAATACCCATGCCCCGCTGGCACCTACAACCCTGTTACCCAGCTTAAAGCCGTGGATGAATGCACTCAGTGTGATTCAGGAAAGTATTGTGATACCCCAGGACTTACTAATTATACGGGTGAGTGACTCAGGGAAATAAATATGTAACCCATCACCTGATGGGCCGGGCTAGTATAGAGAAAATTATAAATTTCCTGATTATCCCCCCCCCCCCCAAAAAAAAAAGTAATGCCAGACAGATGACTGATTTTTTATTAAGCATTCCCGGTTTAATCACAAATTACACTACTGTTAATGGTGGAAAGGTATAAAATATGTGTTTTTCTGTATGTTTTCTCCATTTTCTTAGACACTGAATTATGAAGTGACTTTCAAAATCTTCATTTTCATCATTCAGAGAAAACTGATGTATTTAATTAGTGAGTTAAAGAGGAAAATGCAGCACTTCTATGACTTTAATAACAATTCCTTGAGTGTTAATAAATACCAGCCTTTTCCTGTTGATTCCAAAATATCCAATAAACCGAAAGAGAATGTTATCTCATTTTCTTTTTAAATATGAAATAGCAGATTTTGAAAGTCACTTACTGAAATATCCATAACATATTATCTTACAAAAAAACCCTTTATTAAGGTGCCCTAAAATGGTAGGGGTTTTTTTGTGTTTCTCACCTTCTTAAAAATGAATTAAACTGGTGTATTTTAATAACTTATGCTCACGCCTTTAGAGCTAATTTCAAATATTTCACTGATTGCTTTCGACTTAGGCGACTGTGATGTTCGGTTCTGGTGCATCAATGGATCAGCAACAGCTACACCTTTGGATGGTGTAACTGGTGATCGGTGCCCTGAGGGACATTTTTGTACCAGTGGCACCCCTACGCCAACACCCTGTCCTTTAGGAACCTGGTCCAACAGTCAGGGACTGGCCATAGATACGGAATGCTCAGATTGTACTGGAGGGTATGTACTGGCCACTTTATTGGCAATGTTAGTGTGTTTCTGCATGTACGTATGTGTGTGTGTATGTGTGTGTGTGTGTGTGGGTGTTGTTTCTGTATATGTGGATATGTGTAAAGGGGGGAGTGGTCTGCTGATTTTATGTTTAAAAAAATAATAAATCATGTGATGGTGTCTCAGATGAAGTTTAGTTTTTTCTTTGAAATGGTCCCCTTTGTCTTACTTTGTTTTGTTTTTTAACAGTGATTATGAGTCAAGATTTTGCGTCCCTGATAAACCATATCTTTTCATTTAATTGCCCTTTCACCTATCTTGTACCTGTACCAAAAAATACATAAATAAAGCAAACGCACGCACACACACACACACACACATACACACACACACACACACACACACATATATATATATATATATATATATATATATATATATATATATATATATATATATATATACTTCTGTTATTCGATGTATTGGGCCAGTCTGGTTATGTTTTTTAATGGTTTTTTCTCCTCTGTAGATGTTCTTCTCCACAACCTTCTTCCAAGAACCTTATGGCTTCTCTCTTGTTCTATTTCTCCAATTCAGTACTTTTTTTTACGCTGGTGCCAGTCGTTATTAGTATTTGCTCATTTCATTATCATCTCCATTCAATTTCTTCTCCTAAGGACTTCTATCTTGTTCTTCTATATACATCTTCCACTTTTGTGTTGATATCATTCCACCTGATCACAATCTTTTTTATATATGAGAATATAATTTTTTGCAAGTTCAATTTCAGATAATTCGACTTTTAAATATTTTAATAAGACGTCATATGGTTAGTAAAAAAGTCAAAATCTCTTAAATGTCTTTTGCAAAAAGCTATGTGATTTCGAGCAGTCTCTCTTTTCATTTTTATCGTCATTTTCTCACAGTTTCTACTGCAACGGAACAGGCCTAACAGAGCCATCAGGGCCTTGTGATCCAGGATTTTATTGTAGTTCTAAGTCCATCACACCAGTACCCAATGATAGTGGTGTCACTGGTGATCCTTGCACTATTGGCCATTACTGTCCAGAGGCAACAGCTGTGCCTAAACCATGTGCTCATGGAACGTATATGAATGAAACTGGTGCCGAGGCATGTTGGAATTGTACTGCAGGGTAAGTATATCGTCCACATCTGCTACATGCTCTTGTGTATAAGTAATGCTATCTTTCAAGTAGTGGTCACTGTGATATATCTGTTGAGATATAGAAAAATCGATTATTTTTCAATTTTCTACTATCTGAAGAGTATTGAAAAACTAAGACCAAAGCAAGGGTGTACAAGGGATACGAATTCAAAGAGAAAAATCGATTAGTAGAGTACAATGTCAACTAAAAATCATTAATTAACAATTGATTCTTCTCACACTCTTGCAAATGATTAAACTTCTATCATTTTCATCTCTCTACCATCATTATTTGCTCAGTTTAGCGTATGTAATTATGATGAAGTTTTGGAGGTTGTTTTGTTGTTTGTTTTTTTTAATGAGGTACATTTAAAAAAAATATTAAAGCAATCATTTTACCTTATTTTGTATCACCTGCAAAACTTTTCAGCATTTCTCAAATTAATGAAACAAACGTTTTGTCTTCAGCTATTACTGTGTGTCAGCTGTCCAGCCAGAACTATGCCCAGCTGGTTTCTACTGTCCAGAGGGCACCGGCCTGGTCTGGCAATCATGTCCAACAGGAACATTTAGTGCCCAAGTTGGTCTATATCAGGAATCTCAGTGCACTCAATGTACAGGAGGAAGTTACTGTTCAGAGCTCAATGCAACAGCTGTCACAGGTTGTGAAGTTTATTGATCTAAGTGTTTGGTTTTTGGACTTTTGGTTGGGTTTTTTTGTTGTTTTTTTGGGGGTTTTTTTTTTTTTGGGGGGGGGTGTTGATTTTCCTTCATTAATATTTAAGAAATGTTCTCTTTTTGCTACAACAACTCAATTAACATGCAGTTGTTTTTCCGGTAAAGATAAATGATTAAACTTCTTTTTACCTTCAGGTAATTTTAAATGTGCTGTTGGTTTATTTAAATTTTGTACTTTCGCAGTAAATACGTAAAGCGGTTAAAGAAATTTTTTAAAATTAATTTTTAAAAATTAGCCCAACTTTTAAAGCTTTCATCCCTTCAAATTTTAAACTTTATATATTGTTTCTGATAAAAGGGCCTTGTGATCCCGGATATTTCTGCACCCTTGGTTCCGACACTGCCACCCCAGATACAGGCTTTAAGGGCACAGCAGGACCTTGTCCATCAGGCCATTTCTGTCTTTCCAACACCGTTACTCCTCAAGAATGTGGGCTGGGTACTTTTAACAATGACACCAAGGTAAAGACGAAAAAATATAAAATTTGGATTTTGATTTACAAAAAAAAAAATTTAACTTCAATTTTGAATTTTAAATAATATGATATGATATTATACCTATGATTTAAATTGCTTTTTCTTAATCTTAAATCTCTCAGTGCCTGGAAGTTTACTGTGCTTGGACATTTTCTTTCAATTTTCTCTGACCTTTGGCTGCTGTCTTTGTTCTCAACCAAGAGCACCACCCAACTTCAGACCTTTACTTCACCATCGCGTGCCATTGTTTCTGGTCATCTCTTCCTACTCTAAGTCCAAACTAATGCTGTTGAGTAATCTTTCTTTTCTCCTTCTCTCAACACACCATGCTAATCTTCAAGTAATTTGATGCATAAAATTATATAAATCTTATCAATATACATTCTATATGTCGTCTGTCAGAGCCTTTGGAGCTGTGGTTTATTCCAGCGTCTGTTACAATTACTTGCTATCCTTTAGATAGGATGCTAGTTTAACACAATTTTTTCCAAAAGACCTAACACACCTAAATACCCAATCACTATATGGTGAATAAAAGTTCGACTGCACCAGAGGCAACTGCTGGTCTCGTTGCTTGTGCTCTGCCAATTGAACCATAAGTATTTCCATAATCAGCATGACCAGTGTGGCTATGTGGTCTTGTAGTATGACACTCGCTTTTGGATCGGAAGGTACCGGGTTCGAGCCTCACTGGCGCAGAGTTGAGTCCTTGGAAAAAGCTTTTTACTCACATTCTCTCACCGTACTCAGGTGTAAAATGAGTACCTGGCCGTTGACAGCATTGTCTCTGTCAGAAAAAAAATGTATTATCGCATCATGTCTCGTTCTACCTGTTACGTGTTGCTGTTGGTCAGGGACCCCTTGTAAAGCGCTTTGAGCACATTTAGTGGATATTGCTCTATATAAAAGCTCAATTTTAGCTCAATTTAGTACACTTTTTTTTAAATGCACTTTCTGCAAAACTTTACCTGCAAAGCATCAACATGATAATTTGAGCTATTGGTGATGTCAACATATTTAATATTCTAGGCTACATCCAGTGCTGGCTGCACCGCTTGCTCTTTCGGCCAATATTGTGGTGAGACTGGTCTGTCACAACCATCAGGGGATTGCTATGGAGGATTCTACTGCTTGCGTGGAGCTGAGTCACCAAATAACCCTGTGGAGGATTCTACAGGTAAGAGAGACCATACCATGACTGGTAGATACAAGTAAAATGTTTGCTGTCTGTGAATACTAAGCTGCTAGAAGCAGAAATGAACAAAAATGAATGTAACAGCTTCAGAACATAGCAAAATATTTAACACAGAATGTTCTGAGGCTCACAACTCTTCCTCAGCCAACAACAAAAACAATTAAAATGATAATACTTCACATAAAATATGAACAAGTCTTAGTGCATTCAGTTAGGCTGTTATTTAAAGTGATGATTTTTAAAAATATATATGCGACTATGTGGTCCTGTGGCATGACACTTGCTTTCATATCGGAAGGTCCTGGGTTCGAGCCTCGCTTGGTGCATAGTTGAGTCCTTGGAAAAGATGCTTTACTCACATTCAGGTGTAAAATGAGTACCTGGCTGTTAACAGTGTTGTCTCTGTCTGAAAAAAATTGTATTATCGGCTAACAGGCGTCATGTCTCGTTCTTTACGTTTTGTGTTGCTGTTGATCAGGGACCCTTTGTAAAGCACTTTGAGCACGTTTAGCGGATATTGCGCTATATAAAATCTCCGCTTTTACCAGTATCTATTCAAACTTGCAAATTTTTGTTATTTCAGGCGGTCCATGTCCTATTGGTCATTACTGTCCTAATGGGACATCATACCCTCTTGGCTGTCCTCCTGGGTCCTACAGCGATACGACTGGCCTCTCATCTTGTAAAACATGTCCCGCTGGATACTTCTGTCCTCTCAATTCCACCCAGTACCTCAGCAATGAGTGTCCTCAAGGCCATTACTGCCCAGATGGAACAGAACAGTCTACTCAATATCCATGTCCTATGGGATCTTACAATCCGAACACCGGTAAGAAAGACCCATAAATTAAATCTGTAACCTGAAGATGAACTATATTTATATTTTTATTAATCATATTGCTGTCTATACTGATGATTTGTATACTGTTGTTAGATAATAACAAAATGGTGTGCTTCAATTGATGAAAAGAATCCATAAAAGATAAAATGATATTGTTGTAATTACCTCCTTTCCTACCTCCTCCCCCTTCCACCAAAAAAAAAAAAAAACATAAAAAAAGACAATAAGGCCCTTTTAGATGGTTTCCAAGTAAAGAAAGTAAAAGGTATAAATATAAAACAAATAAATTAAGACTGTTGTTGTTGTGTAGTGGTATGATCTTGGACTCGCAACATGGTCTAAAATAGATTCAAGGGTTAGATTGGTGATCAGACACCTTGATTGTATTCTTTTAGGAAGAACATTTTGTACAAAGTTTCCTCTGCCCTCCCAGCAATGATTGGGTAACTTGGTCTGTTTGATCCAGTGGTAGCAAGTAATTGTTACTTGCTGTTTACTTCTTTACAAACTGGCATAAAATCTTGTTCCACGGGCACTACTCATTTATAATGAGTGTACTGTCAATACCATGCTGAGATAGCTTCAAAATACGTCACAACGTACATTAAACATAATTTAAGCATGCTTTTTGTGTGAGAGGGGGAGGGTTAATGAATTAAATATTATGGACAATTTGCCACATTCAATATAAAATTTTACCACTCAAAATTTAAAATATTGTAAAATTTGGATTTATTTTGCCCTGAACATAGTTTATCATCTATGAAGATATCTCGATTTATTTTTCTTTTCTTTTCTTTTTCTGTTTTTTTTTCTAAGTGCGTTTTTCAAAAAATGAATATGGCTTCATTTACCTTAAAAATTGAATTTTTAAATTATTGATGCAGATAACCAATAAATTTTGCGATGTCCCAATATTGAGAGCTTTTGCCAAGCTGAGGGTTATTTAAATCGATCGTTATTTGAAGGATGAGCTTTCTGGTCAAATTTTTAAATAGTTGCCTTTCCAAAGTACAGCAGATACCTGGTTAAATTAGCAGCTTGATCATTCACCAAATGGCATCGTTTACTTCAAAATCGTCTTATTTTTTAAATTTCCTTTTAGGCCAACAAAAGGAAGAAGACTGTACCCTGTGTGACCCTGGCTCATTCTGTGGTAGCACTGGTCTAACTGCCACTTCTGGAAATTGTACTGCTGGCTGGTACTGTGTACGAGGGGCTTGGTCATCTCAACCCACAGACATTGCCAACTATTCAGTGCCGTCATGTCACTGCCCCGTTAACTCGACCGGTGGACAGTGTCAACCAGGACAGTATTGTCCCTCTGGGTCCTCGGGACCTCTGGACTGTGAACCTGGTGAGTTTCATTAAGGTTATAAATAACCACTGGATATGTGAAGTGTTTGATCATGATTATATTAAATTTTAGCACTTTACAATGTATATATATTTACATAAGGCATACAATATTTTATTAGGGGTTTTCACAATGTAATAATAATAATAATGAAATTTATTTATGCAATAAAGCTCTAGGCGCATAACAATAACTTCAATCCATCCAAATTTCTCTCTCTCTCTCTCTCTCTCTCTCTCTCTCTCTCTCTCTCTCTCTCTCTCTCTCTCTCTCTCTCTCTCTCTCTCTCTCTCTCTCTCTCTCTCTCTCTCTTACACACACACACACACAACACACACACACACACACACAAACCTTCCACCATCCAACTATTTAAAACATAAAGTAATATATACATACATATCCTGTGATCATCGTCTGCTCAAATAAAATAACTAATAAATTAAGAATTCTCGAAATAAATAAGTTTTTAAGTGTTTCCTGAAAGCGAGTTCAGTAGGGACGTCACAAAGAGATAAGGGGAGATTGTTCCAGACAGTCGGTGCAAAGTGACTAAAGGATCTGTCAGAAAGTTTTTTTTACCCTTTTTTGGCCCTTTAAGTAGACGATGATCACCTGATCTCAATGCACGGGGCGGAACATATGGTTCAACAAGATTTGGAGGCAAATGTATTTGATTTCAGAGGAGTTTTCAATTTAATATTCGATTCCAATAGGAATTTTTGTTGTTTTGATATACACTAAGATATAGACTCTCTTGTCTTTATAAGATAAACTTTATTGAGGCAGAAGAAATTATGGAGATTTGCGTTTTTGGCAATCCCTTTCTACCTGCCACTTCAATGTATTTTTTTAATGTATTTATTTTCGGCATTTTGTTTAAAATAAAACACAACAAAACTTCAATTGATTGTTTTGCTTGTTTTGGTGATCGTTAAGTAAACTTATTATCTTTGTTGAACTTCAGGTTACTATTGTGACATTGCTGGTCTAAGTGCTGCAACTTTGAAATGTGATCCTGGCTACTATTGTACCTCTGCATCAAAGTCAGCCACACCAACAGACGGAATAACAGGTGACATTTGTCCTGTAGGCCGTTACTGTCCACAAGGCACTGGTACGCCCAATCAGTGTCCACCAGGCTACTACAGCAACGCCACAGGAAATTCAGATCTAAGTGATTGTCTCCCTTGTACTCCAGGTGAGTGAACTTGACCAAAATCTTAGCAAAAGGTCATCTTCAGTTAAGAAAAAAAGATTGAGCAAAGTTTGTTTTTTTAAACAAATAATACTCTTATAGGTGACGAGGTGATTAATATTGTTAATTTTTTAATATAGCCTTCAGCCTTCCATTCATTTGGTTCATTGTTATGAAAGTAATGTTGCACAATGTTAGGCAAGGGGTATAATCCATAGCCACTACAAGTGGCACAGTTGAGGCCTCCGCTCACCATTATAAGACAGAAAAAGAAGAGAGACATTTAACTAGACAGAGGGTGGTAGAGGATGACTAATAATCCATAAAATCATTGTTAAAATAGATGATATAGCAAACTTGGTGAAATTGCATTAACAATATTTTATCTTTATTGTTTAACTATCCCCCCCCCCCTCCCCCTCCCTCACCCCTCCTTCCAAGGGGCAATCGTTTTTATATCAATAAGGCTTTAACTTTCAACATGATTATCTTGGCAATTTTGTTTTATATGTCTTTATTGGTGCATTTCTCTTTTTTTAATATAATGCTATTTGGACATATAATTGAGATATTTATCATTTTTAGGAGCAGTACGACAACTTCATGGAATATATCAATTTTTTAGAAAAATAACCGATGACGGGATTTGCTTTTTCTTCTGGTTTTTTTTATGAGCAAGAAGGGGGGGGGGGGGGGGGGAGAGAGAGAAGGGTTATTATAATTTATTGGTGCCAAGTCTCAATTTGTGCCCAAATAGTTCATCAAAGTTTAACAAGATAATGTCCTACATCAAATGCATTGCGTTTAAACTCACATATGGAGCATTAGTGCTTCATGATCAATTATACATTTTTAATTGAATTAAGTTTTGCCTTCAGGATAGAGAGTTCGCTTTGTACTCGACGTTTGGATGGATTCTGATTAAAAGAATTCAAAATAGATATGCTTTATGGTTAAAGTATGCATTCACATTTTTCCACGGATTTTCTCAAAATGGTTATTCATACTCATCTTTCAGGTTACTACTGCGACAGCTATGGTATGTCAGAAACAATAAACAAGTGTGCTGAAGGATTTTACTGCCCTGGTGGGCAAAACACAAGCAGCCCAGCTGAATACATTTGCACACCAGGTCATTTCTGTCCTGAAGGGAGCTCCAGTCAGTCGATTTGTCCTTCTGGAATGTACCAGAATCTCAATGGACAGGTATAGGGTGACTGGGTCATTGTTGATTTTTCTTTTTTATGCTTTGTTAAATTGGGTTTTATTTTCTTTTTTTTTTTCTGGGAGGAATGGGAGGTTGTATTTTGTTTGTTTGTTTTGTTTTGATTTTTTTTTTCATTTCTTTTTTTTTTAAACTTTCTTTTAAAGTTGAGTATAAAGCAACGAATTGTATCATCTCTCAGAATATTGACGTTGATTATTTTTATGTGTAAGTATTGACTTTCATAGCACTTCATTGTAACTATGCTATCTTGCTCTATAACTCATTATGTGTTTTAATCAAAAAATCATATCCTTATCATTGGTTGATATTATCTCTGAGAAAATATTGAGAGCTGTATATAATGAGGATCCCTGGAACTAATTCTTAAGAGTGCTGAAATCCCAACTAAATGAAATACAAAAAAATGTTGTATTTCCCATTTAATAATTATTTTTGTGTCATTAAATCAACAGGGTAGCTGCAAAGATTGTCCATCTGGCTATTACTGTGATGCTATAAATAACACCCAAGGCGTTGAGATACCCACTCCCTGTGTACCTGGTTACTACTGCCCTAACAGCACCCGATTTGCCACCGAATTTGGCTGTCCAAATGGTACATTTTCAAACAAGACTTTACTCACGTCTGCTTCAGAATGCACTTCTTGTACTGGAGGAATGTACTGTGATGCTGAAGGTAAACAAAATAACAACGTGATAAATTAACACAAAGGTGGATTTTACACAAAATGTACTTGGCTCATGACCTTTGATTGTTGCATTGCTCATTTGTAATAATTTCAACATTTTCTAAGAGAATTGTAAAACTCATTGTTATTTTTTTTCACTATTTATCATCTCTCATTTCCCATCAGTCTCCATCTCCACCCACCTTTCCCTATAAATGGAATGAATGTAAAGATTTTAATCTTATCCTTGATTATTCATTACATTATTTGATACAAAAAAGCCAAGATTAGGTTTTTATCATTAAAAATAAATCATCTGTTTTAAAACAAAGGTCTCTCCTCTCCAACTGGAAATTGTGATGCCGGTTATTTCTGCATACAAGGATCGTCAAGTGCAACTCCAACAGATGGCGTGACTGGGGATATTTGTGAGATAGGTGGTTACTGCCCTGCTGGTTCTGCTTCTACTGTCTTATGTCCTGCTGGAACTTACAGTGGAATGTATGGTAAGGAAATGAAATTAAACTCTCCTGAGTTCATATGCATGGAAAATCTAACAAATTTGTGGAATTTATGATTTAGTCTCACGAGTAAATAATGCATAAGTACTCAAACACTCTTCTTTTTTTTTAATTGATAGCAAGCAAACTAAGATTATTAAATTGAAATTTAACACATCTTTGAAAACTGCAAAATAAGTTAATGCTGCATATATTGTAGGGTGGAGAGAATAATATGTCTTAAAATCCATGCCTCATTTTTCAAAAGGTTTACAAGCGGAGAATGAGTGTGCAGGATGTGAGCCAGGAAAGTACTGCTCAGTTCCAGGCCTGACAGCTCCCCAAGGAAACTGTACAGCTCGTTACTATTGCAGTGGGAATTCCACCAGCAGTGCTCCAACTAATGGTATTATGGGTAACAAATGTCCCGTGGGTTCATATTGCCCCGAGGGCAGTGGCCAGCCTGTTCCTTGTCCAGACGGCACATTCACTGACACAGAACTGAATGAGGAATGTTTACCATGCACACCAGGTCACTATTGTATTAATGGTCAAACACCACCCGTCGACTGCCCTGCTGGTTTCTACTGTCCTGAAGGTAACAATGTTTAACCTTTACATTGTTTCCTTTTTAAAAATGTGATTGTTTTTTTTTTTTAAAGTGTCAAAAAGTTATAGATGTAAAGATTATGTTTATTTATTGTTTCCAAATATACTGTTTGCAAATTTGTTGACTTTAATCAACATACTTTGTTAAAAATGTTAATGTAAGATTTTGATGAATGATTATTACCTCAAACAATATAAACCCCTTTACTGCTTTATACACTATCTGTTAAATACTTATGGTCATATTATTTATGAACTCACAAATAATATATAACATTTTACTTAGTTACAGTTGGTCTAAATTATGTAACAACCATACAACACTGTGTAATTTAATCAACATTCACAACTGGATTTCTTTACATTCTAACATTTAGAGACTAAGTATTCGTGATCCCCTTTAACAGACAAGCTAATTTGATGAGGGTATTAAAAGGTTAATTGGATAATCCAAAAGTTTAAGATGATATAATATTATCTTGATATGTAATCTCATGAATATTTAGATAATTACAAATATGTTTTATATGTATAATTAAATTTTTGTGGTTGCATGTGTTTTGTATTGAAAATCAACTTATTTTATATACTTTACAGTTTTGCAGTATTTATATATATATATTGATTACTATATTTTTAGGAACTGGTACTGTTTGGCAGCCTTGTCCAGCCGGCACATTCAGCCCTCACACGGGTCTAGCTAACGTGAGTCAGTGCACTCAATGTACTGGAGGATTCTATTGTGGTTTAGACAACCTCACTGCTGAGTCCGGACCATGTAATGCAGGGTATTTCTGCCGTGGTGGTTCTGACATGCAGCAACCTAATGGGTTGGGAGCTGGCGACGCTGGTAAGCTCGTATTTAAAATGATGACATAGGAAATGTGTCATAAGAATGACAAAGATTAAAAATATAACAGGCATTGCTTATATATAGTTTGATAAAAGAAAAATTATCAGAAAACGTGTAACATTGTTTAGATATTGTCTCGTCTTACATATTAAATATTGCTGTTGTCTAAGGACTCCTTGTAAAGTGCTTTGAGCACGTTAAGTTGTTATTATTGTTATTGTTGTTATTATAAATGCTCAATTAAAAAAAAATAGATATAACTACTTTTTCTTTATTCATTTTCAAACTAAACATTACTATTTTTATTAATGCTTTCGTCTCTTTTTGAAGACATATCATAAAGATAAAATTTTTACCTCACATTTATAATGAGTAAGATTAATTTTAATTCACAATGATGGCAACAACTGATAAAGGATTTATGTCTTCTTAGGTGTGTGCCCAATGGGTCATTACTGTCCACAACAGACCCAAGAACCTGTGACTTGTCCAGCAGGAACATTTAACAACAAGACACAGCTGGTTTCTGAATCGGAATGTCAGCCTTGTTTGCCTGGATATTACTGTTCAGTACCTGGTCTGGATTATCCGTCTGGATTGTGTCAAGAAGGTAAATATTGTTTAGACTTGATTCGTTTTATCATATTATTGGATTCATCTAACAAAATTGATATGGCAATTAACTCTCTTCTTGTCGACCATTTTCCAGATTTTTCCCGAAA
Source organism: Berghia stephanieae (assembly GCF_034508935.2). Classification (NCBI taxonomy): domain Eukaryota; kingdom Metazoa; phylum Mollusca; class Gastropoda; order Nudibranchia; family Aeolidiidae; genus Berghia; species Berghia stephanieae. The sequence goes on from NC_088361.1 coordinate 43,389,029, forward strand.
TGTCATCCCCACCCAACATAAAAATTTATTTTTTAAACTCTAACTGAAACGAAAAAAACATGCTATACATAATTTTATTCTGTGAAACAAGCTGTACCAAACAGCATTAAGTTCTCATAACTATAACCAAAGAAATTCTTCAAATTTTTGTGTACAAAATAAATCAGAATGAGAAAAATGTTAGTTGCATTGTAACAAATGTGACGATTTGACGATTTTCGTGTAGTTGGTAAGGAGAGGGTTAATTATTCCTTATAGCTGATTTTTCTTTTAATCAAAACATCGTTAATCATAGAAAATAAAAATTAGTCCTGTATAGGGTCAAAAACTACTGACATTCTTTCTTTTTATAATTATTCATACTTTTTTTTTTATCCTCATTATTAGATAAAACCATTCTCGAGCAGACTTAATGAAAATGGAAATAAAGCAATCAAATATTAGCCTTTTTAGTTCCTGCATATCTTTTTTGAACTGCACATTGTCAAAAATGGTTTCCATTTTTTTTTCTATCGCTCTCCGCGGTCCAACCCTCCCCCTCCTATTCTCCCTCGAAGTTTATGCTTTCATCTTGCCAAATTATTACTTGCAAATTTGTTTTTCCAGGTTACTACTGTACCGAAGGTTCTAATATTTCCAATCCAAGCACTACCACATCTGAAGGTGGTCCATGTCCCACTGGTTCATTCTGTGAGGAGGGATCTAGTGAACCACAGCAGTGCTCCCCTGGTACCTATGCCCCCAACACTCACCAATCGAACTGTACTGTTTGTCCTGCTGGATATTACTGTACTTTGGGAAGCAGTAGCACAACAGTGTGTCCCAAAGGTATGAATATGTTCCTATAATTCCCCACCCATTATATAAACAAAGAAGATGAGAAACTACGGGATAAAAATGGTTTACCACAAGTGGTGCATCTTTTTTATATATTTCCAATCATTTATCATTAGCCAGATAAGATTGTAATGTTATGCTTAATATTCTGCTGAATTTTGGGATATGGAAAACCCCCCAAGAAATGTAATAAATGAAAAGACTGGTGGAATATAACTCCAAGTATGCTAAGTTGACAACATCACTCCTTTTCTTCATAACATCGTGAGGTCTAATGGTACAGTCTATTCGTTTGAAGAGATATTGACGAACGAGATCAACGACTGAGAGCTGATCTTGATATGAAAAGATAGAGATATAGCCAAAAGTCATTTTGTCATTTGAAATCCTGATAAATGGCTAAAATTGTTGCATCGTCTATGTATTTCGATATCATATTAATCCTACTTGTCATCCATTGTTTGTATGGATCCTTTCACAAGGTCCATCTTTTTACTATACCGCTGGGATGGAAACTGGATCCAAATTCACTCATGGCATCTTCATTTAATCTACTTGATTTTAACTTGGATGTTAGAAAAAAATTGGGTTTGTAACAGTTTAGTAAAAGAGAAAATATAATGTTGTCTTCTACAAGAACAGTGAAAGACATTAATAAAGTACGTGTCATGAGATCCAACAGAGAAGTATAACCAACAAAAGAATCAAATTATAGAACTTAACAATATCAAGAGAACTGATAGCTGTTTTATTTATCTATTTCCACCATTTATGGTGAGGATATCTGTTCCTTTTCATTCAGGTATTTACATCTATTACTATTCTTCATATAAACAGACTCAGCCAAACAGAGGGTACTGCTTTTGTACTGTTGTTTAAAATCTCGGTTTTCAAAGGCGTTCATGATATTCAACTTTTTGCCCCCAATTCAGGTCATTATTGTCCAGACGGTACAGAGTTTGATATCCAGTACCCATGCCCTAATGGCACCTACAATAACCAGACAACCAGCTCCAGCTATTTGGCCTGTCAAATTTGTACACCTGGCCATTACTGTGACAAACCTGGACTTGCTGAACCAACAGGTCAGTTATTTGGAAGGATTGTAGTAGTAATAGAAACGGAAATCTTATTAAATAGGCTTGAGGCCTTTCCATGATTTTATCACAGAAGTGTTTTGTTTAGCCCATTATTATTTGAAAATATTTGCTTCTGTTTAACTTTCAAAAATTGCTGGTTTTTAAAAATTTTTAATTCCAAATATTTAAAGCAAATCAAAACAAACAAAAAAAAAGAAAGAAAAGAAAATGAGGTTTATATTATATTTTGTGAATTGTCATAATTAGACTTTCATTCTGTGTTTACTTATTATAAATTGCAGTTCTTGTAAAGGAACTCATATGCATTATTTGTAACTCATGTAAAGTCATACTGATGAATAATAATTATACACTTTTGTGTTGTAAATTTGCCATGCTCAGTGCACATCACAACGGTTTGTTTATTCCCAATAGACCATTCATAACAGCATTCAATTTCATACTGTACACTTAGCCTCCCATGTGTCTTTTTGTACTAGCACTTTTACAATATTGGCCACTGCCAATAGCCAGGTACCCATGACCACCTGAGCTGAGTGAGATAATATTATGTAAGGTGCTATAGTTTAGCAATCTTTTTCTTACATTCAGTCATTGCTCAGCATCTCTTGACTTCTTACAAGACGAGATATCTACTTTTCAGACGCCTTCATCATCATCATCATCATCATCATCATCATCATCATCATCATCATCATCATCGTCTCATCATCATCCTCATCATCATCATCATCACCATCATCAGCATGAAATTGATAGAGAATATTTTGCTCCTCATTCAATCAACTTACAATTAAAAGAGGTCCATTTGTAAGTTGCATCAATGCCAAAGATTTTTACTTCATTGTGTATTCTACATCAAATCATGTCAATTGTCACCTTGAAGTGATCAGATTATATGGTTAATTAGTTGAAACAGCAACAAACTGATATCGGTTTTGTCTTTAATCGTAAGGTCTGTGCACTGGTGGTTACTTCTGCACATCAGGGGCGTGGTCAGCTGAGCCCTCTACCCTTGGTAATGACACCTCTGGGTCATGCGACTGTCCTGCACAGAGTACAGGTGGACAGTGTAAGGCAGGAACGTTCTGTCCAGAAGGATCATCTGCTCCCACCCCATGTACTGGTATGTGATTTTTAGGCTTTATGTTAGCTTTGTTATGAAGATGGAATACATCTTCTTCTTCTTCTTCTTCTTCTTCTTCTTCTTCTTCTTCTTCTTCTTCTTCTTCTTCTTCTTCTTCTTCTTCTTCTTCTTCTTCTTCTTCTTCTTCTTCTTCTTCTTCTTCTTCTTCTACTTTTTTGTTCGGGCAGCCAATGCTATCATGCTGGTGACAAGCGCTGTACTATGTTGTATGCACTCAGAGCGGCCAAGAATTGTTCATGACTTAGAGCTGTCACTATTTCTTCTCGCAGATTGTTCCATTCCTTTGTGGTTCATGGGAAAAAGCTCTGTTGCCTACATGTTGTGTTTAATCATTGATTGTGTATGTCCAAAGTGGGTGGTGTGGGTGCTATGTCTGCGTGTTGACAGTTGTGGATTAGTGTTTGTTGAAATTTGATTTGTGCATGACGGTATTTGTAAAGGGCAGATAGCCTAGATTGTTTTCAAATACATCTTCTGATTTGGAAAGATACCTCTCAAATGAGATTAACTTATAGTACAGAAAATGAATGTATAAATTAGATTTGTTGTTTTTTTTTTGTTTTGTGTGTGTGTTATGTTGTTTGTTTGTTTTTTTTGCTTGTTATTCAGAACGTTAAGTTTATAGGGATGTTTAATGGACATTTTTGCATCAGTAATGGTTTATAGTGATGACCTTGTTCTTTAGAATGCCAACATTTGTAATTTTTCCCCACTAGTTATTACTTGTTTTTCAATAATTTCTTATCTCCAGGTGGTTATTACTGCGACCTTGATGGTCTTTCAAATGAAACAGGAAAATGTTTGGCTGGCTATTACTGCAGTGGCAATGCCACTATTCCCAACCCCGTCAACGAGACTTTTGGTGATGCTTGTCCTCAAGGACACTATTGCCCTGAAGGTAGTACGACTCCAATTGCATGCGAGTCAGGCACCTATAACAACCTGTTCTACAGCCACAACATTACAAGTTGTCTGCCTTGTACTGCTGGCAAATACTGCTCTGGGACTGGACTACCTGAGCCAGTAGACGATTGTGATGTTGGTTGGTTCTGCCCTGAAGGTCAAATAGTGCCTCAGCCCCCAGGAAATGAATGTTTAGCGGGTCACCAGTGTCCTAAAGGAAGTCCTAACCAATCACCTTGTCTATCCGGCTACTACCAACCTCTTTCTGGCCAAGGAACTTGTCTCGACTGTCCAGCTGGAATGTACTGTGATCAAATAGAAGCCATAAACGAAACACAGAGTGGCGTTGCAGCGCCGTCACATGGTGTGGTGACTCCAAAGGTCTGCCCTGCAGGTTACTTCTGCCCAGAACGAACCCAGACAGATAAAGAAAACCCATGTCCTCTTGGAACGTTTGGAAATGAGACCAGTCTTGAAAACGAAACTCAATGCTCAAGCTGTCTACCAGGACATTATTGCATAGTAGAGGGAATAACAGAACCAACTGGATTGTGCAATGCTGGATTCTTTTGTGTTATCAACCAGACATCTATATCACCAGCATCCAATGCTGATGGAGGTCCATGCTCTCAAGGCACCTTCTGCCCCCAAGGATCTTCTGTACCTCAGCAATGTCCAAAAGGAACTTATGGAGATCGAGCAGAACTTCCATCGTTAGCTGATTGTACTTTCTGTCCACCTGGGGAATTCTGTGCCTCATCAGGTTTAAGTGAACCCGATGGACCTTGTCTTGCTGGTTATTTCTGCTCCAATGCATCAGAAGAAGCAAATCCAGTTGGGCAAAGCTATGGAGATGAATGCCCCGTTGGATATTACTGCCCTGAACAAAGTGACACACCGACTGCTTGTCCTCTTGGCACCTACCAACCATTCACAAGACGAACCAACAATACTGCTTGTACACCTTGTGATCCTGGGTTTTATTGTAATGCAACTGGCATTGCGGCTGTGTCTGGTTCCTGTAATGAAGGGTTCTACTGTACATCTGGGGCTGTGTCCGCTGCTCCCACAGATGGCGTAACTGGTGATATCTGTCCTGCTGGATCATACTGCCCACAAGAATCTTATCAGCATTTCTACTGTCCTAATGGAACCTACACAAATCATACTGGGGCTGCTTCTTGTTATGATTGTCCAGACGGTAAGTACGAGTATTTATTTCATATTTTGATTTCATATGTGTATTTTCCAGAAAGATATTTAGAGTAGGAAACGTGAATATCGTTTGATTGTTGTTGTTGGGTTTTTTGTTTCTTGTTGGTTTTATGTGTGTTTTAAAAAAAATTTTTTTTTTTTTGTTTGTTTTTCTTTTTGTTTGTTTTCTGGGGAGTTCTTTTGGGTTTTTTGGGTTTTTTTTTTTTGTTTTTTTTTTTGTTTTTTTTTTTGGGGGGGGTTGTTATTTTTTTTAATGTGTTGATCAAGTATTTTTTAGAATAACACATACATTGTTCAAAATTAATGAATATTTTGATGTATAGCAGTTCTGAAAACTAAAATCACTTCTTTTGATATCCCAGTTAATTATTTTGAATCAGATTTTTACAAATCTCCTTTACCACTTGAGTTTGTTTCCATCATATTAAACTTGAGTACTGTGGAATTGCCCGTCACACTCATTTGTTGCTAACAATGAATCATTTTTATAAATTTTTGTCTACAGGTCATTACTGTGTCAACCGCGACAGAGCTGATCTTTGCCCGCCTGGTTACTTCTGCCCTTACAAGACCGGTGCAGACCTCCAACCATGCCCTGCAGGAACCTTCAATCCTCTATACGGCATGGCAATGGAGTCACAGTGCACACAGTGTGATGGAGGCAAACATTGCCAGACTCCACAGCTCAGTACAACCTCAGGCGATTGTACTGCTGGTTTCTACTGCACATCAGGTAATCATGAAAGTAATCATTTATATAACAGTAAATAGAGGTTTTTTACTAAATGTAACAGCCCATAGCTGAGTCCTTGGAAAAGGCTCTTTATTCACTTTCTCTCACCATACTCAGGTGAAAAATGAGTACCTGGCTGTTAACAGCGTTGTCTCTGTCCGGAAAAAATCACAATATTGCGTAACAGGCGTCTTGTCTCGTCTTATCTGTTAAGGCTGATGTTTGCTGGGGACAAGCACATTGAGCTCGTTTAGCGGATATTACCCAGTATAAATGCTCTTGTATTTTGTTAGTTTTTAATGGTTGAGAATGAATAAACAGTTTTTGACTTTAATTGGATTTTCGGACAGAGGTTACGTAATATTAAATAATTGGTAAAAAACTATATTTTAACACTCAAAATGTACAATTCCCCATAAAATCATCGTTAAAGTCAGTAAATATTAAAATATGAGAAAAGTAAATATAATTTTCAAGTAAGTCAAGAATAAAAGTAGGTTTTAGTTTTAAAGTATCAACAAAACAAGTTAAAATCACATTGTTGCGTATTATCCCTTTTGTCTTTATTATTTAAGTGACATAAAAAATTATGGTGACCCTACTCCACACATGTTCATTCTGTGCTGAGCATGGAAATTTATTTTAAAAGGTGAAGGTCAGAAGTCATTAATTCAATACAACTCTCTTTCGTGCAGAGTACAGAAAAATCATTTTAAAAGATGAAGGTCAGAAGTCATTAATTTTGCGATAAATGACTGCTTTTGTTGACCTTCGATTTAAATTGTTTAAGCCAATAACACAATTATGTCACAAACGGTCATGAATGCATTTTTAGCTTGACTCGTTTATTCCTATTAGAGAATACAAAAGGGGTGTTATAATTAAAAAAAATTATCATCACATGAAGATGAGACAGTTGGAATTTAGATATAAGGCAAGACTTGTAGCATCATTTTCGTACAAAGAGAACGTGGCTTTACATCAAGGAGACATCCAAAATTAATGGCCATCTCTGATAGGATGAGCAGAATGTGTATTGACTTGACCCTTTGAGTTTAATTTTGATCTCTTTGTGAGTTTAAGACTTCAAACACCTACACCACTTCGATGTCATCTGTCAAATTATTTTTAGGAATTATTGATAGCTTTTTTTTTTTTGACTTTAGCTTTATGAACGTTCCATGTTTTTTTGTCATTTCCGTCATTGAATTATACAGCCAACAATGATCGTATCGACTGAAAACTCACCAGTAGCCAGTAGGTGTACTTATGCAATGACAAACAAATGTTTTTATTTCATTCTCAATAGGTGTTAATACAGCCACTCCTTCAGGCAATCACACAGGAGTTGGTGGCATTTGCCCGATTGGTTACTACTGCCCCACTGGAACTACTAATCCTCTACCTTGCCCTGCTGGAAAATACAGGTACATAACAATTAGAGCTACTTTTGATTTTTCCTCATTTAAAAAAAAAAAGGTTTAACTCTCTCCTTACCAGCTATTTTCAGAATTCACTCCCACCCAACACAAGTAGACTTTTCTTACTCAAACGACAAAAAGTAACACGTGAGCTCTACAACACAGTGTTTAGTATTTATAGCTGTAATCAAAGCATTTCTTTAAATTTTGTGATGTACAAGAGAAATCAGAATGAGAAAATTGTCTGTTGCATCGTAACAAATGTGACGATTTTTCTATGGGTGGTAAGGAGAGGGTTAAGGAATTTAATCAAATATTGTTTATGTTTTTGTTTTTTTTTTAAGTTCTTCATCCTTCACCTTTTTCATATTAATTGACTAACCCAGTTGGATTGAGTTTTACAATCATTATCATGGAGTTTGATTTTATACTCGTTTCTGTAGCTTGAAACTGACAATAGCAATTGCTCACTATCCTTTAGATAGGATGCTAGTCTATTGCAAATACTTTCCACTAGATCTTACAGACCCAGCTACTCAGTCACTGCTGGGTGGATAGAAATATATCTTGACCTCACCCAGGATCAATCCTGGTCACATTGTGTGTGAAGCGAGTGCTCTACCAACCGTTAGTATGTCGTTGGCAATTTGATTTTGTCATATATATATTGAACAATGCGAGCCCATCGTCTCTGTATAGTCCAATGTTTATTCTTCATCATCACAAAACCAAACATGGCAACACTCAACAGAAGAAACGAACAAATATCTTCATGCAGACACAGAAACAAACACCTTTTATGTAATTACAAACCACCATAATCGCGAAGCCGGAATAGCATGTTAAACACAACACTCTACTTTCACTTTCACTTCCTGATGAGAGCGTGGTTATAAAACAATATTGTAGAAGTTGATCATAATTATAATTGAAATATTTATATATATATATATATATATATATATATATATATATATATATATATATATATATATATATATATATATATATATATATATATATATATATATATATATATATAAGCAAACAAATCTCAAAAATGAAATAATATATAAACTTATACAATTTTCCATCTTTCAGCGACAGTCCCCAACAGTCTGTTTGCACTGATTGTCCAGCAGGTTATTTCTGTGTAGAGAACTCTACAGAGTTTTCCAGTCAAGTGTGTCCTGCGGGGTATTATTGTCCTCTCGGAACAACCAATCCATACCAATACCCCTGTCTCAAGGGGACTTACAACCCTGTGAATGGCAGTCAAGATGATGGCGATTGTCTTCCTTGCCCTGCTGGAGAGTATTGTGAAAGTAAGAGCTGGTTTTATCATGATTTTAGTTTGTATGTTTGCTTGTTTGTTGAGAACAACTGTGATTGATATGAGATTCAGAATGTCATTTCATTTCCCTTTCTTCTTCTTCTTCTTCTTCTTCTTCTTCTTCTTCTTCTTCTTCTTCTTCTTCTTCTTCTTCTTCTTCTTCTTCTTCTTCTTCTTCTTCTTCTTCTTCTTCTCCTCCCCCTCTTTGAATTAAGTGAACATCACTGTCAATGATGCATTTATCCAAAAGAAAAATTATTGTCCCCTCATAGTTGTCTGTGGTGCATCTTTAAAGTTGTGGTTATTGTTATTATAATTAAAAGTTGAAAAATAATTAAAGCAGTATTCAAGATTTTGATCAATATCATCAGATTTCATCGCTTAGGGTTGTATTATATTATAAACCTTCAAAGATATTATGGCTAATGGTCTATTGAAATGTTTATCTATCTTCAGCGGATGGTCTCTCAGATCCCTCAGGAAATTGTTCTGCTGGTTGGTATTGTACAGGAGGATCCTACATGAGTAAGCCAACATTCGGTGACAACTCAACTGCCAACATTTCGTCTTGTTCCTGTCCACTTGCCAACTATACAGGAGGCCAGTGCTGGCCAGGCACCTATTGTCCACTGGGAACGTATTATCCTTTGGACTGTATAGCAGGCCAATACTGTAGTGCAGCTGGATTAGAATTGCCTGAAGGATTTTGTGATGCTGGGTGAGGAAATGACTTTTGAATGATGTCCCATTGTCTTTTATTCTTCATTGTCATTATTATTATTACTTTTATTATTATTATTATTATTATTATTATTATTATTATTATTATAATTATTATTATTATTATCATCATCATCATCATCATCATCATCATCATCATCATCATCATTATCATAATCACCATTTTCAACATTATAATAAAAAACCACAATTTTTATCTTTTCTGATGTTGATATGACCTAAAAGTGTCTCAAGCGAAGAAACACATCCTTAAGTTGTATTATACATTTTCTCTTTATTACCTTCTTCTTCATCTGTGTACATAAAACTCTTGTTCTCTGTCCTAAAGACCAAAGAGTAAATCAAGACAATTAATTAAGACAAACATAAAAAAATAATATTCCCGTATTTCATGGTCTGTTCTGAGCAAGAAGCATATATTTCAATTTTTCTTTATCTACAAGTAAATAAATATTTGCTCGTTTATACCAAACCATTTACTTCTTTTAATATAAAAATGTTAAGTATTTTAATGGAAAATTTGTTATCATTGCCTAAATCGATCAGCTCATAAAAAAAAAAAGAAAAATATAATCAAAATTTTATTGATTATTACCCTTTAGGTTCTGTTGTCCAAGATAATAAAAATGTTATTGATTATTACCCTTTAGGTTCTATTGTCCGGGCGGTGACATTCGACCTGACCCACCAACCACAGAATGCCCGGCAGGTCATTACTGTGAGAAGGGATCACCCACACCGACCCCATGCCCAGCCGGTACCTTCAGCAATACACCTGGCAACATTAACCTGACAGATTGCAATGCCTGCACACCAGGATACTACTGTGCTGGTACAGGAAATACCAACTACACTGGTCAATGTGACGCAGGCTTTTACTGCCCAGCCGGTCAACAGAGTTCAAGCCCTGCTGAATTCAATTGCACTGTGGGTCATTATTGTGAAAAGGGAAGTGCTATACCTCTTGTGTGTCTTGCAGGATTCTACCAGGACCAAGAAGGACAAAGTGTCTGTAAAGACTGCCCTCCTGGAAGGTAGAGTTTGTGTTCTTATGCTCATAACACATTATATGTTTTTCCTGCAATATATTTTTATTCAAATGAAAAATTAGACTTGTGATGGTCGCCAGGGTCGCCATTTTGATATTTTGTAATAATGCCAAATCTCAAAAAAAAAAAGAAAAAGAAATGCTTTAAAAAAATCATCAAACAATTACTTTTGCATAAATATATTTTCAAAAAATTATTCTCCCAAGGCATGTGTACAATTTATAGACAAATTAGGACAAAATGCATTCAACTTTCTTGCATTTTTTGCAAGAACCATCTGGTGACTTTGGTCAAAACATGTAACAATTGACAAAAATTACTATTTTTTCAGTTACTGTGACCCAGTTGAAGTGTCCAGTTTGTCAGGGAACCCTGACGAAGGAGTGACCATTCCAGCTGATTGTCCAGCAGGATATTACTGTCCTCAAAATACTGGAGCTAAAACCAGTCATCCATGTCCTTCAGGGAAATTCAGCAACAACACTCAGCTTCAGACATCAAGCGAATGCCTCATGTGCACTGGTGGCTTCTTCTGTGACACCACTGGTATGTTTGATTAATCATTATATTATTATATGTGCAATAAATGCTATTACTATTATGTTCTCATATAGTGTAAACGAGACAATATGAAAACTGGCTTTCTTTAGATTTAAATTATGATGACACTACATATATTGTATTGACCATCAATTGGTATTGGATATTGCGCATTCTTTCTGACATTCTTTCCCATTACAGCAATAAACGAATGAAGAAAGTTTACAATCAACAGATTCTTAATCACATGATATGTTTTTTAAAATAAAAAATGCTTATTGTTATATTTTTGATTTTTTTAAAATTGAAACTTGGTGCTTGTAATCAGGTGAAATTTAAGTATACAGATATGCAACATGTTCAATGTCTGACATCCTTTTTCTAGGATGAATGATTTGATAGATATTTGCCAAATCATTTTAGTAATTAGAATGATTTATGTTTTCTTTGTTTCATCTTAATGTGTTCTATGCTTGCTTTACCCCATCAGGACTAACGGAGCCTGTAGACCAGTGTGATGCCGGATATGTTTGCGTAAGTGGAGCCAATTCCTCAAGACCCACTGATGGTGTCACTGGCTATGAATGTCAACCTGGCTATTACTGTCCAAAGGGATCAGATCAGGGAACCAAATGTCCTGCCACAACTTTCAGTAATGGTCTGGGACTAGAAAATGTCACAGAATGCCAGCAGTGTTCTCCAGGAATGTACTGCGATATTGATGGTAAGAACAAAGTCAGAAAAAATAACACCTTTTAATGGATTTATGTTTTAAAGTGTGCTTTAATTAAATATTTTATTATTTGATAGAAAGAGTGGCAGAAAAGGAGTGAAATTAGAATTTGATATAAAGAGTGGCAGAAAAGGAGTGAAATTAGAATTTGATAGAAAGAGTGGCAGAAAAGGAGTGAAATGAAAATTTGATAGAAAGAGTGACAGGAAAGGAGTGAAATTAAAATTTGATAGAAAGAATGGCAGAAAAGGAGTGAAATGAAAATTTGATAGAAAGAGTGACAGGAAAGGAGTGAAATTAAAATTTGATAGAAAGAATGGCAGAAAAGGAGTGAAATTAAATGACAAAGCAAGTGTGTATTAAAAGATGATGACCTTTAGTAAATCTGATATGGATTAACTTAACATATAATCCATACATATCAATCTGTTTAATTATTTTGGTTAATCTCCTCATATCTATCAAGCTTTTTTTATCAAAATTATTATTTACTGTTCATGAATCTCTATAGATAGTTTCTTAACCCAAGTCTATCCAAGTCAACCCTCTGTTTTCATAATAACTGGCTAAAAATGACGACAGCAAAGTTTTATTCAAATTTTATATTTGACATTTTTTTAAGAGCTAAGATAAGAAAAGATTAAATTTATTTATCAATTTATGGAAATCTTCTTATACAGGCCTGACAGAACCAGCTGGCAACTGTACTCCAGGACATTTCTGTACTCTTGGGTCAAATACTGCTAGCCCTGTCAGTGAGACCTTCGGCGATTACTGTCCCAGCGGCCATTACTGTCCAGAGGGCACGGGCACTCCCTTCCCCTGCCCAGCAGGTACTTACCAGCCGGATACTGGAAGGGGTTCTGACCTTACCTGCTTGAATTGTCCAGGTGGAAAGTACTGCCCGTCTCTTGGGCTCTCAAATTATACTGGTAAGGATTGCTCTCCTGTGTTGAAAATGTGTAAACTTTTGAATTCATTTAAGCTAGTGGAATAATAAATTTAGTGGCAATTGCTTTCGTGAAACCTATTTTCTCTCCTTGCATTTGTGTGTTGAAAGTTTGTAAATGTTTAAATGCATGATTAGGATGATAATATATTCAGACCATAAATAAATAGACAAAAATTGCAATCACCATCATCAGTATTGAGCAGCTATGTGGTCTTGTGGTATGACACTCGCCTTTGGATCAGAAGGTCCTGGGTTTGAGTCCGGCCCTGAGCAGCACATGGTTCAGTCCTTGGAAAAGAGTCTTTACTCAAATTCTCTCACCATATTCAGGTGTAAAATGAGTACCTTGTCCTTCACAGCATTGTCTCTGTTTGAAAAAAAAGTGTAATCTCACCTCTCGTCCTTCGTGTTAAATGTTGCTATTGGCTAGTGATCCCTTGTAAAGCACTCTGGGTGTGTTTAGTGAATATTGCGCTATATATTTGCATAAAGTTTTATGTCCAATTTATATTAATAACGAACAACGCTTTTTCTCGTACAGCTAAATCATGAAACTTCAATCTGGATTAACATATGAGTTAGATAAACTTCTGTTTACTCAACACAGATATTATACTATTCATAATTTGTCTATTTCAACCTGCAGGTGATTGTGACCCTGGCTACTACTGTCTTGGATCTTCCAACACCAGCACTCCCACAGATGCAGTCATGGGTGACTTGTGTCCTGCCGGATTCTATTGCCCTGAAGGGTCTCAGGACCCTGTGCCATGTGATGATGGTATGTGTTACTTGCTTTTTAGATAAAGGAATGAATGGATAAATATACAGTTAAATTTCCCTATATGATGGATGAAGTGATATTAAGCTGCTAGAAGCTGTGGACTGTAAAAAGTATTAAACAAAAATGAATATAGCAGCTTCATGAAGAACAAAATACAAAGCACGGAACGTTTTAGGCTCAAAACCCCTCTTCAGATATCCGGGAAAAGACCCCAATAAAAATATAAATACATTACTAACAGAGAAGATTGACGGTGCCATTTATGCTTTCATTTTTCTTTTGGGGGGGGGGGGGGGGGTTGTTGGCTGAAGAAGGGTTTTTTATGCCAAACTTGATGGGCTTCACAATGTTAATTTAAGTCATCAAGCAGTGGCACTAAAAGGGAACGTAAAGCTGTAAAAGTGAGTATCCATGGAAAGTGAGATAGAGAGAGAAGAGAGAGAGAGAGAGAGAGAGAGAGAGAGAGAGAGAGAGAGAGAGAGAGAGAGAGAGAGAGAGAGAGACAGAGACACTAAAAACTGTTCTCTGTTATTTTTTTTTTTCAAGGCAACAATTTTCCCCCAATGTGAAGCCCTCGAATTATATGGAATCTCTTGATCAAAGACCAGCAAATAGTCTTTAAACATGCACCAATTTCTCTACCAAGTTATATATATAAATATTCTGCTTCAACCAATGTTTGTAATTTTTTTATCTTGACTTTATTGTTCAGGAACATACATGAATCACACTCAAGCCAGCGTCTGTGACCCATGTCCACCAAGATATTATTGTGTGAACAAAGACAGAGCTGACCCATGCCCCGTAGGTCGATATTGTGAAGGAAACACTGGATTCAACATGTCATTGTGCCCAGCCGGCACTTACGGACCAGTTGAAATGTTGGCATTAGAATCAGAATGTACTCAGTGTGATGGAGGAAAGTATTGCGGAACTGCTGGACTCTACAATGTGAGTGGATCATGTGATCCAGGATATTTCTGTAGCAGTGGAGTGGATACTAAGACTCCTAATGGAGCTCATTCTGGACTTGGAGGTAAGGGCATGGTCTAAAATGTGAATGAAAAAAAAATTGAAATTAATATATAAACATGAAAATATAATTGGACCGTCAAAACATTTTTAGAAATATACAATACTTTCTACCCTCCCCCCCCCCCCCCCCCCCCCCCCCCAAAAAAAAAAAGAGAAAATAATAATAAATAAATAAATAATCCAGAAAAGTGATGGAAATTCCACAAAAACATCAAAAATACATGAAAGTGACTACTGAATCTTAATTCCTCCAATCAGTAGCTCATTTTGGTTTCTCTGATTTTGTTTGATGTTTTGTATTTTTAAGGTGACTGTCCCATCGGCCACTATTGTCCTGAGGGTACCGCTGATCCTATCGGCTGTCCAGCAGGCCAGTATAATGATCTGACCAATCAGGCAACTTGTAAGACATGTGAGCCAGGATACTATTGCCTGGCAAATTCGACTACTCACATTGACACGCCTTGTCCTAAAGGTAAAATAGAATTATTGGTTTTAGTATTGTATCCATATATCAACTGCTAACATTTAGCTGGGTTTTTTTTTCTTTATTTAATCCATTTATAGATAATATGATATGGTATCCATATATCAACTGCTAACATTTAGCTGGGTTTTTTTTTCTTTATTTAATCCATTTATAGATAATATGATATGATATAATATAATATGTTAATTCTTAAGGATTTTTTGGGAGCTATCTCTAAAAAAGACTTAGATAAGCTTGGCATCAGCCACAATGCAACTCCATAAAAGTGTGATAGGGGCTGACTCAGTTTCTTGCTCGAGAAAAAAAACCCCAAAAAAGTTGCCAACAGTGGAGGCTTGAAACGGGGTCGCCAGATAGAATTGCAATGCTTTATCCACTTAGTCATCTCCCCCCAAATGCAAATGTGCCATATTTGAAATTCACTTATGACATTATTTATTGAATGATTGCTGGCAAAGAAATGTTTTAATCAAAGATTTTGATGTATCCTCTCAACATGGTATTATATGGTTTAGATTTTTTTATAATACTTACACTATCACAAGTGGTTTCTTAGAAGGATGTTAAGAATCTCATCGACAGAGAAGAAAACTAATGAAGAAGTATTAGAGCAAGCTGAAACTAAAAGGTTATTTATTCGTACAATAAGAAAAAGAGCACCTAAATCGACATAAATGTATTGAATATCTTGCTCTCACAGGAAAGATAGAAGGTAAAAAGAGTAAAGGTAGACCAAGAAAAACATATTTGAATAAGAAAGAGAAGAGTAATATTAGTTTTCTGAGGTTATCTGATCAGAGAGATGAATGGCGTACCATGATCCCCGATGTCTGGCACAGACTTAGTACTTGAAGAAGAAGAAGAAGATCACAAGTTAAAGACCACGTCCATGTGTCTATTTGGTTCCTATTTATTTATAGAATAATGATTGTGAACCGTTAAGAATTACTAATGACTATGAACGTCTATTTGCAGGAGCTTATTGCCCGTCAGGCACAGAATTCGCCCATCAGTTTGACTGCCCATCTGGAACTTACAACAACCAGACCCAGACAGATGATATGTATGATTGTCTCCCTTGCCCAGGTAAGTAGAAAACCAAAAAGAACCATCAAATTTTCAAAGTATTTAATATTAATAATAATAATAATTATTATTATTATTGTTATTATAATTATAAATATAATTATAATAATAGTAATAATAATATTGATGTGGTGATGATGATAATAATAGTAACAATAATAATAATAATAATAATAATAATAATAATAATAATAATAATAATAATAATAATAATAATAATAATGATAATAATAATAATAATATTAATAATAATAATAATAATAATAATAGTAATAATAATAATGATGATGATGATGATGATGATGACTCTCAATGATTAATATTTGAATTGATTTTTGTTTTGATTATGATTAGATTGTTATGATAAAATTTTCTGAAGTATTTGTTCTTTTATGTTGGTTTTGATTAAATGAACAATTAATTAAATGAACAATTAATTAAGTAAGAGTGTTACTTTTTCCTAAAGGAAGAGATGGTTGGGGTTGGTTTTTGTTGGCGGTGGTGTTGTTTATGTTGTTTTTTCAATGTTGCTGTTCTGGTTGCTTTTGTTGTCATTATTGCTTTAGTTGTTGTTGTTGTTATCATTGTTGTTTTTGTTGTAGTTGGGTTTTTAAAAACAATTATTTGTCTTGATGAAAATTAAATTAAATCATCTATACGATTCTCCTCTAATGACAGGTGGAGAGTACTGTGCTGGCCCGGGTCTTGCAGAACCCACAGGTAACTGTGCTGCTGGTTGGTACTGCAGCGGTGGTGCCTTCACAAACAAGCCCTCTGTTATTAATAACGTGACTGGAGTGGACAGTCTCAACACAACCTGTCCTGCTTACTCACTCAATTACACAGGGGACGTATGCCAACCTGGTATGTCATGAGATTTGAGGCAAAATAAAATTCTGGTGGTTTTGAATCGTTCATCTTAGATAGATTTTAGCCCTCTTCTACTTCTCCTTCTCTTCGTCCTACTCATCCTCCTCCTTCTCTTCCTCATCATTCTCCTCTCACCTCAACCCTCTCCTTTCTCCTCCTCTTCCATCCCCTCCTCCCTCTGCTCTTCTTTCTCCTCTTCCACAATGAATGACGTGGTCTCCCTGTACACTCGTTGGAAAGGGGTACTTGAAATTAGCTTAAATTTGTCGAATGCGTTTGGTCTATTGTCTTTGGGCACTTTTCTACTCACTTAATGTACTGTATATAGAAATTACAAACTTTACTTCATTAGGGGTCATAGCATCTATGCTACTCTAACAAACATTCAGTGACTTCATATTCTAAAGCACTACCCAGTCAGTTTTATTTCTACCATCATCATCATCATCATCATCATCATCATCATCATCAACAACAACAACAACAACATCATCATCATCACCACCATCAACAACAACAACAATAATATCATCATCAACAACAACAACAACAACAATATCATCATCATCGTCATCATCATCACCATCATCATCATCATCATCATCATCAGTTCTGTGGTAACCCCAAGTATGGGACCAGTCCACAGTTCTCATAGGTTTTAAATTTCATGCTAGTGACAGACTTTTATAATTTGTCCAAACGTATCGTTAGAAGCTGTACCATTTTTTAAAATCAGAAAAAAAAATTAATGCAAATGCAATCCCGTTTTTAACTGCCATCCATCAGGCTACTATTGTCCAGAGGGCAGTGACCACCCAATGCCGTGCCCACTTGGTCAGTACTGTGCCAGCTACAGTCTTCCTTCCCCGACGGGTGACTGTAACGAGGGATACTTCTGTAATGGCAATTCATCAGTACCCAACCCACAGCCGTGTAGCAAGGGACATTACTGTCCTCAGGGAACTCAACAGGAAGTGGCATGTGCACCTGGAACATTCTCAGGTAATTTTGTTGTTTGTAGCTTTAGGCAAAATCTAGCAAAGGAGAATAACACTTTGGGGGGGGGGGAATAATTGACAAGTTGTGGAAATACTAGTTATGCCATTTTTCTGTTCTTAGTAATCCAAAATTATGTTTGTTTAAAGGAAATTAGTGATTAATTTTTGAGAGTTGTAAGAGAGATGTATAGGCTTGTAATTCAGAATGGTTCAAATGGAAGGTCTTCATTTTTTTTAATGGTTCATTTGTAGGTTCTTCAGTCTTTTTTATATTAGTAATATAGTGGATAGGGTGTTGATTTATACATACAATCAACCTTGGTTTGAGTCCTCCATCCCTTCAACGAGCTCCAGATCACCCTTGTGATGGGCAAGCAGTTAGGACTAATTAAATATTATAAAACCCACTTTCTGATATGCCAGGATTCTTTCTAAATGATAACAAACCATGGTCACTGTCCAATGCTATTAGTAAATTTGATTTGAACTTTATTTTACTTCTTTCAGATCGTGAAGGCAATGCAAATGTGACAGGTTGTGATCCCTGTATGGCTGGCTACTACTGTTTGACTTATGGTCTGTCCACACCAACCAATGTCTGTGACGCAGGCTTCTTCTGTCCTGAGGGTCAAAGTGTTCCCAGACCAACTGATCTTGCCTGCAGCCCGGGACACTTCTGCTTGGCCGGCAGTCATAATGAGACAGGCTGTCCATCGGGAACATATCAACCTCATTGGCAACAGAGCGATTGTGATTCATGTCCTGCTGGCTCTTACTGCAAGGCTTTTGGTTAGTATTGGAAAATAAATAAATAAAATTCCTTTTATTCATTTTTCTTAAGGGTCGATTCCAATCAAGACTGAAATATTCCAAGCATCAGCCACAATGCAGCATTGCAAAGTGAGCTACAATTAGGCGACTTACTCAAGCCAAGGAATTAAACTCGATACTTTTCGGGTACAAATTAAAGACTCTACTGCTGTGTCACGCTGTCATCTTATGTTGGGTCATCAATTATCCTAAAAAAAGAGTATTATAATTTTTGCAATGTGTTTATCTATGTGAATAGGAAAGAAACATTATACAACATAACCAATGTTAGGTGGGGTGGGGGGGGGGGGGGGGGGGGGAGAAGATTGTTCAGCTATGTTTTTGTTTTTGTTTTTGTTTTTGTTCTCCCTTTTTACAGCCAACATGTCTTTATCTTTAATTGTTTTGAAAATGAAAAATTTAAAGCAGTGACATAATATGTATCATAGTTATGTTAAATCTGTGTTACCCGACCTCCATTATCAATGATATTCTCCATTCTGTTACCCACATTTGTAAACTGCATTACTGTTGTTGGCAATTTATGGGTACCCCCTTCTGGATTTAAAAAGAATAATGATAATAATGCTCAAAAACCTACTTGTTGTCCAAACAGGAGATTACGAAGACTTGGATGCAGCTAATATTTCAACCAGCGGTAACTTCAGTGGACGTTATAGAAGCTATAGAGGCGTATCTGTGCCAACCACCTGTCCTGCTGGTTCCTATTGCCCTGAGGGATCTGAACACGAGACCCACTACTTGTGTCCCGAGGGCACCTACAGCAACCAGACTGGTCTTTCGAATGAAGCCCAATGCACACCGTGCACACCTGGAATGTATTGTATGGGCCAAGGTGAGACATATTACTGTTTTATTTATGAATACCATAGAAGGACCGGCCATTGTGTTTGAGACCAGATGCAAGACCAGCTATTTTGATCTTACTTTTATCCATTCTTTGGACGCATCTTATTGTTTTACCTTATAGTTTATAACAATTTACAAACAAAACAAGAATTTTTTCATATCAATGTTCTTCCTCCTCTATTTTTTTCTTTTTGTTCATTTTACAAGAAAATGGCAAGCTATATTTTACTGTAGAGTGCCTCACATAGAAGCCTTTCAAAGCTATAAGGCCCATGAAGCCAGAATTTATTTTGATAATTGCTTAATCCCAATGTCTATCTCAAAATGCTTTCTGTCAGATCTAATAGACCCGGCTACCTAATCACTGCTTAGTGAACTGAGGAGTCAGATATAAAAAAACAACAGATTTACAACTTTAAAACTTGCAATCTTGTCTCTTCCACCATCCCCTCCCCCTTTCCCCTGTGCTATTTGAAGCTACAAATAAGATTTATTCAAAAGATTATATATTTTAAAAAAATGATTTTAAAAATTGAGCTTTTACATAGCGCAATATCCACTAAACATGCTCAAAGCACTTTACAAGGGGTCCCTGGCCAACAGTAACATTTAACATGCAGGTTGGGACATGACGCCTTTTAGGCGATAGAACAAATTTTTTTCAGACAGAGACAACGCTGTTAACGGCCAGGTACTCATTTTACACCTGAGTTTGGTGAGAGAATGTGAGTAAAGAGGCTTCTCCAAGGACTCAACTATGCGCCGAACAAGGCTCGAACCCAGGACCTTCCGATTCGAAAGCGAGTGTTATACCACTAGACCACATAGCCGCACTATATATGATTATTAATATGCGTTTTTATCTTTGGATGTGCCCAGGCCTAACAGAGCCAAGTGGCCCATGTTCAGCTGGACACTTCTGCACAAGAGGAGCGAACAATTCCACCCCAGATGACGGAGTCACTGGCAATATCTGTCAACAAGGCGATTACTGTGAGATTGGAAGCATCACTGGATCGGCATGTCCCTTTGGCACATTCAGTTCTTTGACAGGTCTTGTTAATGCATCTCAATGCCAGCTGTGTACCCCTGGGTATTATTGTAACCAAGTGGGAATCACCACCGAGTCTGGACAATGTGCGGCAGGTAATTATGGATTATCGTTTAAAAAATTTTCTTCTTCTTCATTTTTATATGTACGGTGAAATCCACATAAAGTCAACACTATTACAGTACTTTCTGTGCAAACTCAACACTGCTAACTTCTTTGTATGTTTCATTGATAATGGATAAAGTTGACCCTACTTCATCCAATCTTTCCACTGGATATATATAATATTTTTTTTCATCAAATGAGGTTGAGAAGTGTGAATGCTCAATTATTTTTAATGTGTGTAATTTGCAAATTTTTCTTTCCTTTTTTTTTCTCTCCTCATATCAGGATTCTACTGTACCCTTGGATCAGAACAGTCTTTTCCAGTGGGCCAGGACTTTGGAGATGAATGCCCAGCAGGTTTCTTCTGTGGCCTTGGAACATACTCACCTGAGCCATGTCCTAGCGGAACTTACTTGAACACGACAAGAGCTGGAGATGTGAGCGACTGCATACAATGTAGCCCTGGTAGGTTATCATTTTATGTAGTATGTTTAATCTTTTATTATTATTATTATTATTATTATTATTATTATTATTATTATTATTATTATTATTATTATTATTATTATTATTATTATTATTATTATTAATGCTGTTTTTATATCATCATCATCATTGTCATCAGTATCATGTTGGAAAGATAGTGTTTGTTTCCATTGTGAATTGTAAAAATCATTATCAGCGAGGTATCTGGAGAGGTAATTAATTGATTGATCAACTAATATCCCTTCTCTTGAAACTGTTACATGAAATATAGATGGCCAATTGAACATGATCACAATATCAATAAAAATAACTCATCAGGAAGCAAAAATCTAAAAGTATTAATCGAAATAATGAGTTCAAATCCTGTCACTTAGATAAGAATACGATACCTTATTCATTCCCCCCACCCCACTTTCAGCTTTGTTTATTTATTATTATCGAATCAAAAGGAGGTTTATATTAAATAACAGAATGATATGTCATGTTGAAAACTTTCTATGGCTTTGGTTTTATTATTGTGGTTATCCATGTGCAGGCGACTACTGTGAGTTGACAGGCAAGACCAACACAACAGGCCAATGTGAAGCTGGCTATTACTGTACTCTCGGCGCCAACACATCTACTCCAACAGATGGCACCACAGGTATCACACTGGTTATTTTCTAATGATAGATGAGCATAACATATGACCCTGCAGATGCTGCAATGTTTTTAAATAATAAATGGGAAAATGGCATTTCAAATTTTTCACTAGTTGTTTTCTAATGATACATTGAAATTGCACTATGATGGATGTGAAGAGAAAAGGGAAAAAATGGAATTTTTTTTAATTTTAAAGAAAAGCAGGTTTTTTTGTTGTTTTTTTTAATGTTGAATTCTTAGGTCAGACCATGTATGTCAGACTCGGTGGCATGCACACAATCTGCCATTCTGTTCATCTAACTTTCAGTCATTTTTTGTTTCTTACAAGTTTATCATACTTCTTGTATTCGAATGGTTTATGATAAGGATAATCATTTTTTTTTCATTGAATTGACAGGTATAAGAAGAGTAAAACATGGAAAATTGTCCTGTAGTTTAATGTTTATTTTTTTTATTTAAAAGCTGGTTGGTCATAACAATTTTCTTTGCAATTGAGAAATACGTGAATCTGCATTTTCATATAGCATATTTTCATGGTTTATCCTGCTCAACTATTCATAAGGAACCAATTTTTTTTATTTCACACAGAATACGTAACTGCCTGTAGCCATATATAAAGTTTGTTATTATGTAAAATGCCTTACCCAAGAATATATGGCTGGGACCGAATAATAGTTACCATTTTTTCACAGACCACACTTTTGCAGGTTGACATTGCCACAGGCCATTGACACTACAATGTACTCTATATATTGTGCTGATTTTGTTGTTGGTAATTAAATATTCATTATTTCTTGTCTAGGAAATATCTGCCCCGAAGGCTTCTATTGTCCCAAAGGCTCCTCTACCCCACAGCCATGTGGCAACGCGACCTTTATGAACCACACTGGTGCATCGGAGTGCTATGTGTGCCCTGCAGGATTTTACTGTGTCAATAGAGATCGTGCAGATGACTGTCGACAAGGCTATTACTGTCCCGAGGGAACTGGAGCAGATCTTCAACCTTGTCCACTTGGAACCTATGGAAATACTACAGGACTGTCTCAGGAATCTCACTGTACTCCTTGCACAGGTTGGCTGAATTTTTAAAATTGTTTTAATTTGAAAATTAATGATACTGTGAATCTTGAATAGCACCAAATAGCTTTGTTTACATTATATCAAATTCGCCTTTAAACCTTTTTTTTTTTTTTAATTTTGAAGTTAAAGCTAAACGTCACTCTAACACCTTTAAGATTATTTTAAAAAGGTTATATTAAGATATTTTTTTTCTTGTATAGGGAGTGTGAAACTCTGGATAACATTTCCTCTTTTTCAAATTTCATTGAAATTCTATCCTTTTTGTGTGTATTTATTTCTACCAGCATCATTTTCTTCATTATCATCATTATTATTATAATCACAATCAACATCATCGTTATAATTATAGTTATCATTCTTTGTTGCCTTTGATTGTTCCCAGGTGGTAGCTACTGTAGCACCCCAGGATCTCCAGCACCAGATGGCCTTTGTCAGGCAGGCTATTACTGTGAGAGTGGAGTAGACACTGCCACGCCCACCAATGGTGGTTCATTCCAGGGAACTGGCGGAGAGTGTCCTGTCGGCTCTTACTGCCCAGTGGGGTCCGTTCTGCCTGTTGTGTGTGCAGCTGGAACTTACACAAACATCCCACGTAAGTTTAGGACGAGAAAATTGGAGAGATTGATTCTAGTTGGGTAATGATTTTGTTTCATTCAATTGTATCTTTTGACAGTTTTGCTGCAATTGTGAAATTAATTTTTATTTATCTTATCATATTGACATAGAGATGGATAAAAAAAATCTTACATTGCATTAACATTTTCGTTATCAATTTTCAAAATCATTATCTTCATCCTTTCTCCCAGGTAAATCATCGTGTGACAACTGTCCAGGTCGTTACTACTGTCCTGCCAATACAAGCGACTTCACTCTAACTGAATGCAACGTAGGCTATTACTGTCCTCTCGGTACTAAACATGCTACAGAGTTCCCTTGTCCTGCAGGTAATTTGTTGTCACAATGAGATCAGATTGTTTGAGTCACCAAAGACTGTTTTCATGTTTTTTGAAGCAACTTTTAAATCCATAAAACATTATTTATTATTTCTGTACCCCCTATTCTCTCTCCCCCCACCCCTCCTCCTCCAATCATTTCAATGCAAAAAGAATAAATGTACGATTACTCATAGAATGAGAAATATTGACTAAAATATATGAAAAAATGATTTTGCCATTTGCTCTAATTATGAGATTTTCTTCTTTTTTCCTCTCTTTCCTTCTTATCCATATTTTTCTCATTTCCTTGTGTCTATATTAATTTTTTACTTCTGGTATAGCCAATATGTTCATGTTTTTGTATCGATCCCTTGATTGATATTTGTTTTGTTTTTTTTCATTTCATGCTCCAGGCTCATACAATCCAGCGACAGGTATGGACAGCCCCTCTGCCTGCTTGGACTGTCCCCCAGGGCAATATTGTGACACCGATGGTCTGTCTTCCCCAACTGGCAACTGTAGCGCAGGATGGTTCTGTACTGGGGCTGCTTATCAAGCGAAACCTACTGTTATGGGTAACCAATAAGATATTTATGTACCTATTTTGTTTTTATGTTTGAAAATTGCACATTGACACCAAATCAATCCTATTTTCTAGAAAGGACTTTTGTACCCCTAGCTTGTCGTGCAATTGATTCCTTCCTGCCCCTACTTTGATATCAACAACAATAATAATGCTGGTTGTACCACTGAAAGTAGTAGTAAAAACGTAATGATGATGATAAAAACGTTAATGATGATGATGATGATGATGATGATGATGATGATGATGATGATGATGATGATAATGATGATAATGAGTGAAAAGCTATAAAGCTTTTTTATATAAAACAAAACTAATCCCTAAGAGGATCTCTGCAAAGACTTTCTTTCATATCATAAGCTAGACCTCTCATTACTATGCAGATTAACCAGCTCAGATTACATTGTTTCACCACAATTGATCCAGTAAAGGAGTATGCCAGTTACACAATACAGTGTTAACAAATTCAATATAAACATAGATATTTATGTCCCTTAAATGCTATCCAAATTTAGCAGTTGTTTCAATCAAGCTGCATTCCAAGTGTGATTCAATTTTTAAGTTTCTTTTACTGTATATTTTGAATTGTTGTGTTCAATTTACTTGAAGGAACCAACAGAAGTTGGCCAAAAATACGCATTCTGTCATTTCCCATTTCACAATTTAATGACATAGGCAACTACACGGGTATTGATGTGTGCACGTGTCCAGAATTCAACACAACAGGAGGAAAGTGCCAACCTGGAGACTACTGTCCTGAGGGCTCCTCTGCCCCAATCAAATGTACAGCTGGCTATTACTGTGATGACTATGAACTGGCAGAACCTAAAGGTAAGTTTTGGTTCAAGCATCTTAATACTTCAAATTTTGAAAGTTACTAGAACGGTTTTTCAGATAGAGCTAACTTAACCTTGGGTCAAGTCTCTATAAATGTTCAATATGAATAAAATTATAAAACTTTTCATCACGGAATTAATTTGTTTTTGAAAAAGAAAGGCCCTCATTCAAAATAGTACAGAGAAAATTATTTAATCCAGATGTGGGTGAGGAAATCTTAATTCTTTTAGAGATTGCTTTTATTCAGGCATATTTATATAGCTTTCATCTCTCCAAAATTGTCTAAAATATGCTCACTTCTGCCTTTCTTACGATTAGTTACAGTGTTTTATTCTTTGTATACACTTTTAAAAAACCCTTTCAGGTGTTGTTTTTTTTAATGTAGTTGAAATAAAAACCATTTATGATTAATACTCGATATGTTTTGAAATAAAATGAAATAAAGTATACTTCATTTTGGGCATCATTTCTATTTATTTTGTTTTCAATTTCTCAGAGTAACAACTCAATTGAATGACACTCATTTTTAACTCCTTTCAGACAAGTGTGACCCAGGCTTCTATTGTCCTGTTGGACAAAGTGAGGCCAATCCATCCAATTTTGTGTGTACTGCAGGACACTACTGTCCTCTTGGGTCTCCAACTCCAACTCCTTGTCCCACTGGAACGTTCTCTAATGCTTCTGGCAACATCAATGACACTGACTGCAGGGATTGCACCCCAGGTTATTTAAAACGACTGTGAACTATTTTTTTTTATTTTAAAAAATAATGTGAGGTCACTAGCAATAATAATGTGGGCGGTTTTATCTCTATACAATTTTTACACCCATTTGTTCATGAACTCGACGTGTTGTTATTGCTTTTTGACATCTCTTTATCAACCTTTTAGAAAAGGAGTTAAGCCCACTGGAATCATCTGTTCTTTTATCCGGGGTTTATCTCAGTTTCTTTAGCATGAACTAGCCAATGGTTTTTGCTTTGTTAATTGACAAATGCGTAAATAAATAATAGAATAATAATAAATAATATTTCTTCAGCACATAACCATGACGATGTCTTGCTCTATGGTTTTGTGATATGACACTCACTTTCGGATCGGAAAGTCCTGGGTTCCAGCCTCGCTCAGTGCATAATTGAGTCCATGGAAAAAGCTCTTTACTCACATTTTTTCACCATACTGAGGTGTAAAATGAATACCTGGCCCTGAACAGCATTGTCTCTGTTCGAAAAAAATGTAATATCGGTAGAGAGTTGAGTCCATGGAAAAGGCTCTTTACTCACATTCTTTCACAGTACTCAGGTGTAAAATGAATACCTGGCCGTTTACAGCATTGTCTCTGTCCGAAAAAAATGTAATATCGTCTAACAGGCGTCAAGTCCCGTCCTAAATGTTATGTGTTGCTGTTGGCCAGGGATCCCTTGAAAATTGCTTTGAGCATGTTTAGTGGATATTGCACTATATAAAAGCTCAATTTTTTATTTGTTTTAAAACTTGATTTAGCTAATAATAATAATAAAAATAATAATAATAATAATAATAATAATAATAATAATAATAATAATAATAATATAATATACTTATTTAACGCCCATTAATCCACAGACAAGTGGTCTATGGCGCTTAACAATCACTCAAGACTGTATAGACCAGCATACACACTAACACACATACTCCCCTACCCGTTTTCAATATACGATCTAAAAGTGTTTCAATTTCTGTAAACAAAATATCTGCTTCTCTCTGAATTTGGCTCTAGTCCATCACGAGAGATTTTATATAAGATTTACATATCTAATCACAGTAGGTTGTTCAGGATGGCTGAAAATAAAATTGTTACAATGTGAATGATAGGTGAGAATCTGGTTCTTTTTTTCTTCAGCAATTGGGTCTATAAATTTTAAGGCAAGGACTTACTATTTCTGGTTTTCTCATTTGTTCAAATTCTTTAGATCCTATTTCATTTTCTTCATTATAGTCTGTTTTAATTCTCTTTAGGCTTAATTTTTTTCTTCTTTTCTTCTGTGACAAAGAGATGAATAATCTTAAATCATGTGGCATTCATCGTTCGAGAAGAAAAAAAAAGATAGAAAAACTTTTATATAGCGCAATATCAACTAAACATGCTCACAGTCTTTTACAAAGGTGACATAACTGCTAAAAATTTACATTTTGTATGGAAAATATAAGTATGCAAACATTTCCTCCTAAACTTGATAACATAGTATTTTGGTCATGTTATTTTTTTTTTTCAGGCTTTTATTGTGATGGCCCAGGTTTGATAGAAGAGACAAATCCATGTGATGCCGGATTCTACTGCCCTTCTGGCCAAATAACAGCTACTCCTGCTTCCTATGAATGTCCATTAGGGTTCTATTGCCCTACTGGGTCTTCTACCCCAGTTATGTGTGAACAAGGTAAGACCAGAATAAAAAAAATAAAGGAATGACTGTGTCATTATCTTGTATTTAGAGAATTGTGTCAATGGGGCGAATAAGGATTTTGATACTAAGGGACGGATTTTTTTAGAATTGAAAGGAATTTAATACTTCTCTTTTTTTTATCCTTTTAGTCTGTGATGTCACGAGATTTATTGTTCATTTCATCTAACAATTTGATATTCCATTATGATCATAAATGATTAAGGGCTGCCCGAATCTGGGAATCATAATGGTAATAATAAGGTTTATTTATATAGCGCCTAATCCCATGCTGGTCAAAACACAGAATTCACCGATGTAAAACTTCATTCTAAAAATTGGCATACACAAAGTACGCACTCACACACACACACACACACACACACACTCACAAACACACACACACACACACACACACACATATATATATATATATATATTATATATATATATATATATATATAATATATATATATATATATATATATATATATATATATATATGTGTGTGTATTATTATTTAAAATATTTACCACAATGTTTGAGACAGTCTACATTAATGTTTCAGGCTTAATTTGCCATCGTCAGGACTGAGTTGTTTTGTATCAAACACGATTCAATATATGTGTGTGTATATATATAAGGACCTCACACACATCCGCACAAAGGCACATTCACATGCATATATGCATTAGAAAATAGCTGACCACCTATTTGCAATTTTGATTATTACGTATAATATCATCTTATCTTAGTCATTATTAAGTTCTCAACTCTTGTTTTTGTTTTTTGTTTTTTTGTTTCAGGATACTTCCAAGATCAGACTGGTCAAGCAACATGTGACAGCTGTACCATTGGATACTACTGTGACCCATACGAACTTGCCAATGTGACAGGAATCGTTACTCCCTTGCCTTGTCCTGCTGGCTACTACTGTCCTACCCAAACTGGAGATAAAAACACCAATCCCTGCCCTGTGGGATCCTTTAGTGCCAACACTGGCAACAGAGGGTCTAGTAAGTGAAGCACAAAATATGATTTTTAATTTATCTATGATATGTATAATGATAAAAAAGTATTTGTGCTGAATTATTTTAAGGTTTATTTAATGAGCAGTTGAAAAATTAGTTTGATAAGTTATGAAAATTTATAGAGATAGCATATAAGGGAGAAGAGGGGACATGGGGATGTGTTTGTTTTACTAAATTTCAATACATACACTTCTATTTCTATACAAATTCGCATGTTAAAATCTAAGGGCTTTTACTTAAAACAAATCAGTAGTAAAGAATGTTTTGAGCTAAAACCAACATTTAAAAAAAATTATATGATGAAATCAATTAAAGAAATCCATATCAAAATGTTAATTTAAAATATTTATTGATTGTATACTGTTTTAAATTTAATCCTATTGTAACTTTCCGACTACCAGAAAACCTTACTCTAAATAGTATACCATCTAAGTATACATTTTAGTCATGGTCTCTTTTTTTATCTAAACAATTCCTAGGTCAATGCTCAACTTGCTCGAGTGGCCAATACTGCGGCACTCCAGGTCTTACACAGCCCTCTGGTGATTGTAATGCTGGTTACTATTGCCAAACTGGAGCCTCTACCCCAACACCCACAGATGGTAGCACTGGAGACCTCTGTCCAGAGGGGCATTACTGTGTACAGGGAGTTGCTTTGGGTACGGAAATACTACTTTTTTTTCTACATTTTGGATCACATACATTTCCGAATGATGAAGCAGCTATATTTTATACAGTGCTATGTAACTTTTTGGAGTTTAAAAAATGCTTAAATTTTTTTCTTATTTGAAAATTTTCTAAAATATTCAATTATTATGGATCATGTCCATTGAGAGTTTTAAACAATTCAATGCAAAAGTTTATTTTTCGCCAATTGCCAATGTAAAGCATAATTCAACATAGAATTTTCAATCAACAAATCAAAGCAGGTAAAGTCAATAATTAACTAAAACAAACAAAAATAAAATAGATAAATGAATATGTAGATAAAGAGATTAATAAAGAAATAAAAACATAAATAAATGAAAAATATTCACTTAACTAAGTGGGTACCATAACACAAACAATTTATTTTTCAGGAAACAAAATAAAATAGCAAAAATCAATCGCAATTTAAGTATGTAGATATGTATCAGGCAAAAACATTATCCATCCACATTAAAAGAACCAACATCTGTGCCGTGAAATCATCAATCAACAATCAATTGTATATCTCCCTAGTTGATAAACAGTTAATAAAAAGTATTTGATGGCAACATTATATGTTATGTTTATAATATGCAATGAATGTTATGTTGTTTTTTTTTCTCACAGGAACTGTTTGCCCTGTGGGCACTTTCGCCAATGTGACAGGACTGAGGGCTGCCAATGAATGTCTTCCCTGCGAACCTGGTTATTACTGCCCCACAACAGGCCTGAAAGAATCATATGCTTTCTGTACCGCTGGCTATTACTGCGAACTTGGATCCATAGAGCCAGCTCCTGTGGGTCAGTCCTATGGCTATCGTTGCCCAGACGGTCATTATTGTGAAGCGGGAACACCGGCTCCTCAGCCTTGTCCTACAGGATCTTACCAACCAGCTGAAGGTTTGTTTTCCTGTACTGTTTATACGTTATCAAAAATTGTGTTCTAGAATCAAAGTCCTACAGCTACTACATATTACTTTGATATTACTTTGATTCCTTATCCATTCGAAATCAAAGGTTTCCATGCATTCACATTGATATGAGACTCAAGTTACTCCTCTCACGATTTCTCTTCCTTGCAGGCAAACAAAGTTCGTCTGCTTGTATCTCTTGTGATGGAGGCTATTACTGCTTGTATGAAGGAAATAGCTCAATGACAGGCCAATGTGCTGCTGGGTATTATTGTACTGATGGAGCAAAGGAGGCAACCCCTACAGGTGATGATGATACGCATTTCATAATTCTTTAATGTCTGAGAATGAATAGGGAAAAACATACATAACAGGATTGAAGGTTTAGATTTAGTATAATTGTATATTTAAATTAATGAACAATTGGTAAGTATTTTAAGATTGTCACTTAAACTTTTACTTTTTTTTTGCCTGCAATTTTCAAGACTAAGATTATCTCTTTAGGTGTAAAAACGTCTTACATCGTCCATTTTGTTTCTTATTGGATTTACTATCTTCTTGTATATTGATTCCTTCTCGAAAACCCAAACCTTGCTATTTTATAACTGTGTCAACATTGTCTTGTACAGATGGCGTGACAGGAGACATTTGCCCAGTTGGTCATTACTGCCCTGTTGGGTCTATTACACCAACCCCTTGCCCTACATCAACCTTCATGGATCACACAGGAGCTGATGTGTGTGACACTTGCCCTGCAGGCTACTTCTGTGTTGATGGGTCTCTGGCTGAGCCCTGTCCCCAAGGTAGAGTCACTTTTGTCTTGATAGATGACGCCACATAGTTATCATTATGACCCACAGCCTCAAAACAGTATTATATATTGGTGATTTTGATGATAAAATTTGATTTTATTGTAAGAAATATAAAATTTGGGTCAAGTTTATATGTTTTATTGAGGACAAAAGATGTGACAAAAAGATAAAATCTCAAATTTCTGGTCACTTTAACTTTAAAATCATTTTTGGGCACCTGGCTCAACCCTGATATTATACCATTTCATTATTTACAGGTTTGTTTTTTTTCAACTTTGTTTTTAAAACTATGAATGAATAGATATCATTTTACTCTTTCGCTAATGTTAAATTTGGTTGTTTTTTTTATTAAGCCCTTCGTATTTTGACATAGATGCAATAACATTTTTAATTTCAGAGAAATAAAAAAATTATCAATAGCAAATAATATTTTATATTCACCATCTAGATTGTAGGATTGATTATCTTAGATTAAAAAAAGATGTGTTTTCAGCGAGATACAATCTAGACCAGTTAAAGACATTGCTCTGCACACAGTGCAATCCCAAAGATCTGTTTCAAATGTTTCTTTGTATTCTTATTTTTTGTAAAATAGAAAACGTCTTTTATCTTTCTTTGCGTCTTAATTGTATGTTTCAAAAACAAATATGTTGAATAACCTTTTATTTTTGCAAGGATTTTTAAGTCATTACTTTTAGTAGATCAGTTTTTAATCGAAAAATGAATAATAATAATAATAATAATAATAATGATTTTTTTTCGAAATCCCAATTCCACTGCACAATAGGTCGCTACTGTCCAGAAGGAACTGGCAATGGTACACAGCCTTGCCCTGTAGGTACGTTTGGTGCTAGCACTGCCTTGGCAAATGAGACACAGTGTTCACAGTGTACAGGAGGCTACTACTGTGACACACCAGGATTGGAGGCAGCAACCAAACAGTGTTCGGGTGGATATTATTGTGTATCTGGTGAGTCGTTTACTACAATATTCTTTATATTGTCTTTATCATTGTGGGAAGAAAAGAGGATTATTCTACTTAAGGATTAGCGAGGATAAGCTAATGATAATAAAAATGATGATGAATTTGATAATTCAAATTTGTGCTTGCTATGATCTGCATATGTTAATAAGGTGAAACATAGATTGACATAGATTATGAATATTATTATATATTGATGCGTAGGATACAGTGATAATAAAACAGAGAGAAAATACACACAAAAAAAAGTGATGGAATATTTTGCACCAATTTGTGCCTTCTTATTCGTTTTCAATGTCTTGGACATCTTATTAAAAATATAGTATTCCTGTCTCATTCCTTGCTGATACCTGAGTCATTCACGCTGACACATTCATCTTTGGTGAGATTTAAAATTCAATGACTGAAAAATTTGCAATGTCTAATTATATTAATTGTTTAGCACTCCATTGCTTAAGAACTTCCAGTTTGTAAATGTCAATTTTTGTTTTATGTAAAACTCGAGGGCTTCAAAAGTTGCACTATCAAAACATAATTCTTTTTAATTTGTAAAAAGCATGATTGATGAAGAACGTTTTGTACCAAAATGTATTTATATGTCAGAGATTGATGACTTGCAGGACGTCAATCAAATTTGGAATATCTAATGAGATAATAACGAGTCAAGAAAATCAAGATTTCTCTCCTAGCGAGTCCTGCTCTTTTTTTTTTTTCTTTTTTTCTTTTTGTAAACATTTTATTCTGACAAGCGAATATGTTTTTGAATGACAAGAATCACACTGGATAGTTGTAAGAACAGATAGCTATTGCTATGTGACTTTTTGTCACAAAGCTGCACCTTTCATTTTTGGAGCAAAGACCAATCTATTCCGCGTTGTCTTTATAATTGACATTGATTGGTTATCTTTGTTTTAGGTGTGAATGTGGCCAATCCCAGTTCATTGGTGGCTCATGTCGGAAGTGGAGATGAGTGTCCTATTGGTCACTACTGTCCTGTTGGATCAAGTGCACCAACACCTTGTGCTGCCGGAACTTATGCTCCAAACAAGGTCATGGACTTGTGTTCACCTTGTCCTGAAGGTATCATTGACTTTTTTAAAAAACTTATTCATATTTTCTTTGCTTTGTTTTGTTTTTGTTTTTTTGTTGTTTTCTTTTTTTTTTTTTTTTTTGGGGGGGGGGGGGGGTTCTTGGGAGGGGGTTATTTTTTGTTTAGTTTTCTTTTTACATTTAATCATCAATGTAAATGTTCTCAATTACCAAAAAAAAAAGAAAAGAAAAAGAAATTTTCATGAAAAACATTTGAGAATGAGAAAACCTATGCAATTCTTTGCATTGCTTTGCTTTTCTTTCAAAACCTTTGGTTACAACTTAGTAATAACACCCAATTGTAACCTTATATAAATATTTCATGGTCAATTTAATACACATTTTAAGAGTCATTTCATTTTTTTAAAGTGGAGTTTTTTTTAAGCATCAATCCTTTTATTGGAAAATATCAAAAACAAATCGCAGTCATTTTTATGTGCAAAAAGCAGATAGAATCTCATGGTCATAATTTTGTAATCAAACTATTCAGTGGTTGTTCAAGTTGCTTATTGTAGATTGTAAACCATCCATAGTCATAACTAATGTGTTTCTATTGTAGGTCATTACTGTGAGAATGCTACAGTTACTCCTGTCATCTGCCCTATGGGTCACTATTGTTTGGAATCAACTGAGTTCGACGTACAACACCCATGTCCTCCGGGAACTTACAACAATAATACTGGTAATGTATATTTAAATGATTGTGTTATTGTTATTCTATAGTTACAAAGAGTAATGATTTTATTGGGATTATTTACCAAAATAAGGTAAATTGAGTGATGTCTCAATTTACATATGTTTTACAAGTTCTTTAAATAAATAATGCGGTGATATAAATCTTTATTGATTAATATAAGAAGAAATATCTCATTTGATTTGATATTTCCTTTCCTTTTCTTATTGTTAATTAATTGATTTATTTATTCGTTATTTTTGGCGGAGGGGCGAAAGGTGAGGGGCAATATAAAAAGCTGAAATCACGATTTCTGTTAAGATTAAGCTCCTCAGTAGAACTGTATTATTATTATTATTATTATTATTATTATTATTATTATTATTATTATTATTATTATTATTATTATTATTATTATTATTATTATTATTATTATTATTATTATAGTCAGATTTTGAATAAGTGGCGTGTGTTTTTCTTATTTTTCTCAGCTGTCCCTCAATGCACAGCAGCAAAAGTTTCTATGAACCCCTGAATCAATTTATCTTAATCAAATAATATTTTTAAATTAATTATAAAACAATAGGAAAGGATTTCGCTTATAACAGCTATATTAAAATCGATAACTGGTAAGGATCATAACTCATAGATAATTTACAGTATCAAAATTATGACTTTTCCACTTATCCATTTTGAAGGAATTCGTTAAAATGGAAAGTTCGGTTAATTGACAATTAAACAATATACATTCAGTATCTGATTATGAAGGAACGAATGGCAATCCTTAATTATCAGACATCTACATTTTATAACTATCAATACACATTACTGATGAATACAAATGAAAGTGAACATTACACACTTTCAACATTATATTGATTGCGAAATTTAAAGAAATAGCTTGTGTATATGCCATAGAGGATTACATAAATTTAATGTAAACTGTCAAAAGTAGAAATTCATCAATTTATGATACATTGTTTCCACAAATATGTACATGTGTTAAGCAATAACAACAACTACAACAACACCACCAACAACAATAAAGATATACTTGACACATCAATCATCACATTCTGATGACGATATGAGGAAAATGGGAAAGGAAACGACTATGGAAAGATTTTGTGGTATCACTCAATCCAATGAAATGTAATTTTCCTCCAGTTTGCGAAGGTTGGAGCATGCCTTTTCCCAGTCTTTCCTTGTTATATCATTTATTACCTTGTTGGTGAGAGTTAAAATCGGCGTTCACCTCTCATCTTTCCCTTTACTTGGGTCCAAATGAGCTCGATTGGATTGCGCTCAGGGTGATATGGGGGAAGTCGCACAACCTTGTGTCAAAACTCCCTGAATTGGAAACTGTCTCTGGTTTGTTTCTTTTCACTAGGAGTATAGCTGAGCCTTTGATAAATAGTCAGAATATTTAGTGCTGTCTGATTGGAGCCATAAAATCATATCAGTTTTTATAGTTGCTGGAGTTGGAGCATTGAGGTGATCATGGGCCACCGAATTGTAGCGTTGTCCAATGCAATACAGCTGGGTGCTTCAAGGAAAGGCAGCAAACGGTTATTTAGCCAGTCTTCAAACACCTCTGCATTAAGACCAGAATGATAGTCTCTACCTTCCAAATGATGCAGAAAAGAAAGGAATGGTATGGGATTATTCTAAATGCCCAGTGGCTTCACCACCTGCAAGAATATCAATGATCTTCTGTCCAGAACTCATGAGTCTTTTTCTACCCGAATTATCAGACGTCCATTCCTTTGTCGGATGTATGTTTTCATTCACCCAGTTCCATATATCTTTGGATGATATCCATATCAAAGTCGTCTTGGATCCTTTTCCTATCACGTCGTTCCACTGATGATCTCTCTGTCGTATTTCGATAATCATCTTCTTGGGGTTGATTGTGAAATTCCAATTCCATAGCCGTCCTCTTTAATGGCTTATCAATAGGTACAAGTAGATTTACGAGAGTGTCGTATTATATCGTATAGTTTAAAAGCATCTATGTTTTTAAAGCCTATAAATGCTCTGTGAAATGTTCGTGCATAGATACAATTTTTCAAAGTTGTATAAACAGAAGTCATTGTTAATATGACAATATTGAGTATATTATAATCAGTATTTCAAATGATTTAAAACTAGAGATTTCACATTGGTTATTGAGACAGGATGTAGATAATAAGCAATAAATCATAAATTCAAAATTTAAGACAAACTATATAAGTTGTAAGTTTATAGCAGTTAAAGCGAATTGTTTTTATTCGGAAACAAGTATGACATGAACTCATAATCGCTAGCCAGAACTACGTGTCAACACAAGATTTTTTGGAAAATGATTAATTATTCTCATACTTTGTGGTGCGTAACTTATTTACATTTTTTACAGTGTAAAATCTCGAATTTTATGACAGCGGTTTTAAAGCAGTTTTTTATAGGTTTTAAAGAAGAAAACTTTTTTGATATGGCATCAACACGGTCCAAAATCTATATTCAGTTAAGAAAAATTGATTCAAAGGTTGACACAATTTTTTACAACTTTTGATAGAGGGACAGCTGAGAAAAATCTGAAAAACATGCGCCATTAATAAAAAATCTGTCTATAGTAGTAGTAGTAGTAGTAGTAGTAGCAGTAGTAGTAGTAGTAGTAGTAGTAGTAGTAGTAGTAGTAGTAGTAGTAGTAGTAGTAGCAGTAGTAGTAATAGTAGTAGTAACAGTAGTAGTAGTAGTAGTAGTAGTAGTAGTAGTAGTAGTAGTAGTAGTAGTAGTAGTAGTAGTAGTAGTAGTATTGTTGTTATTGTTGTTGTTGGTGGTGGTGTTGTCGTTGTCGTCGTTGTTATTATTATTATTATTATTATTATTATTATTATTATTATTATTATTATTATTATTATTATTATTATTATTATTATTATAGTCATTATTGTCACTTTAGATATTCATTCTTCCCCTATCATTCCTTTCCAGGAGCCAGCAATTCCACCAGCTGCCTCGAGTGCCCACCAGGAGAGTACTGTGAAGGCCATGGCAACGTTGTGCCAGATGGATATTGTGATGAGGGATTCTTCTGTGGTGGAGGAGCTAATCAAAAACGACCATATGACCCTGGATACCTAACAAATGCCAATGGAACTATGAGGTACTTTTTTTTTTTAATTGGGGCATTTTAAAGTTTTCATAATGGCCTTGTCTTTGAATGTTTTTAATTCATTTTTTTCTTTGCTAATTTTATATCTGAACCCTCCTGAAGTGCATTCATTTAACAATTCTCATTGCTTCTTTTTTTTTTTTATTGTTTCCCAGTGATTTGTATTCTAATGACACTTGCACGCCAATGTGGGACTGTGTCTGTCCCAGTTTTGAGATGACCACAGGTGGACTTTGTCCTATCGGCTATTACTGTCCTCAGGGCTCTTCCAAACCCACTGCATGTGACCCTGGTACTTATTGTCAAACTCCTGGATTGGCTCTCCCAACGGGTAAGTTGTTTTATAGTGCAGTAAAAATAAGAATCGTGTTCATCAATATCAAATCTCAACCCTTTGGTCCTTTCTTTGTCTCTGAAATTCATGATTTTTTATTTAAAAATTGGCAATGCATAAGCTGTGTGGATCCATTTTTAGTTTTATTTGAAATATTCAAACGTTGGTAATTTATCATGCACAAGGTGTTTATTCCGATGTTATTACTCGGGAAAGATTGCCTAAAGTTTTACGTCAAGAATTATCAGCATATAATAACATTGCCAAACCTAAAACGGATAAGTTCTGCATGAAGCTTACATTTATTTTTCTTAAACCAAAGCTGTCAATATGATATGCAATAGTGATAATGCTATATTCGTCTTATATCATAGGTAACTGTAGTGAAGGCTTTTACTGTAATGGAACGAGTGACAGACCGGATCAACATGACTGCCCTGCTGGATATTATTGTGAGGAAGGAACATCCATCCCCGAGGCCTGCCCTGCTGGCACATTTGCCCCTAGCATCAATGGCAAGAGTCCAAGCGACTGCACCAACTGTACAGCTGGATATTACTGCCAAGGTAAGGTACCCCTCCACTTACTTACTTATAAATATGATTTTCCTTTTATTGTGTGTTTTTTTTTACCTGATGATTACAATCTTTAACATATTCTGTGAATTGTCCCTAAAAAGCGTACCTTAATGCCCTTACTGTGAATTATCTATTGAATGTGGTATTATAACACACATTGAATAAATATGATATTGTTATTGACTTATTGAATTGAAAAGAAAGAAGAGA
Organism: Berghia stephanieae; assembly: GCF_034508935.2. Lineage (NCBI taxonomy): Eukaryota > Metazoa > Mollusca > Gastropoda > Nudibranchia > Aeolidiidae > Berghia > Berghia stephanieae. Next base: position 43,427,275 of record NC_088361.1, read on the forward strand.
ATCAACTGCACAACATAATAATTATAATAATAACCACCAATAAATTGTCTTGTTCAGGCCTTGCAAACATCGCCCCAACTAATCAGTGTGATCCTGGTTACTTCTGCCCTGGAGGCCAAGATACTCCAACGCCTCCTGATTATCTTTGCTATCAAGGTCACTTCTGTGAGGCAGGGTCTCATATTCCTACTTCCTGTCTTAATGGCACTTACCAGCCGAACACCGGACAAGACTCTTGCATTGATTGTTCACCGGGTTACTACTGTGATCCTCATGCAGGTAGGAAAACATTTTACTATGATATAATTAATAAAAATATTTTTTACTGAAAATAAACTCTCATGGAAATATTGTAGTTTTTTTTTTTTGTTTAGTTTTTTTTTTTTTGTTTGGGTGGGGGGGGGGGGGGGGGGAGTTGTGTGTGTGTTTTTTTTAATGAGGAGAACAACAGCACAATTTATTGATAATTAACACTCTCTGTACTGAAAAGATCATTTGTGTCAGAAATAAAGTTTCTTGTTGCGGAGTAATCAAAGATTATGGTTAGATTGGATTTTCTTTTATCACTACATAGACTTTTTAAGGCAAAAATCTTCATCTTTGTTTTGGTATTGGAATTTCTATAAATAAAATAAATAATAAACTCTCCTCCATTGCTATTTGTCAGAATCGTTTCTATAATCTCAGGCCCATAATCGAGTCATTATGATAACAAGGGATAAGTGAGGGAAGATTGCTCATATATATTGAGACAGGATATAAAACAAACATCGTTTTGGCCTTTGGCCTTTGTCAGGAAACAACCAAAAACAGTTAAAGATAACTAAAAATTAGATTTGGCTTCATGAAAAAATTAGATAGTGAATTGTTCCTCAATTGATTAATTATAAAAACCTAAAGTGTTCATTACTTATATTCTTTATAGTAATGTTCAAATTTTATAAGATTTCATGTTCGTTGATATGATTATTAACTATAATTTTCTATCTTATCCACAGCGAATATTACTTATATTCATGGTAAAAATGTGTGGCTTTATTAGATGTTGATTTTTTTTAGATTTGCATCCTTGGGAAATGTGAAAAGTTGCATCGCAATTAATCATGCTTGTAGAGAGGATATAAAGTCTAATTTCAACCATATTCACCGTTGGTATCCTAAATAAATATAATGTACATATCAACAGATGCAAAGTATCACTTTTTGTTCTACGTTACTGTTTCATTTGATAAATAACAATGTGAAATTGAATGTAAGCTTCAGTTTAATTACAAAAACAGATGAAATGAACGTTTGGGTTTCCCCTTTATCAACAAAACAGGATGAATGAAACACTACAAGTGAATGAGATAATGTGGTTGTGGCGCTGTTCAACAACAAAACGTCCATTTGATCTGTTTTTGTAATTAAATTGAAGCTTTCATTCAATTTCACATTGTTATTTATTTCTTCGAGCTTCGGGCAGCAACATTTACATTAATATTAATTTACTTGTATGAATAATGTTTGGCTTTTTTTACAGACAATCAATCATTTTCTACAATCTGATACTTTTCAACTTATCATATTTCCCGGTTTGTTTGTTTTTTTGCACATGTGATTAAATCATCATAAATGCATGCTTGGTATTCACTATGATATATGCCTTGTGATCAAAACAAAAAGGAGAAAAAAGAACTAGAATAGGTTGCAGTAGCTCCTGCTCTCTCTCTCCGTTGTATGTCTAAAGAAGACAACAAACCAATCTCCACTTTCCAATGCATACCACTTTTCAATTATACTGTTTTTATGAATTGTTTTTGCATTGCTTATATTACATTTTTTAGAAGTTGAATTTGCAGAGTCAATTTTCCTTTTTGTCTCCATTCATTTTCCAACATATCGGTAGCGATTCTTTGCTTCTCCTGTTTTGTTGGTTTTGTCTCACTTTGAGTTATTGTTTTCTTGTGATATGTATTTGATATTTATGTGTTGCAGTATTACTCTATCTTTGATTTGAGGGGGGAGGGAGGGAGGGATTTTGTTTATTTTTTAATGTTTTTCTGGGGGGGGGGGGGGGGGGGGGGGGCTTAAAGAGAAATCTTAAAGGAGATTCGATTTTTGTTTTGTTTTCGTTTTCATATTTTTTTGTTTTGTTTTGTTTTGTTTTGTTGTTTGTTTTTTTTGTTTTTTTTGTGTGTTTTTTTTTTTTTGGGGGGGGGGGGGGGGGGTGGTCATGTTGTTGGAGAACTTTTCTTTTGAGGGGTTAAATTGATTTGTATCAATAGACTGCTTTTGCTTCCATACTTTTCGAATTATATGGCTATCAGTCTTGATAAATGCCTGTTTATTTTTGAGATGCTTTTTATCTTACAACTTTTTTATTTTCAGTAACTCTCTCTCTCTCTCTCTCTCTCTCTCTCTCTCTCTCTCTCTCTCTCTCTCTCTCTCTCTCTCTCTCTCTCTCTCTCTCTCTCTCTCTCTCTTTCTTATTCTCTACCCATTCTACCCCAAGAAGAGCAAGTGACATTTATCTATCACTTTATAGTTGTCAAGAATTTGTATTATGGACTTGCATGTTGCTTGCTTTCGTTTCTACTGCAATTTTTTAAAATGTACTGGTTTGATTTTGTATACCCGTTGTTTTGTTTTTTGGGGGGTTTTTTTCACATTGTGTTATATACCCCATAGCTTTTTTCCCCTCAGATTCATAGCAAACTATCAAAATAAAATCATATATAAATTTCTAAAGTTTTCTTTTACTATGGTCGAGCTATCCAAGTTTAAATTATTGATCAATAAATTGAATTTGATCGTCTTAATAAAACAGAGCTCGAGTTAAGGTCATGCCAAGGATGACCAATCGCCTCAGAATTATTTTATGTCAGGGTGGACCCGTTTATCCTAACTGAATTTTGAGCGTAACTGATAAAATTTGAGTTGAAATAAAGGCCTTCATTGAGAAGACTCAGTCTCATTACATAAACTTTTTAAAATGTCAACTTCCTAAATCCTATCATTTTGATTTAAAACTCTATCTACATTGGAGTCAGCATAAGGGAACATTCTTAAAATCATATTCTGATTAAAGTTAAGCCCTTTTGACGGTCCCAAATATAACCGGATTCCACTGTAATTGATTCCGACTCAATACTAGATTTACGCCACACGTTAATGTTATTTGTCAGACAAGAACTTATAGTAAGTTAATCAGGAATGTATGATTAATATGGCATAGCAATGATCAGCCCGTGTGACTGAAATTTTTTTTGTCTGAATTAACAATTCATTACGTAGCTCATTATTATTATTACTATTTTTATCATTATTATTATTATTATTATTATTATTATTATTATTATTATTATTATTATTATTATTATTATTATTATTATTATTATTATTATTATTATTATTATTATCATTATTATTATTATCATTATCATTATTATTATTACTATTATTATTATTATTATTATTATTATTATTATTATTATTATTATTATTATTATTGTTATTATTATTATTAATATTATTATTATTATTATTATTATTATTATTATTATTATTATTATTATTATTATTATTATTATTATTATTATTATCATCATCAATATTATTATTATTATTATTATTATTATTATTATTATTATTATTATTATTATTATTATTATTATTATTATATAGTATTATTATTATTATTATTATTATTATTATTATTATTATTATTATTATTATCATTATCATTATTATTATTAATTATTATTATTATTATTATTATTATTATTATTATTATTATTATTATTAGTATCATCATCAATATTATTATTATTATTATTATTATTATATTATTATATATTATTATTATTATTATTATTATTATCATTATTGTCATTAATTTTTTATTTTTTAAAATCATCATTAAAACTGCAGCTCAAGGTATTTATTCTAAGGTTTATACTTGTAATGTACATTGTGATGAAAGTATTAAGCATGCAATTTATTTAAATTTACTTCCTTTTCAACTTGATATGAAATTGGATTTAAGTTACAAAAAACAATGTGCCATGTTATGTGTATTCAAATGATAACTGGTGGAAGAAAAGCATAATTATATGATATTATTAAGAAGCGATTTTCGATGCTTTTGCACAGATATAAAAGTGTTTATTATTTTTTAAATTGTTATAATTTTTCATTTTACCATTATCGCCATCGGCAGCGATGGCATCGTCGTCATCCTTATTAATTTTATTTTTTATTTTGTTCAATGTATATTATTATATTTTAAAGATTATTATCATTGTTTGTTTTATCATTTTCATATCATCATCATCAACAACACCACATCATCATCATCAACACAAAGGTGGCGGCATAATCTTCATCATTATTCTTTTTTTTTTTAAACTGTTATTATCATCAATATAATTATTTTTAAACAATGAATACAGAAGCCACCATGAATATGGATTTCAAACCGTTTTTTCCTTATCCACACAGGTGGCCCTGTTGTGACACCTAGTCCCTGTCCCCGTGGATATTACTGCCCTCCTAAGACGTCAGCTGCTCAATCCTTCCCCTGCCCTGCTGGTACCTTTGGTCCTGATGAGTATTATTCAGACGTAGAGAACTGCACACAGTGCACGGCTGGTTATTACTGTGACAGAGATGGACTGTCAGCTGTCTCGGGTGAATGCTGGGCTGGTTTCTATTGCACAGGTGGAGCTAGTGCAGCAACTCCAGTCTTTGATATGGTACGTGATGTCATAACGCTCATATAATCTTTCAAACGTAAGAAATGCTATAAATAGGTATACACGTCTTGATGATATTTTAAGCAATCAGATATTTTGACCACGGAACCAAATGTTGTTTAATGGTCATTTTCAAAGTACTCTCCTTTAGATCCAAATTAATGTTTCTTGAAATTTATATTGATTAATATTTTAAAAATAATAAATTCATCGTTCATCCACACTGTTGATAAAGGAGAAATACTAAAGTCCACTCTGTTATATACTTCATTATTTTGTTTGTTGATTTAACAGTATTTAACTTCATCATTGCCTTATTTTTTACTATAACTTCAAGCATCAACATTTGCAATTGACGTAAAACATTACATCCATTCAATATACGTTGATTAACCACTTTAATGTCAGTCAAGATATTGCTTGTTTAAAAAATACTTTTAAAAAATAAATGATATCGTATTTTTTATTTATCATGGCAGGTGAATGTAACAGACAACTCAACCTTTACCGGTAATGATCGCTGCCCAGTGGGTTATTATTGTACCAATGCCACCACATATCCTATCCCATGCCCATTGGGAACGTTTTCAATAGTCCGAGAGGTAACCAGCCCTGATGGGTGTGAGCCTTGTCCAAAGGGACGTTACTGTAACTTACAGGCATTTACCAAAGTTGATGAAGCACCACTCTGTTCACCAGGGTAAGGATTTTTTAAAAATATTTTGTTCAATTTCATTAAAATGACATATATTGCTGACAGACACCCCTCATCTATTCAACCAGTCAAAAAAACATTGCAAACAATCTTTCTAATTTCCATATGCTGTCATAATCCTTTCATTATCTCTCTCTCTCTCTCTCTCTCTCTCTCTCTCTCTCTCTCTCTCTCTCTCTCTCTCTCTCTCTCTCTCTCTCTCTCTCTCTCTCTCTCTCTCTCTCTCTCTCTCTCTCTCTCTCTCTCTCCCTCTCTTTCTCTCTCTCTCTTTCTCTTTCTCTCTCTCTCTCTATCTCTTTCTCTCTCTCTCTCTCTCTCTCTCTCTCTCTCTCTCTCTCTCTCTCTCTCTCTCTCTCTCTCTCTCATTTGGTTTTTACTCATGTCTTTCTAAATTTTTTTTCCCGTTAGTTTTGGGTGAAAAGGGATCTTAAGCCTCAAATACCACTTGTTGCATAATATTTTCGTTTATGAAGTTGATAATAATAATAATGCTTAAATTACAAATTACTTTGGCTGAAACATAATCATTTACACACTCAAGCACACACACACACACACAACACACAGATTGTATTGCAAAACGCCAAACAACAGAGCATTACAATAATCCAATTTCGATAGTACGAGGGACACAACCAGGTGCTTGGTCACATCCTCAGATATGAACCGTCTAATGGAAGCAATCTTTTTTAGTTGGAAAAAGAGAGATCTAACCAAATTATTAACCTGATGCTCCATCGACAGTCCAGAGTCTAAGAATGTGCCAAGGTTTTTCACTTTGTCAACAATTTGAATTGAGGCATCCCCCAACTTCAAATCTGTTTCACTTTTCCACTTCCTGTTCCCCACATACAGCACCTCCGTCTTATCATCATTCAGTTTCAGTCTGTTCTCATTCATCCATTTCTTAACACTTTGGATACAATTTTTACTATTGGCTGATACTTCTTGTAAATTTCTCGTATTGGAAATGCAGTACAATTGCGTATCATCAGCGTATTGATGGTAAGACAGACTGAAACTTCTGATGATTTTAGACAGAGGGCCAACGTACAGAACAAAAAGAATGGGTCCAAGTACTGAACCCTGGGGAACCCCACAATCAAGAAATATTTCCTCAGATCTATATTCATCCACCGTAATAATCTGTTTACGATTAAACAAATATGACCTAAACCAATCAAGCGCTGCACCAGACACACCATAAGTAATTTCAAGACGTTTGAGAAGAATATTGTGATCAATAGTATCAAAAGCAGACGATAGGTCAAGCAAATTCAGCAAAGAACATGAACCATTGTCTATAACAGAGAGGAGATCATTAACAACCCTAACAAGTGCGATTTCCGTCGAATGATGTTGCCTATAAGCAGACTGAAATTTTTCTTCAAGACAATTATTTTTAAGATGAGACAGTAATTGTTTCAAAACAAGCTTTTCTAAGATCTTAGAGAGAAAAGGAAGATTAGAGACAGGGCGATAGTTTTTAAGTTCTCTTTATCGAGATCAGGTTTTTTCAAAAGGGGTTTGACATGAGCAACTTTGTAAATGTCTGGTACAGCACCTGACTGCAACGAATTATTAACAATACATGTAAATGGTGTCAAAATTACATCAATGCACTTTTTTAGAATGGCAGTATTTACGGGGGCTAAATCACAACTTTTAGTTGGAGACGACATAATGCAATCACATAAGTCAGCTTCAGTAATCTTTGAAAAATGTGTTAATGAATCACCATGAAACTTGTCAAATGTTGTATGGATCGATTCAGATGAGAGTTCTTTCCTGATGGTATCCATTTTTTCTTTTAAATATTGACCAAAGCGAGTTTGTAGATCTGCACGATCGATTAAAGATGGGAGAGCTGATTGCATCTGTTGTCCTGACAGTTCCTTGGTCAAGGCAAAGAATTGTCTCGAACATCCCACATTTTTGAGGCTGTCTTCATAGAATTTCTTTTTGGCCCTGAAATTGACGGCTTTCGCATCATTTCTAGCTGCGATGTACAGTTTCTTATCAACAGCATCTCTGGACTTGAGCCATTTTCTTTCTGCCCGCCTCCTGGCTAATCCATTCAATTTTATTTCAGTATTATACCAGGGTGCTTGACGTCTTACTCTTACTGCTCTAGTTTTTAAGGGAGCATGCTTGTCCACCGTACCAACAATTGACTCGTGGAGACCATTTGCATCCTATTTATTTTTAACGTTATTGTCAAGGTCTTGTTTAAAAATGTTCATGTTTATATTCTTCATATTACGAGATGTTATCATCTTTTTACTTCGTGCTTCATTGGAAATAAAACGCAAAACACAATTAAATGATGGTCAGAGATTAATTTATCAATATTTGAGACAGGTGAAGAGAGAGAATGTTCAATGTCTGTAATGACATGATCTATTGTGTGGCCATGTTTGTTTGTAGGACCGCTTACACGTTGAATATAGTTGTTTGTGTCAATAAGCTCCCGAAATACTTTCGATTCATTTTTGTTTCCGAAATAATCAATGTTAAAATCACCTATAAAAATATTATGCTTTTTGTTCATGGATTGCATAGACATAAATTCTCCGAACTCTGATAAAAAATCAATTGTTGATATTTTGTTTTGTTGGCTTGGTGGTGGGCGGTAGACACAGTGAAAATACTTCTTAAAATTATTTTCATGAATGTCAAATCCAGCGTACTCAAAACTTCTAAAATTATCATGGTGGAATGATATCTTGTCAAAGAGTGACAAGTTGTAAATAATTGCAATTCCACCTCCTTTCCTCCCAATGCGTGGAAATGATTTAATACAAAAGCCTTCGGGTGTAATTGCTTTCATAACTGGATCATCATATGAACGATTAAGCCATGTTTCCAAGATGACAAAAATAGTAATTTTATGATCGTCGATAATGTCAATAATATCTTGAGTTTTATTACGGCACGATCTAACATTTAGTAATCCGATTCTTATTCTCGTATGATCACTACGTGCAGGTTGTTGTTGTTGTTGTTGTTGTTGTTGTTGTTGCTCAAGACGGTGCTGTTGCTGCGAGTTATTGTCATGGTGGTTATTAATTTCATACTGACTGTCACGGACAGTGTTGACATTTGACAAGGAACGGTGAGGATTATTCATTGGAGTGATTAGATTGGATGGGAGACGAGTGTTGATAAATTGAAGAGAGGATTGAGGTCGTAGGGGGAGCGGGCGTGGGGTTGGCCGATGACCAATGACGGTGGTTATTTTCGTCTACCCCCTCTGAGTCTGTTCATAAAATTAGTATTATAAATAGATCGATGTATACGGTAGTTCTTAAAAGTTGTAAAATATATCACAGTGAATAAAGTTTCCAATATGGCTGTAAACAAATAGCAGTTTAAAACTATGTTCGACTTTGGAAAATCCATACTTAAATTTTAAAATTTTAGAAAATTCCTCTGTTAGAAATCGTTGAAATGTATATCAATAAAACCACATGACTATCACAAATCAGATGGTATTAAAATCCAGGCGAAATGTCAGATAAAAATCACTCAGAACACGAAAATGAAAGAGCCAACAAAAACAAGATTCGCCGGTCAGGCGTGTTACATCATTACATTTCAAGTTGATGTATATTCTTATTACACACATCGAAGTCTTTTAATCATTTGACAACAATCTACTGAATAATTCTACCTTCAGATATATTTGTACTGGAGGAAGTACCACCCCGACTCCCACAGACAACATTGAAGGCTACATCTGTCCTGCTGGTTACTTCTGTATTGCTGGAGCTGAGATAGAAGAGGGATGTCCCATAGGCACCTTCCAACCTTACCAAGGAATGGATAACTGTACGGTGTGTCCGGCTGGTTTCCAATGTCCCAACATGAACATGACCGCTGCAGAACCTTGCCAGTCTGGTAATGACACTGTTGGCATTTTTGAAAAATCTGTGATATTGAAATCGTTTTATTGTTAATTCAATAATGATATATAAATGACATTTTCATAGCGCCTTAACCCCATTAGCAAATAATCGAATGAGAAATTTAACAGTAATATAGATATAGAAGACATATAATGATTGTAAAAGTTTAGGGTTTCATGTTAACTTCACATATCAGTGATTGAAACTATTTAATATTTTTTCCTTAAATTGTTTTATTGAGATCTTGATTATTTCAGTTCAACCTTTTGCATGGTTGATATCGATTTTGTTTGTTTGAATTTATTTTTTCGTTATGTTTATAAGTTTCTTTGATTTCTTTAAGATTGAATAATTATTGCATTTTACACTCGATACTTTTTTATTCTTTTATAAGACATAACATATTATTGTCATTTTCATCATTAAAAATTCTAATTTTGCTTTGTTTAATTTTGCCCATGTCTTTCGTCATCAGAAAAAGCTATTACTCTTTAACGTCGATTTATCCATTGTCTTTGTCCACAGGAAGCTACTGTCCTGAGGGAGACGTCATGCCTTGTCCAGCCGGTACATTCAATAACATCACTGGTCTGTCATTGGCATCCCAGTGTACTGACTGTTCTACAGGCAAATATTGTGAAGGCGTTGGAAACAGTTTCCCAACAGGTCTTTTTATTTTCCTTTATATAATCTTAATTCTAATTCTTATCAGATTTAGCATATAATTCGTCAAATATTTTTTTCTCTGATTTAAATGTATTCATTATTTAAGATTGAAGTTATTCAGATTTTCTTGCTCACATGCAGCTATTTTTCCCTACTCAATTCATAAATTAACACATCACTATTTTATGATGAATGTTTACTATTATATCAGTGATCATTTGAATATTTATTTTTATTTTTTATATTACTTATAATACGTTTTTTTTTTGTTTTTTCTATCGATATTACAAAAGAATTATTCTAGAATCATGCTATTTTTTCCTAAAAGCTGAGGGTTTTTGGGGGTCTTGTTTGTTTTGTTTGTTTGTTTTTTGTATTGAAAATCTGAAAATATAAATAATTGGGTGCAAGATAAAAATGTTTCAGCGTATGTATTATACAGTGCGAGTTTAGGCAATGCAGAAAGAAAGATACAATAAAACAATTCTTCAAAGAAAATCGTGATTCCATTCCAAAGTATCATAGACTTCCTCCTTTCATCAACCGGCAAATTGTTTATACTTTAAAACCAGGTGACTGTGATGCTGGCTATTTCTGTCAAGGCAGAGCTGACAGCAAAGCACCCTCTAGCCACCCAACTTACACACAGAATGGACTTTGCATCGTTGGACACTACTGTCCCTCTGGAACCAGCATCATGGTGCCATGTCCAGCAGGCACCATTAGGAATAATACGGGTTTGTTAAATATTTTTCATCAGAGTCATTTTACCAGCTGTGGGAATTTTATTTATTTTTGAATTGATGGATTTTTCCCCCAGTTAATGCTATTAATTCTTGAAGCGATTGTTGTTATTCTATTATTAGTGACAGATGCTCTACATGTGTTTGTTGCTACCTACCTGGCTGCCTTGACTCAAGTGCTTTGAGTAATTTGTTATCCTCATAAAAGCAAGACCAGGAATATCTGTGTTTAAAATAGCTACATCATCTTTATTTACTTACTCACCTATTCTCTTGGGTCTCCATCAGTCTTAATCTCCTTGTTTCCTGAGGAAGGAGGAGAGGGGCGGGGAGGAAGAGTCTGCATTTGGGTTTTCTATTCAAAATGTATTATCACCTTTATGATTTCTCACAAAGGTGGTGCTGCTGAATCGGATTGTCTCCCTTGCCCTGGTGGACGCTACTGTGACCAAGATGGACAGATAGAGGAAGCTGGATTGTGCTCTCAAGGTTACTACTGTCCAGCCAACGAAACCACAATCTCCCCCACTCCATCAGGCTACCTGTGTCCTGTGGGATACTTTTGCTTGGAGGGCACAGCAAACCCCACCCCATGCCCAGCGGGAGAGTTCCAAATCAGCAGTGGACAATGGACATGTGACACTTGTCCGGCTGGATATTACTGTCCAAGTTCTATCCCACCAGAACTGAAAGACTGTCCAGCATACAGTTTCTGTCCAAATGGTATGTGGCTGTCACTATTTGAATTCTTTGTTTTCTTTTACTTGTATTATTTTGTTCCATTGTTTTGGTGGCATTTTTTTTTTGGTTCTTTGTTTTTGTTGCTTGGAGGGGGTTTTGTTTTTAGGGGGGTTTTTTCTTGGTTTTTTTTTTTTTTGTCTGTTCTTGTTTGGGTTTTTTCGATTTTTTTCCTTTTTGTTTGTTTGTCTGTTTGCTTGGTTTGTTCTTGTTATTATTGTTGTTTTATTTTGTTTTTATATTTTGTTGTGGGATTTTTGGGGGTTTTTTTTAGTTTGTGTGTTTGTTTGCTTTTTATTTGGGGGGGGGGGGGGGGGGGGGAAGGAGGTTATAAAATTAGATTACAAGAACACTGAGATACCGAGAAAAATTAATTCTACCTTTGTTTTTTTCACTTGTTTTTATCTTTTCAAAACTGTGATAAAATGGCTTCTCTATTTTAAGTTGTTTTTGTTTTTTTTTAATATTTCAAAATATTTTTCATACCATGGCATCATAATTTAAAACCTTTCAATATCATAAATGGGAAACGAGTACATTGATTAAATGTGAAAGAAAAGAATACCACAACGATGTTTGATTTTGATTACATAACCAGGTACCGTGTACCCCAAGACCTGTGCTGATGGAACATTCACCTATGACAACATGACAGGCCTCGAATCACAATCTGATTGTCTCCCTTGTGAAGCTGGCCAATTCTGTCGGTGAGTGCTACTATATTTTTGATCATTAACACAATTTGCTTTAGGAACAGTGTGAATTATTTTAGAATATTAATCTTAGAGATACTACAAAATGCTGATTTGATTTTGAATGATTATTCATGTAATTATAGAAATATATCTGACACTGATGATTTGTTTTTAAAAATGAATATGGTAATTAGGTAGTAAGTAAAAAAAAAAATATGATGTTGATGGATTATTTTCTTTTCCTCCAATTTTTTATTTTATCCATCAGTAACGGACAGCGTTATGGCAATTGCTCAGCTGGATACTACTGTAAATCAGGATCTCCTGTCAACATGCCCAATGCAACCTCGGACTTCCTAGCTTGTGTTCCCGATGAAGAGTGTGCAGGCTTCTGCCCAACTGGCTCGTATTGTCCAGCTGGTATCCTCCTCCCTATTCCATGCCCAGCAGATACATACAGAGACACGGTCGGAGCAGAGCAAGAGACAGATTGTGACAGCTGCCCGGCTGGATCTCTATGCCCTGAGGGTGAGCACAATTGATCAATTTGATTTGTTACCTATATAGTTCTCTCTCTCTCTCTCTCTCTCTCTCTCTCTCTCTCTCTCTCTCTCTCTCTCTCTCTCTCTCTCTCTCTCTCTCTCTCTCTCTCCCCCCCTTTTTTTTTTTATTAAGATGATAAAATTTGATTCCTTTTTGTTTGATATTATAAGAATTTATAGTAATACCGTCGTAAAGATCATGTTGACAACAATGATAACTGTTGTTGAAATAAAGTTAAAGCAAAATAAAAATGCTGTCAACATGATCAAATTGATACAGATATTTGATTGCTTGAGCTGGAACAGTGGTCTTAAATAAGCTTTGCTCTTTGTTTTCTTTACATCATATTGGATATAAGTCACTCTCATCGCAACAATCAAAGCATAGAAACTACTTATTACTCTCGCTATATATATATTTCTGATTAACTAGGAACCAGCAATCCTGAACCCTGTCCCGTGGGTCAGTACTGTTTGAAAGGAAATGGCACCCAGCCCTGCCCGAAACTGACTTTCAGAAATATTACAGGAGCAGCTGTCATCACTGATTGCTTCCCTTGCCCAGCTGGTTATTGGTGTAACAACACAGGTAATCATTTCTCATCATGGTGATGTTATCTCTTTGTCTTTTTTGTAGACTTTTATATGTGTTTCTGTTTCGTTTTAATTGTTTTTATTTAGATTGGTTTGATTTAGATTTTGTTGAATTTGATGGGTTTTTTTTAAATTTTTGTTTTGCAAGATGTTATTTTTTTAGGGGTTTTTTTGTGTGTGTTTTTTTTTTTGGTTTCTTTTATTTGATTTTTTGGGGTTTTTTTATTCTTTATTTTGTTAGTGTTTTTTTTTTTTTTTTGGGGGGGGGGGGGGTTGTTATTTGTTTGTTTGTTTAATATCATGATATTTTGTTATTTTTGGATTCCTGCATAGTTATGTCTCTCGTATTGAAATCATTAACAGCATTAATGTACTGTTCTCTTTAGGCATGGCTGATTACTCCAACAACTTATGCCCTCCTGGTTACTTCTGTTTGGAGGCTGACGTGCCTCGTCTCTGTCCAGCGGGTCGCATGAGAGACACTCCTGGCGCCCCATCTCCAGATGATTGTCCACTATGTCGACCAGGCTATTATTGCCCCAATGATACTGACAACACCCAGGGAATACCATGCAGGGAAACTTTCGAATGTCCAGAAGGTATTTATAATTGTCTATGAATAAGTTATGATCACAGGGTGAATATCTAAAATATGCTTAGGAAATAATCCACTGGACCAAATATATTTTATTTAATTGAATAATTCTGTAAGGTACAAATTATAGAATAAGTATTAGAGATTGTCGTTTATTTATTGACAGAATGTTATACAGACTTTAATCAAGTGTATGGTTATAACTGCTTGCATCAGATATCACAAAAAATCAAAACCAAAGAAAAACAAATCAAAACAAACAAAGAAATAAATACACAAAATATTCATTTTTTAGGCTCTGAAATAATGGAATCAAATAGAAAAATCCCCTGAAAATATACCTTAACTATCATTTATTTTTATTTTTTTTAATACTTTTATTAGACCGCTTATTTTGTTATTATTAATGTAACTCAAAGTAATTAATATGGGTAAAATAAAACTATTCTCAAAATTCTCAAGGCCTTTTCAAATGAACCCGTTATTTTATTAGGTGCATCCATCGAGATTGATTGCAGACCAGGCTACTTCTGCAATGGTACAACTGGCGACCCCTACATTTGCCCTGGTGGTTACTATTGCCCCAATGCCACCGACTCGCCTATCCCTTGTTACTATCCATACTACTGTCCTGAGGGAAGCAACATGACTCTCACCTGCCCATTAGGTCAGTGAAGGCTCTAACAGTTCCTGTGTATTTTAAAGATTTTACCATTAATGTGTAAATAATGACTTGTAACCAATGTTTGTTTAAAATATATTAATGATTTACATTTTGTTTTCTTTTTATTTCTAATTTTACATGAATCATGCCTTTGATATGATTTTTCTTTTAACAAAATGGATTAGATCCACAAAATTCCTGATCTTATTTTTACCTAATATAGATTGCAGCTATGTGGTCTAGTGGTATGACACTCGGAAGGTCCTTGATTTGAGACTCACTCAGCGCATAGTTGGGTCCTTGGAAAAGGCTCTTTACTCACATTATCTCACCGAACTCCGGTGTAAAATGAGTTTCTTACTGTTAACAGCATTGTCTCTGTCCGAAAAAATTGGAATATCGCCTAACAGGTGTCATGTCCCGTCCTAAATGTTAAATGTTGCTGTTGGCCAGGGACCCTTGTAAAGCACTTTGAGCATGTTTAATGGATATTGCGCTTAATAAAAGCTCAAATATTATTATTGAAAAGTACATATCTCACTATCCATGAGACGAAAATGTGTAAACCATTAAGCATTTAATAACTTGATTATCTCAAATATATACTAATTATAATTGATTTTTATTCTGTACCAAACTTAAGGCTATATGGCGGACAATCCAAGTGGCGTGAGAGACAGTCTCGCTAAGTCATGTAGAGCCTGTCCTGCTGGCACATATGGTAATGACACAGACAGAGCTTCATGCATTATTTGTCCCGCTGGATACTACTGTCCTGAGAAAACAAAACATGGAACTGATAACCCTTGTCCTATTGGTTCCTACTGCCCTGAAGGATCTGCATGGTATACACCCTGTCCAAAGGCAAGTACACAAGCTTTTATAAGCAAATGTCATAACTTATTATAGATCTGAAAATGTGTGTATGAAACAGTGTCTGACAAAGTGAGAAAGAAAAATACAAGAAAAAAAATAAACATCCCAAAAAATCGGTCCCCAGTCGAGACAGGCTGATTTTTTTGTAATGTTTTTTTTTTCTTGTATTTTTCTTTCTTGCTTTGTCTAGTACTGTTTCTTACACACGTTTTCAGATCGTTGTCTTACACCAGTGCCTGCTCCCTAAATTGTCACTAACTTGTAGATTTTTTAAAATTGCAATGGATTATGATGAATATTTATAACATAGTTTGGAAAACTGTAGGTTATGATGACTATGTATAAAAGATCAGGAAGACTTAGGGAAAAAGTGAAAAAATCGAAAGCAGAAATTGTGTTGCCAAAGAAACGCCATAATGTCTGAAAACTAGATTCTGAACTTGTTTTTGTTTTTTGTTGGGTTTTTTTTGTTGTTTTTTTTTTGGGGGGGGGGTTGTGAAATAGGATGAGACCAACCAATTATCCAACCTAGAGGAAAATTCTCAAACACAAATGTGATCACGTGATTGTGTTTTCATTGTGTCACTGATGCCTATTGAAAATTTTCAGAATTTAGAAATAATTTTTTAAATTGTCATTTTTGGTGATGACAAAAATCATTTGCTCTAAATAATCTTCTAAAACTTATTCTTCTCGTCATTGTGACATTTTTTTCTTTTGTTTCATACATTAAAGTGTTAGATGTTATTTAATGGTTTGTTTGTCTTTTGAGACTTTTTTCATTTACTTTTCAAATCAATTAATAGGGCATGTATGGTGCAATCCAGTTAGCCGCAGACTACAGCGACTGTGTAAATTGTCCCAGAGACACCTATAACGATTTGGAGGGCCAGGAATATTGCAGACCATGTGGAAGCTCAGCTACTGCATCAGCGGGAAGTGCTCTTTGTTCTTGTATTGGCAAGTATCGTTACTACCAGCCATCCTATGGAAAGTGTGTCTGTTACTCTGGATACATTTACTATGATGAAGTCAACAAACTGGTTACTGATGGAAATGGTGATGAGAATTGTCAACAGATTGTGGACGATTCATGCTCCACGACAGAAGCCAGATGGGCCAACGACAGATCCTGCAAGAACCCATCTTCTGTGGATTGTTCTGTAAGGTGTCCTGATGGAGGCTCTCCTGACATTGACATGGGAATGTAAGTTTTGATATGATTGTTAAAAAGGTTTTTGATAAAAAGCAGTTAGAAAGTTTCCTGACAATTTTCTCCAAAAATATAATAATAATGATAATAATAAAATAAAAATATATCAACATGGGAATGTGAGTTTATGATTCTTGAAAAGGTTTTTGATAAAGACCAGCTAGAAAATTGCATGACAATTTTCTCCAAAAATAAAAAATAATAATGATAATAAAATTTAAAAAATAGCCCTCCTTTGGATGTATTATACATAACTTCTCTAAGATTTACATCTTGGAAAGGTGCCTAATCTCCCGTTTTTCACTTTCGTAAATTGCTATGAAAGCCAATGACTTAGATGTGTGGCACTGTGTTGTAAAGAATGCATCCCACAAGTTCCCCCCGACGACCATCCGGTCATGTCGTGAATGAGTGAAATTTCTATGCAGCACTTTAGCATTTTCAAAAAAATTTAGCCACAAAGAACAAAGCTTTAAAAGCAAGATATCCGTTTCTCTCATTTAATTTTAAATGATTACAGAGATTTTATCCCTTCGCTTAAGTTATTATGAAGGAAAAAAGTTTGTATTTTTACCAGTGGACTTGACCAACTCATTCTTGGGATCTGTGTTGATATTCAGATTATGGATTTATTTTTATTTTTTTTTTGTTTTGTTTTTTTTGGGAAAGAACTGAACTCACTTACATACATACAAATTGATAATAACATTCTCATTTTATTCAAATTTAGATGCGAGTGTGATCTTTACAAGGATTTCTCTGAGATCTGTGACACTACCTGTCAAGCAACGACAATGCCAGCAATAAGCATGGAACTGACCACGGATGGCACTGTCAGTGTCACGATCAACGACCCTGTCGCTGGTACCAGCACTTCCTTTGTAAGTTAAGTGATTGTTATTTTATTTTATTTTTTCTGGGAGGGGGGGGGGGGGGGGGGGGGGGGGGGGATGGTTGGGTTTTTTTGGGGTTTGTTTTTTTTTTTAAGGGGGGATGGGGTGTCTCATATATTGTCTTTTACCGGTTTACCCATATATATTTTTATTAGTTTATATTTTCCTTGATGACTCCTTGTAGTTGACACAGTGTTGTATGTAGTAAGTGACCCTTATCATCAATTATACTTGATTATTATTGCTACTTTGTTACATTCCCACTCTACTATTATTCTTTTCTTCCTTGTAGACCAAGACAGATGTGTTTGGACCAAGTGAGACGACAACTGGCAATACAAACATGTATGTCATCAATTTCTTTGACACTGGCGTGGCTGGATCCGTCTATGCTGATGCTTCATCAGCCCAAGACCTTCTTTGTGAGTTTGGGAATTGGAAGGCTTATATTTATCTAAAATATTTTTTATTTTTTAGTCACGGTGTCAAAACTCAATATGAGAAATAGTGGGCAAATAGTCCTGATGCTTGAATTACAAGAGTTAAAACTCAACAAAGTTTTTAATCTTAAAAAAGAGGGTGCATATCTACCGTCGTTGAAAACTTTACTTTCATGCAAAATTTCTATTTTTTAAGATAAACGGAAAACAAGAACAATTTAAAAAGCAATGAGTGCTGTCAAGTTTGAGTCCTTTAGTATGTTTAGAGTTAAGTACGCTGGTCAATCCCATAGCTTTTCACAACGAAATCCAGATCTATTGTGGTCATTTATAAACATAAAGTGTATAGATTTATCCTGGACTTGGAATTTCTGAATACACAATAATAACTGTTTACATCCTTTGGATAAGATGCTTATCTGTCACCAATTACTTTCCAATAGATCGAACAGAATCAGCAACCCAATCATTGCTGGAAGGAGTGCTTTTGAGTCGAGTATTTTAGCCATTGAGTCATAAGAAGCACTACCCCCGCCTCCCATGTTTTGTATTCCATATAAATACAACTTTACAACTTGACAAAACTGCAACACGGAACTTGATAAAGATAAAAAACATTTAACAAATGTTTATTTTACTTCACAGATGACCTACAGACCTTGGTTACCGTTTCAGGAGGTGGAGCTGTTGGAAGGCGTCGTCTTCTCTCAACTACCCTGCCTTCCAACCAGATTCTCAACCCTGCTCTCTGCTTGGAACAAGGAGAAATAGTCTTATTTAATGTATGGATCAACTCTACAGACAGAGCCAGTAGTCACTATCCTGTAAGAGAACTTGTCCATCTGTGACAGATTGGTGATATGTTTTACTTAGAAGAGAAATCTATGCAAAGATAGGAAGGTAGAAGTAATACTGTAAGCGATAATGATATGGGGATTTATCTCTGAAAATTGAAATGCTTATGGTGGTGTTTAAGATGTTATTGCTTTTATAAACAACAGTTCAGTAATGAATATCTCTTTTGAATGGAGAAACACTTTTTTTAAAAATGAAAACTTTATATATGTTATTCTACCATTTGCTTCCTTTTGCAGCTGCAATAAATTTTCTTTTATTTGTATATTTGTTTCATTCGCATTTGAATGAATTTAGATACGTTTTTTTACTTTTTTTTAAACTAAAGTTTTGGCAGAAGAAAATGGCTACAAGATTAATAAGGGGGAAGAGCAGGACATTAATATGGCAGTTTGGTTGCCAACTTCCTTTGACTATATTGTGTTCATAAGTTTTTACAATTATCCATCAAATTTGATTGTCTTTTCACATCACATTTCAATTCATATATCAGTTTAATGTATAAATTCCCTCAATTTAAGTCAAAAGATTAAAACAACGTTTTAATTGGTTTGTCTCTTTGATTTGTCATTAGGTCTATGTGAAGAACCATTTGTACAATAGTAACCCCTCTTTCGACTATGGAGCCTTCCTCCAGCTCCAGAATCTAATAGACAACACCAATGTATCCATCACATCATTTGCTCACGCTTTCACAGAGGCCGGTACTTTCGTTTTCGCCGATGCACAGGAACCAAACTGGTGAGTGCCATTCATCCTTTATATTGATATCATTGGAAAAATGTACAACAATATCTGAGGAGTACTTTTAGTCTAAGATTTCAATTATAATGTCCTTCCACGTCAGTCTGGTATTAGGTTGGGATGAACAACAGTGTAGATTCATACTACAAAAATGGGAAATCTGTAAATCTAATAATATTATTGTTAGAGAGTTGAAAGTAGAGTTTACAGATCCACCGCAAATTGCATCACATCATATTCTTCAACCTGTGTTTATATTTTACAAGAAAGTTGTCATAGTGAAAGCAGCTGCATCTGAAATTAAGATAATTTTCTGACCAATTTTGCAGATTTTTACCACAATGAGTATCAATAATATTTGTTATGCAGTTTATATACTAACAATACTTTGTTATTTTATTCCACAGGGAAGTTGTTATAGAAGTGAAGCCAACGGGATCACAATGTAGCACCAGCTCCACCCGTATGATGCCTGCTTCAGTATCAAACCTTGTTGGATTGGGTGTCTACAAGTCTGGAGTAGCCAATGAGGAACCAGATTGGGGAATCATCATTGGTAGGTGGTCTTTTAAACGTTACCCTACGCTGAGTATAATACTACATAATTAGAGCTTTTTTAAAGATTTTATATAGCGCAATATCTACTAAATGTGCTCAAAGAGCTTTACAAGGGGTCCCTGACCAACAGCAACACATAACATGTAGAACAAAACATGACGCCTGTTAGGCGATATTACAATTTTTTCTGACAGGGACAACACTGCCAGGTACTCATTTTACACCTGAGTACGGTGAGAGAATGTGAGTAAAGAGCCTTTTCCAAGGACCCAACTATCCGCCGAGTGAGGCTCGAACCCAGGACCTTCCGATCCGAAAGCGAGTGTCATACCACAAGACCACATAGCCGGAAAGTGGAGGGATCTTTTGGGGCTCAGACTTTTCTACCCTTCTACCAACATTTGTTAACTTTTACTTCCATGTAGGGTTAGAGTTGAAATTGATTATTTGCAATAAACAAAAAACCTTTCAAGATAGAGTATAGAAATTGTATGAATATTTATTGGTTCATCTTTTTTGTTGTGTTTCTTTTTATTCTCTTTAATTAGGTCTGATCGCCTTCTTTGCCGCCTTAGTGTTCTTGCTTGTTGTAGCAGTTATTGTATGGAAACCCTCGGATTCTGTCATCTACCCTGTCAAGCATTGGAAACCCAAGCACAGGAAACTGGGTCTACCACCACCTGTGCCTTCCTATCTACGTTATGACCCTGACAACTGGCAGGATAGATACACAATGTAAGCAAATGCTCTCACTTTCAATATTGATCAACAATCAAACAGTATGCAAGCATTGCTGCTTGAAGCTCTTAAAGTACTAAACGATGAAGGTGAATTTTAGCTTTGCCTTACTCAACAACTACAAATGATGTCGACGTTTTGGGTTATTTGTTTTTATTAAGCGTGGACAAATGGTGAATTTGATGGAAACTCTTGTCACAAATCATTCGATTTTATGGCTGGAAAATGTTAAAATATATAGTGATTTATTTTATATGAATGAGATGGTTTTGTAAATTAGTGCATTGTCGAGTGTTCATTAAATGTTTGTTTGTCTGTTTGACTGTTTATTTTTCTGATTGTGTGTGTGGTTGTTTTTTTATGTTTTCTTTTGTTTTTGTTTTTAATTTTGCTTTTTTGTTTGTTTTGGGGGGGGGTTTTTGTTGGGTTTTTTTGTCTCTTTTTTTATCAATAAAAATCCATATTATCTATCATAAAAACATGTGTGAAATGTTTATCAAAGTACAATATTCATGTAATCCTTCTCATTTGTCTGACACCAGACAACAATTTCCAAACAAGCAAGTTATTTTTATGTTCTCTATGATGAATATATCTCATTCTGTAGTACATTATTTGCAAATTCATCTTTGGACTTTGTTATAATATCATTAACTTTTATGATATCGTTTTACCAGTCAAGCTGCAGGTCTTGGTCCACGGCCCATGGTGGAAGGAGCCGAAACTGATCAGGCATTTGGAATGGCAGGTAGGATGACGTTCTCAGTTAATATCTAATATTAAAAGAATTTTCTGTTCATGAGATAAAATGGCTTTAATCAAACTTATGTGGAAAATTACACCATGGACCAATTAATGCTCATAATATAAATTATGATGTTAAAGTAGTATTGTTAATCTCAGCCTTTATCTTTAACAACGTCGTTTTGTGGTTTGAATGGGGTTTTTTCCTCCACATAATTATTCTTTTCAGATAGCTTTAATCCTTTTCTCAGTGGTCTTTGACAGTTGTGAATAATCTTGATATTTTAGGATTTATTTTTCAAAAAGCTTTCTTTTATATGTCAGAATTTGACAATTTGTATTTATTATGTTGTTGTCGTTACATGCATGTGTTAAAATTATTTCAACATTTTTCCCTATAAAGATAAAAATGGAGAGCTGGAGGATTTCAATGCCCGTGTCCTCTATGATAAATTAGAGGACCAGAACCTCCACCTGGCTTCCCAACTGGCACGGCAGCAAGAAGACCTGGAAGGATTCTACAACAGAATTTGTCAGCAGAATGAGGAGTTGAAGAAATTACTGAACGATCTCGATCCAAACAAGATGGCTGCTCTAGAGGCCCGACAAGCTGCCATAGAACGAGATGGATTGCAGGGTGCTGCTGCTGGTGGCGCCATCATCGTTGGTGGAAGTATGGTGGCTGGAGCTGCTGGCTCCAAGGACAGGCCTGCAGGTAGTCAGTTATCTTTGATCAATAATGACAGATTAGAAAGCAGGCACTTGTGTAAGATTAAAATCTAAAAAGGCTTTCAGATTTTGTTTGATGCAATGTTGGTAACACAAATTCTTGTCAAAATTCTGCAATAAGAACTAGATTATAAATTCTAAATTACTCATAAGACTATTAAAACAAACTATCATTAAACCCATAGATACGATGCAAATTATTTGTTATTGATTTTCTGTAAATAAGTACATTATAAATCAAATTATTTATGAATTTTTTTTCATATTGTCTATGTGAATGTAGGACGTTACAGTGAGAATTGATTTAACTTCAAGAAATTCCTCTCATATATTCATCATTTAAGTCATATGACATTTCAAAGACTGTTCTACAGTTGTAGTTTTTCATTATTACTTTGAGATTTATTGATCTATATTTTTCCATATGATCTGGAGATATACTATTTGTTAAAGACAAATATTATTATTAAGGCTAGACAATGATAACACATATACAGTGGAATCCTGATAAAGCCAACACCCCGGACCAGAAAGATTGTTTGACTTTGACTTTCCATTATAAATGGAACACACTTAGATAAAGAACAGAAAATGTGGGACCAGCAAGAGGTGTCGACTTGGTGTGGATTCGATGGGAACCAATAGTCTGACAATAAGAATAATCTTGAGTCTCAGTCCTTCATGACATGTTTTTCTCTAAATTAACTTTGTGTTTTAAGGTGTCAGCAATAACCGTGAGGGAGATTTGATGTTAGCTCTTCAGCTTCTTCTTGATAAACTCAATGCTGGAAATATTCCATTGAGTCAGGAAATGTGGGACAAGATGCAACGAGGAGAAGCAGCTGGAACTAACAGGCAGATCAATATTACTGGTGCAGGCGCTGGGAAACAGGTAAATACATTGCTTTTACTTTTAGATAGATTGATATAATACTGGACTTCAAGCAATTCCTCTTGCTTTGCTCAAAATAGATACTCTACTTAGCCTATCAGACTTGTGCTGCATTGGACCTAGGACAGTGGCATCACGGGCTTTGACAAATAACGATACGATGATTGATATGACTATTATTATCATCAAATCATCATCATCATCATCATCATCATCATCATCATCATCATCATCACCATCATCATCATCATCATCATTATTATTATTATTATTATTATTATTATTATTATTATTATTATTATTATTATTATTATTATTATTTTTATTATTATTATTATTATTATTATTATTATTATTATTATTATTATTATTATTATTATTATTATTATTATTATTATTATTAATAATATTATAATTATTATTATTATTATTATATCCAGTTGACTAATAGTCAAGGTGAAACCATGCGTCGTCATAACGGAGAGAGGATGCAATTGGAAAGAGATTTGGCAAATGAGGAGAATGAAGCCCTTGACAATTTGCTGCAAGAACAAGATGTTAAGAAGAAGAAGATTGCAGATGAGATGGCTGATGCGTTGTCTGCTAAATTACAAGGTACTTTATAACTTTAATGTATAAGAACTTGACGATACTATACATAATAATAATTACGGTGTGCATCAGTGTTTGAAATAAAACTGATTTCTGTGTTAATCACTTTCAGTGGAATAGTAATTACAACGTTACAAATATTTGTACTTTTAACATTTTAGGAAAAAGTAACACTTGGGTGTTTACTAAATACAAACATCTCTCAATTAGGTAATATGTTTGTATCCTCCAAGTCAAATTTTGAGATTTCATATTTTAATTCAATTTGTGATGGTGTTAAGTCAAAATTGATTTTGAAAATCAAATCAAACCCTCCCTGCACCATTAAAGATGCAGCTTCTCAGCATTGCTAGATGGAGTTTATACTCGTATTTCGTATATACAATCAAGAAAACACAAGGTGTGTACAATTGAGTAAATTGAAGTTCTGTGATTAAAACAAAATAAAATTATCTAAGGTTAGAAACAACAATGGCTAAAGAAGGTTTCCATAAAAGGTGAATTCCTTCACTTCTATAAGAGATCAAAAGATAAGAAGTTTCATTTACAGATATTTGATATATCATTGTTATTGCACTATAAATTAAATTATTTTACTTTTTGTGTCAAATCAGGGGATCTGACAGACAGTGAAATCAGGGATATTCTATCGCAACACGAGAAAGATCTTCATTTGGCTTTAGATCAACACAATAAATCCAAAGACAGACAGATGGATGAATTAAGAAAGAAACTCCAAGAAAGAAGGAAAGCCCGAGAAGGTCAATTGAGAGAGAAACATACGAAGGAGGTGGGAAAATTGAATGTTAAATATTTAGACATTTAATAAGTTCATAGCAAAGTAAAGTTTATGTGTTTTTTTTTAATGTTTATCATTTTACATGTGTAAGAGATTTATGAAACGTAACAGTGAATGATGCAAAGTATAATTCTCTGTTCTTGAACGAAAAAGAGAAAAAGGGAAGAGGAGAGAGAAATTTAGGTAGGAGAGAGAGACAGAGGGAAAGAAAAAGGAATAAATTTTTTAAAGAATCTATTTGAGAGAGATATTATGTGTGTCTCTCTCTGTCTCTGTGTTTGCGTGTATATGTGTACGTGCATGTGTGTATGTATGTGTGTTTTTAAAAACCCGACTAATTGCAGGGAAAGCTCTGTTGAAATTATTGATTATTATTATTATTATGTGGTCATTTGTGATTGCATTTGTTTTTCAACTATTCCTTTTTATTCCACATGCTATGCACACTGATAACTGACTATTTGAAATCCAATGTTTCCCAGGCTGAGAATGTTGGATTACCCAAGCCAGTGGAAGGAGCCGACGACTCAGAACTCAAATTAAAGACAGAGCAGAATCTGCTCAACTCAATTCACAATGAACAAATGGCTGCCATGGCAGTGGCTGAGATGGACGCTGATCACAGCATTGCAGACCAAATAAGGAAGAAGATGGCAGCCAATATGAAAGACCAGATTGTAAGAATTGAATTGCATCTATATAGTCAAACTTATTCACAAGAGCGACAGCGTGGCACAGCAGGTTTGGTCTGTGCTTCGCACACTGAAGGTATTGCTTATCTCTGCCTGCAGTGTGGACTTGAGAAAGCAACATCGCCCTAGCTGACTTTGTGGTGTTAGACGAGGCTGAGGCCTGAGTTCACCTCGAAACAGTGTGCGCTATAACTGTGTGCCATACAAAGAGACTTGTGTTTGAGTATCCTCTTTTAAAGAGATAAGTTACCTTTAAGACTCAACTAAAGAGATCACATTAATTCAACTTTGCATGAGCTTTACTGGTTGTCTATTTAGATTATAAAAGAGCTCTAAATTATTTAACACGCCTATGAATATTTATTTGTGTTGATATTTCTTAATAAGACTTTGTTGAAGTCTATGAACCGAGCCATAATCAGAGATCTATAGAATCTCTAATAATGAAAGAAATAAACTGCATCAGTGCTTTTCATTAAAAAGACAAGTATGCTTCTCCATGCACGTGGAACTCTTTTAATTGTAGACTTAAGTCTTTTTCATGTGTTTTAATATGGAAGAAATGTCTAAAGACTGAATTGCTTTACAGAGAATTTTATGATTGAGTTTTATAACATTTTTGTAAGTGCATGTGTGTGTGTGTGTGTGTGTGTGTGTGTGTGTGTGTGTGTGTGTTTGTGTTTATTTATGAATTGATTGTAAAGATGCTTAGGAGCTATTGAAAAAATTATCGTTATCAGTGGTAATAGTTAAACTTAAAGATTGAACTTGTTTCTGTTTGGTTTTGTTTTGTTTTTGTTTTGTTTTGTTTTTTTGTTGTTTTTGTTTTGTTTTGTTTTGTTTATTTTGTTGGGGGTTTTTTAGTGAGCTTTAATCAGAACATTTGTTTGTGAAAAAATCTGAGTCCAATTTTCAGCATCTTTTTAATGTCTCATTTCAACAGGAATCTGTCAACTCACAGGATATGATATCAGACGAAGTGGCAAGTCAGCTTTTGAAGAAGCAGCAAGATATGGAAAATCAAATGCAAAATCGATTCAATAAACAGAGAGAGGATCAATTAAAACGTCTTAGAGAAAACATGGAGAAAAAGAAACAACAGAAACGACGAGCTCTCCAACAGCAACATGAACAAGAACGGGCAGAGGTATGGGTGGATTGCATTTGTTTATTTTCTTCCTTTTAGTATCTGTCTTTAAAGAATCAACATGAACAACACTGTAAAGAGATCATCCCATTTGATTTAAATATTAAAATAAGATCTAGAAATCTGCAATAAAGACATAATTGCTATTTACGTAGGAAAAAAAAATAGAAAAGAAAATTTAAATTAATCAAATATCTTAATTTTCAGATGAATAGAGATGATTCTGATACTTTTTTTTCTGGGCAAGATTATTGACCATTGCTGCTCAATTGAACAATGCGGGTTATTCCTACTGACTTGTTATTAAATACTCTCTAAGTCTCTAAGTAATGAAGATGACTTTTTCTTCTTTGGCAACTTTTCTTATGAAAACTTGTTCTTTGCAAGAATCTGTGTTTTAATGACTTATGTCGATTTCTTGCCATTTTCTGTCTTTGTAGAGCCTCCCTCACAAATATTTTAATTTTTTTTTCAGTTATCACAAAAACTTACCCAAGATGGCCATTTAGAAGACAAAGATCACATGTTAAAGGCTCTTGACATGCAGCACCAGCACGAGAAAGAGGCTCTTATGGCCGAGCTAGAGTCCGAGGAGAATGAACAGGGGAGACAATTGTCTAAAGCCCTTGATGACGATCACACGATGGCACTCAAAGATGCTCACAGAAAATTATCCAAAGAGGTGGGAGTTTTGTGTTGTAGATATATTGACTTCTATTTATATTTATATAATTTTGTCATTTAAAAAAAAAAAATACAATTTGAACATTTTTTTATCAAGTTGGTATATTATACCCTTTGGTTATTATATGAGTAGAATTTAAGTCAAATTTCGGATTGAATTTACATATATTAATCTGCAGAGTGTCTCAGGAGGGAAAGTTTGCATAAATTAAGTGATTATCTTTTTATTATCCTGATATCAATGTAAAGAAACATCTTGTATTTTTTTTGTGGGAATTGTTTTGTGGGTTCTGGGGCTTTTATGGATTTTTTTTCTTGTTTGTTGTTTGTCGTGGATTTTTGTTTGTTTTTCTTTACTGTTTTTTTTTTAAGGGGGGATGGTTTGTCTTTTTTTCCCTTTGTTGAAGCTAATCAGTTATTTAATGCATTTTATTTATTTCCTTTTTCGTAGCTACTCGAGAGTACTCCACAAAATGATCGTCTGGCCGCTCAAAGAATACTTGATCAGTACCAGAGAGACTTGGAATCACTAGACAGAGATATGCAGTCAGAGAGAAACAAACGAATGAGTGACATTCAAGCCAAACTTGCTGCCAAGAGAGAAAGAAGGATGAGAAATGGTGCCAGAAACCTGGAAGACCTGGTGGCACAGAGAGTGGTGGAGGAGCAGGCAAGACAGATCCAAGGCTTGGCCACTAAGACAGATGGACAGTATCTAGATCCTGATCTACACCACATGCCTACTCTCAGCTATACGGAGACCAGCAAAGAACAAGCTATGAAGAAAGAGCAGGTAAAGTTTTTGTCTCGAAAAAAAATAATGTGAACGCTTCTTTTCATTTATGTACTCATAGGCATATACGTAAATACACTAATATTAATCTTTGTTTGTCCCTTTACAGGGCTACCTCATGAGATCCTATTTTGTATAATAAAAATGTATTACTTTAATATGAAAAAAATTGATGAAATAGATTGATAAGTAAATGAATACAGAAATACTTAGTTGGATATAGTCATAAAATATGACATGCAATGTTTTATCTCTGCACGAATATTTCCAAATATTATTAGCTTATGGCAACGTATAGAGGAGTCTTATTTTATTGATCCATGTTCAATGAATGTTTGCCACTGTCATTATTTTTAATGATTGGTTCACAATTGATTTTTATCCAATAACTATTTGGTGCGTTACAGGAGAGAGCTTTAGAAGATATCAAGAAAAGACATCAAGCAGAGAGGGATCAGCTTGCTGCAAAATTAGACTCTGAAGCTCAAAAACAAGAACATGATTATGACAAGGAAATGGACAACCAGATAGAACAGGCACTTAGGGAGAAGAAGAGCCGACATGCTGCAGAATTGGCAGCCAGGAAAGACCTGAGCCAGGAAGAGATGGCTGCAGTAAGGAATTAAATAAATATTAAGTTACATCTCGTTTTCAGGAAGTACAAATTTGTCACTAATTTATCTTCATCAATTGAATTTTGGTTGTCTCATAAACTTTCATATGGAGAAGCACCCAATCACCTAGCAATATGTTTTTTTTTGGTTTGTTTGTTTGTTTTTTTTTTTGCTTGGGGGGGGGGGGGGGTTGTCTCAAGACACACCTGTTCCCAACTTCTTTTTCGTCTTCCTCTCCCTCTGTCTCAAGAATATACTTATCTTGGTTCCTGGAATTTGACATGCCCAAAGTAATCAAGCTTTAGTTGTTTTGTTTGTTTGTTTGTTTTATTTGTTTTGTTGTTTTGTTTTTTTGTAATTATCCCTTGGAGTGTTGATTTAAATCCAATTCTAAGCAATACTTACTTCAATTTTTTTTGGAGGAGGGGTGGGGGCTTTCTCATTTTCCAGTGTGTTCTCACAATTTTCTCGCAAAACTTCTTTTCAAACGCAATGATCTTTTTACATTTGCATTGTTGATCAAACAAATGTTGTATCAGTTTAAAAACATACAAAAATATGTAGTAGGAAAAAATAATAATTTTGAAATGGACAATGGTCAAATGTAAGATATGTAAGACAATTCCAGAAAAATATAGAACAGAAAGAAAATAATTATTTACAAATTTCAAAGTTACGTCAGACAGGTAGATGGGCATCCAAGGACACAAAGCATGTAGATATCTAAGTATCTATTCTAAAATAAAAGACTGCTTTTGGCAATTCTGTTGATTATACGACATCGTCAGCTGTATGAATGTGCCTTGGCTGAAGAAATTGGACAAATATTCAGGGTGGAGGATGGACACTATCCCATACACCTGACACGTCATAGATATGGCAGGTTTTCGTGGTGCATAGAGAAAATATATGCATTCTTCAGTTAAGTTTATTACAGCCATGTAAATGTATTTTGAAAGATGTGACATGAGTTATTATTTCTAACTCTTGAATGTATATGATTCAATGTACATAATTTTAGATTGTTCCATATGTTTTGTGAGTTACTGTATGTCCGGACATTAGCAACACAAATGAAATACTTATGGTTATCAATATATTTAATTTTTTAATAGTTAATGGCCGCCCATGCCAGAGAAGTTGATGAACTAGCCCAGAGAATGGAAAATGAGAAAGCAAGACAACAACTTGCCATAAGAGACCAGCTGGCAGAGAAACGCCGTCGTCGTATGGAGGAGTTGAGGCGACGTCAAGATGCTGAATTGATGGGAGAGATGTTGGAACAGAGGAAAGAGCTTGACGATGTTAGAGTGGATCAGGTAGGCTCTTTCAACTTTTTAAAAAGGTATCCTTGTATCCATTGCACTCAATCTTAAATTTCCCTCTCTCCATTTTCTCGTTATCAATTATTAGAATTAAAGATATTTTTTTTTCCTTTTACATTTTCACCTGGTATCATCTCTAAATCGTTAAGTGGAAAGGGTGGAGAAAGAAGAAGGAGAAGAAGAATAAAAGATGATGAAGAAGAAGAAGAAGAAGAAGGAGAAGTCGAGGAAATTAGGGAGGAGGAGGAGAATGCAACAATTATCCTGAGGATGGATTTGTTGTCCACTTCTTTATTTACCTCAAGTAAATTTAATTAAGTATACTTGCATCCCTATTGTAACATATGATTTCTTTCTCATTATTTTTTACATTTATCCAATGGATTACACAATACAGATACTTTGGTTGATGTGTTAATACATAGAATTATTTTTTACAGGCCAAGATGATGGAAAAGAAAGCAATTGAGGATGGAATCCGTGAAAATGGCCAAGAAGTTTCTGATAAGGTCGTGCAGGCTGTACTAGCACAACGCCATGCCCAGGTAAAGAGATTATTCTACTGGGGTTTTTTTTCTAATACAGAGGCACATTTAATCAGTACTCTACTAAGTTCATTTCATCTCATAGTCATTATATATATTTATTTCAATTTGCAGGGGAGGTGGAATTGATATTGAGAAATAATTGTTTGTTTTCTTTGGTCTTTTCAGTGTGCTTTGTCAAACTTTCTGTAACCAGAATAAGTTCAATTTAACTAGACAGGCCAGGGACTAATCATTTCTCGAGCAAACTTTTTTATAATTGCTCTGTCATATTAGAATGTCATATGTCTACCAAGCAAATGATTATGTAGAATGCTATATTTGGTTTACCCCTATTTTTATGCAACTGTGATGATTTAGGGTATTATATTATACACATTAATTGTTTTTCTGGAACAGGAATTACGGGATTTGGAAAATGAGTTTGCTACCCGTAAGAAAGTCATTGTTGATGATGCCATGGGTCAGCTTAATCAGAAGTATGACAAACTGCGAGATGAGCTTGCCAAGAGACATGCACAAGAACTTGCTGCTCTTGAGGTTAGTCAGATTACCCCTATGTATAATATTTGATCAAATCTTTTATGTTACAGATCACATTGCGTGCGTTTTGTCAAATTTGTTTCTTGTCATTGTTTTGTCAGTTATTTATTAATTTAATTTTAAAAAGTGCACATGTGGTTAAATATTTCAACTTGGTATTTTATTGGGAATGAAATTGACCCTGAAAGTTGAATTTAAGGCCGTTTTTATAAAATAATGCTGTCTTTATTTCGGGGAATCATTCAACTTCGAAACAAAATTGAATTTCGAAATTTTGATAATTTTGACTTTATACTCTTTTCTCTTACATGTTGTATTTAAAGGTCGTTTTTATTTCATATTTTTGTGTAGAAATTGTCTCTTAGTCCTGAGGAGAAACAGGAAAAGAGATCTGAGCTTCTAAATAAACAGCAGATGGAATTGGCCAAACTAGAAATGCAGTTGTCTGAAGAGGAGAAAGAGTTAGAGAGAGGCGCTCTCAAGGATTGGGAGGTAGAATTTGCAAGGGCCAAACTTGCTTTGAAAGAAAAGCATTACAAGGTAAGCGTTGCATGACATGAATTTAAAATCAAAAGATGTACAACATTTTTTAAAAAATAATCATTCATATTTTAATATTTTGAGATGTGCTGGGACATCTTCCGCTTTGGAATTAGATAAATGACAAGATGATCTCGTTCAAAATAACAGCTTTGAATAAGAAGTTTGCAAGAGAAAGACCAAAGGGAATTCTTTTCCCTTAGGACTCAATATGTCTACTTATACAACATTTGACGATGTTCAGCCCTCAACAACCTCGTGTAAGCTTATTATGTGACCATCCACACGAAACATTATTATTTTATTTTGTTTTGTTATTTTAGATATGAAAGCATGTAACATCTTGAACATTTAAAAAATGTTTCTGTTTATCAATCTTAATTCAGGAATTTGCCGAAGCCTTACGTAATTTCGACCCTGATAATGATGCTGTCAAGTCTTCAGAGGACGCTGCTGGAGAGTTGGAGAGAGTTCGAGCTGAGTTAGACAAACAGAGGAAGGCAAAGGAGGAAGAAATGAAGAGAGAGCAAGATGGTAAAAATTGTGTATTATTAATTTTTCATTAATAATAGCAAAATACCAGTAATGTCAACCTTCTGATTTACTTTGCTATTTTTATCATCTCTATGGTGAAAACAAATCGGTCTTTCCCTGTAAAAGAAATGTTTATTGTCCATCTAACTTTACTGTAGATATTACTTCAATTGGCGATAAATTTCAGAGAGATAATCGATCATGCTCATAGATGTTGCTTTGAGGGAGAAAATACATGAAATTTGGACGGGAATAGATCTGCACAGTGCGCAGGATGGGGAAAAATAACAATATCCCTGAAGCCATACACTTGTAAGTTTTGCTGTTAAAGGGGTCGCACTCCTGCACTGAAACATAATACCACTGATCAGAGTCCAGACCTCTTACTGTGAGCAGAATTTCTCAGAGTCATGAGTGTTTACAGTATCAAACAGCATTGTCACATTGTTCTTTTGACAAATTATCAAAGAGAATCTCACGTCATGAGTCCCAAAACATAAGTTTCCATTACTATGGTTGCAAAATTTTTGAGTGATATAAGATGACAAATACCTTACCTTTTTGTCCTAAGATTCTTTGTTAACAGATGGAATTTTTTTAATATTAATTTATTTTTGGCCAGATGGTATGTCTATTTTCTTGTTTCTTTTCAAAAATTTTAATGAATGATCATAAACGTTGTTTATGAAGTATTCACAATTTTGGCATCATTTTTCAATGCATTGAGATGTATCTGTAAACTATATCAACATTTTGAATACTATTTATTACAGCTTTCGAGAAGTCAGAGACAAGGAGACTTGAAGCAGAAATGGCATCTTTTGCACAGAGCCTAGAACTTGAAACAGAACAAGAAAAGGCCAAATATGAACGCAACATTGAAGCCCTTAATAAGCGTAAGGATGATTTGGTGAAGGAGAAAAAACAAAAGTTAAAGGTTTGTGATCTGCATCTGCTTTTGTTTTGTTTTTTTTTGTTTTGTTGGTCTTTTGGGAGTTTTTTGTTATTGGAAAGGGGGGGGGGGGGGGGGATTAGGTTTTGTTTGTGTTTTTTTTTTGTTTTTTTTTTTTTTGTAGGTCCATGAAATGTAATGGTGGTAATGGTAGTAGATTTATATAGCGTCTTTCTCCTAAGCCACTTTTTTTCATACCACCGCAAACAATTGCGTCTCGTAATCGGAATCTATTGGTCAGAGAAGACAATTACAAATACTGATCTCTATGAAAGAACAAGGGTCCAACACCTAAGTACAATAATAAAGGAACAGTGATGGAGGCTGTTTGGTCACATCTTACATTGAGAAGATAACATCCCAGTCCAAACTGCAATCATCATCATTGCCTTTTTCACCCTGGGTCAGGGTATAGGCCACAGACAAACAGTTTCCATCCTTCTCTATCCTGAGCCAACTTTTTTATCTCATTCCAGGTCTTACCACTTCTCTGTATATCAGCTTCTTTAATTCTTCTCCATGTTCCTCGTGGCCTTCCCCTTGATCTTCTGCCCTTAGGGTTCCAGTCCAATACTTTCTTTGTTATAGTTGAGTCATTCTTTCTAAGCGTGTGTCCAATCCACCTCCATCGTCTTCTTCCTATATCCTCTCCCACTGGTTTCTGCTGTGCTCTTTTCCATACTTCTTCATTTTTTATTCTATCCATCCATTTTATTCTGAGTAGCTTACGCATGCACCTGTTTACGAAAATCTGTACCCTCCTTATACATGTCTGTGATGCGTTCCAAGTTTCACATCCATACAGTAGGACAGACTTCACGTTTGAGTTAAAAAGTCTTAGCTTTAGTTGAAGGGAGATATCTTTAGTTCTCCAAACTCTGTTCAAAGATGTGAATGCAGCCTGTGCCTTTCCTATTCGTGCTTTCACCTCTGCTTCCGTGCCTCCATCCTTGTCAATTATACTTCCGAGATAGCAGAAAGTGTCTATATCTTCGAGTTCCTGATCTTTTACTTTGATCTGCTCCCTTTGACGCGTACCTATCCTCAAGACCTTTGACTTTGCAGGGTGAATTCTTAGACCAATTGATTCCGAGAGGCTGTTTATAATTGTGGTTTTTGCTTGCATCTGGTCCTGGGTGTGGGACAGAAGAGCCAGATCATCTGCAAAATCCAGATCATCCAACTGTGTCCAGGGGGTCCACTGTATCCCATTTCTTCTCCCTTTGGAGGTTTCCTTCATTAGCCAATCAATGGCAAGGATGAACAGGAATGGTGAGAGCAAGCATCCCTGCTTGACACCAGTCTTAATTTCAAAGCTGTCAGTAAGCTGATCTTCATGTACAACCCTGCAACTTGATCCTTCATACATTTCCTTAATGAGGTTTACTATCTTTTCAGGGAGTCCATAATGTGCCAGAATTTTCCACAATGTTGCTCTGTCAATACTGTCGAAAGCCTTCTCGTAATCCAGAAAGTTGACAATAAGAGGAGAGTTCCATTCTATAGACTGTTCTACTATGACTCGCAGAGAGGCAATCTGGTCGGTGGTTGAACGGTTTTTCCGAAAACCTGCCTGTTCGTCCCGCAGTTTAGCATCTGTTGCATTCTTAATTCTCTCTAAAATAATACGGTTGAAAACCTTTCCTGGGATAGAAAGAAGAGTGATGCCTCGATAATTATTACAATTACTGAGGTCCCCTTTCTTTGGAAGCTTGATAAGATGTCCTTCCTTCCAATCCTTTGGGAATATCCCGTCATTCCAGATTCTCTCAAATAGTGGGTGCAGGGCCTCAGCATTTCTTTTCGCATCAACTTTTAGAGCCTCCGGTGGAATCTGGTCTGGTCCAGCAGCTTTCCCCCTTTTCATCTTGTTAATGGCACCCACAATCTCTGCTATCGATGGTGGATCACAGCTAATTGGTAGCTCATTCCTTGCAGGCAAAATTTCTGGCTGGTTGTCTGGTGGTGGTCTGTTCAGAAGGCAGTTGAAATGTTCCCTCCATCGTTCAGATTGAGCCTCTTTTCCAAAAATAGTTTTCCCATCTTTGTCTTT
This sequence comes from Berghia stephanieae, assembly GCF_034508935.2. NCBI lineage: Eukaryota > Metazoa > Mollusca > Gastropoda > Nudibranchia > Aeolidiidae > Berghia > Berghia stephanieae. Next base: position 43,462,386 of record NC_088361.1, read on the forward strand.
GACTGGTACCTCTGGTTTCCCATATTTTCCAGCAAGTGTCTTGGTAGTTTGATAAAGGATCTTCATGTGTCCTCCAGTCGCTGCTGCTTCTGCTTTCTCTGCAAGTCTGTTCATGAATGCTTCCTTGTCTTTCTTCACAGATCTTTTGACTTCCTTAGCTGTGGCTTGATACTGCTCTTGTGCCTCCAGTCTTGAAGCCCTTGTTCGGCTTGCATTCACTTGTTCCTTCCTTGTTCTCCTCTTTTCAATAAGGTCCAAGGTGGTTGGACTTATCCATTCTTTATGTTCCGATTTCTTTACCCCCAATACCTCGTGGCAAGTTGTTATGTAGACTTCCTTGATCTTTGCCCAATGTGACTCTACATCTATGTCCTCCTCGAGCTCAGTAAGAGGTTGGAATCTATTACTCAATTGTAGTTTGAATTCCTCATTCTTTTCCCCATCAAGTGCATTCACCTCGAATTTTCTTCTTGTATGTGATCTGGCCCCGTGTTTTCTGAGTCGGAGCTTAAGCTTTGCCAATAGCAGGTGGTGGTCTGATCCAACATCTGCCCCTCTCCGTACTGTCACATCTTCCAATGAACGTCTGAATCTACGAGAGATACAAAAATGATCAATCTGATTCTCTGTCACACCATCTGGTGAGACCCAAGTTGCTTTGTGGATCCTCTTATGGGGGAACACTGATCCTCCAATCACCAAACTGTTGAATGCACAGAAATTTGCAAATCTCTCTCCATTATCATTCATTTCTCCCATGCCATGACGTCCCATGATACCTTCATAGCCTACGTTATCCTGTCCCACTTTTGCATTAGCATCTCCCATCAATATGTTGATGTCTTTCCTTGGCAACTTGTCAATGACTTGTTGTAGCAGACCATAAAATGTATCTTTGTCCTCATCTGTTGCATCATTTGTTGGGGCATAGATCTGTACAATGTTCATGCTGATCTTCTTACTCCGTGTTGTAAAGGACGCCATGATGATCCTTTCTCTGCATTGTTCCCATCCTCTCAGTGACTTCTGGGCAAACTTGCTTAGAATTATTCCTACTCCCTGTGTATGAATCCCGTCCCCTCTCCCTGAATATAAAATCTTCTCCCCAGACTTGAGGTGTTTATGTCCGGATTGTATCCAGTGGGTTTCGCTTACTCCAAGTATATGCAGCCTGTATCTTCTCATCTCAGTCACAACTTGAGAGCTTTTTCCTGCTTCATACATGGTGCGAATGTTCCACGACGCAATTCGAAGCTGCTTGTTTGGCGAAGACGTCATCGGGTCAGCAGAGTCCTTTCGGCTTTGTCTGTTGTCCTTCATAAATTCTGTAATTCCAGAAACTCTTCGGTCGCCCAAGCTAAAAAAAGGATTTAGTTTGTCTGTCTGTGTTTCTGTAACGGTTTGAGTTTAACGGAAAGGGGTGTTAACCCTTTGCCAACCCCCAACCTGGAGGACCAGGTGACTCAAAGATGGGGGAATCACACACCATTAGTCGCCTTTTACGACACGCTGGCTTGGCGTTGGGCTATTCTTGACCCTCTCAGTTGAGGGACCCCGGACACCACACGGGGTCCAAACTGCAATGACAGAATATTTCCTTCATGTCAACAAATATGTAGGGAAACCACCAACATCAATAGTAACTACCCTGAACCAGGACCTCTCTACAGAAATTTATATATTCAGATGAGGCCGAATTAATCCCTGAAGAACTAAGAAAAACTGCAGTACCCTCCGTACTAAAGTCACAACAAGATCTTGACAGCCTCAAAACTCTGGCCCAAGACCATGACCAATGGAAACAATTAACAACTTGGATAGAGAAAGCAGCGTTGCTCATCAAGGTTTTTTTAAATATGTGACTGAATCACACAATTCTCAGCAAGCTTCATTCAGACTGTGAGGCTTACTTCTACTACTACTAATGAAACACTTAAAATGCACAATATCTACTTACACACATACAAAAAGGAAAATATTTTAAAATGTCAACAACAACAAAAAATGCTTCAAATATTTTTTTCTTAAGAGTTTTTTCAAAAGTCTTTTAAACTCTCAAGACTAATAATGAGACTCACAAATGGAGGAAAGATATTCCAGGTCTGTGTCCAAATTTACTGAAAGATTCATCACCAAAACATCCGAATTGGGTATTTGGGATGTTTATCACCGAGAACGACCAACAGTTTGATTCATTGTTGGTTGGTATTTTTTATATGAATACTTTTTGCATCAGTGTTTGGTTGGATACACTTTTTCTGTTATAGTAGTTGTTATGGAGAAATGTGCAGGCCCACTGTTGGACTTTTTAAAACCGGTTTATGGCTTTCTTGGGGCCCACACACTGCAGCTGTATTCCAAGCTTGGTCTTACCAGTGTGGTATGGCATTGTTCTTTTATTGTCTTGGAACATGATGAAAAGTTATACTGGGGAAAGTTTAGCTTGTTGTTTGCTTTGTGACAAATTTGTCCATATGATGGTTCCATGACATTTTGCTGTCCAATGAAACCTCTAGGTACTCAGTGGCATAACACTCCATAAGCTACTTTAGTCGATCTTACGTGTTCTTTTGCTTTATGATTCACAAAACCTTCTTTGCTTATTTTATTGTGTGTGTTTGTGTGTGTGTGTGTGTGTGTATATGTATATGTGTGTGTGTGTGTGTGTGTGTGTTTTATCAGTATTTATCTTATTACATTACTTCACTTCTTTTAAAACCCGCAAAAAACTCTCATGCCTCGTCAATTTTGTGAATCTATATTTTTAAGTCAAGTGTTTAAAGTCCAGAATTATTGTTTTAAAGATTGATTCAGCAATGTTATTTTTAAAAAGTACAATCTTATTATGTTTTTAAAATGTCATATTTTTTATACTTTTATTCTTGACAATTTTTCAGGAGGAATTAGACAAAATCCAGGCTAATGGTGGAAGTAAGGAGGAGAAAGAGCAGATGATAAAGGAGCATGAAAAGGCAGTTAACCAGATTGTGTCCAAGATGGAAGCTGATCGTCTGCGAATGCAGAGTAATTTGCAGGACAAGTTAAAGAAAAAGAAGGGAGAGAAGTTGAAAGATCATGAAGCTGACGTTAAAAACAATCTTGAAGACCAAAGGAGAGAATTAGAATCTGCCCAAAGAAATGAAAGAGAGAGAATGCTTGGAGATGAGGTAAAATGCTGGAGTAGATATATAAACATATTTTTTTTTTTAAAGTGAAACTCTCTATTTCTCTATAAAGTGCATCATGCACTTACAAAAGTGAGTCCAAAGGATGAGTTTGTGCATTTTATGCACATTGAAGAAAATAGGAGCTGTGACCTGAATTAGTACATAGCCCTGACCTTATCAATAACCATCATCATAAATAAAACAAAGTAGTTCAAAAGGGTCAACTTGGGGTCAAAGTGACAAAAAAAAGTTTGTGGCATATGTTACTTGATAACAGATAGTATGGGCCAGTTGAAAAAGTGTATGGCTTATTGTATTTTGCGGGGGGTTTTTTAATTTAAAAAGAGTTGTTAAAGGGATTGCGGTTTAAGAGGGTTGGAGGCTGCTTATTAGGGTTGGTGTGCCTAATAGGAATAATAAAATAATTGGACTTTTAATTCTATTCCAACTCGACGTAATGAAGATATATGTGGAATTAAGGATGAGCTATTGAGTGAATGCGTTTGATGCCAATTCAGTCCCTTGATTGGTGACAAAATGATAATTACAAGGACGGAAACATATGGGATTGTCTTTCATCTAAGCGTTCACGTGAGCCAGTGTGATTTGCCTTGAGAAATGTTTTTTACATCTAAGTTGCCCTTATAATAGTATTCACTGTGTTGCACACAACTAAAAGACAGAGTCGGTGACAAACGCATTCCTTTTATACATTTTTTGTAAAACACACTCACTACTACCAGAAAAAGAAAAAAAAAATAATTGCAAATAATTTTTATTTTCTTTTAATTCTTTGCATGTCCCCAGATATTGAAGATCAATGAAACCTTGAATGAAGACAACTTGATCACTCAGACGAAAGCACAACCTGTGGCTGCCAGTATGGAGAGCAGCCAACCAGTCACTGGTGGATCAGATCAGCCAGACAAACCCATGCCCAGTGCATACAATATGGCTGCACCATTGAATGAAGCTGAACTCATCAATTTGCTGATGGCCTCTCCACTCTACAAGAAACTAGAGGACATGAAAAATACTGTGGCGAATGGGAACTTTAAATCTGCACCTGGTGTTTCAAGTGGTAAGAGAATTGAGTTTTTGAGTCTTTCAGACCTTGATTTTGATGAGTTAAAGCTAGTATAGTGAAGGATATTTTTTTAACCTAGATATAGAACTCAAGAAATACTTTTTATTTAAAAGTTTTGTTTTTAAAATTCAAACTGCATGGCTTTTCCTTTCCTTATCCTTCAATCGTGAAAAAAACACTAAGAATGAGATTAAATGTTATTTATTTTATTTGTAGGTGATGGTTTTGTAGATGACAAGGAATCTCAATGGGATGGTGACAAAGAACTCAAACCGGTTGACCTCAACAAACTCAACGCAAGAGCATTTGTTGTGTACAAATTTGGTTCATTTGTGGCAAACTTGATAAGTCGTCGATGCAATCATCCTCCTGTCACTATCCTCTTGGCTGAAACTGTACCAGCAAATCCGCAGCTGTCCAAAAACTGTTATCACAACTCATTCTCATTTGATGCCAATAACCGAATCCTGTATCTCCGTCAAGCTCGACTTGACAATGTCGGAGAATTCTCTCTCATCTTGAGCCACTGCCTGGCACACATTAAATCTGGTATGTGATTTTCAGCTCATAAAATGATACCTTCGTGAATCTTTATTTTAGAATCAAGTTACTGAATAGCATTAATTTACTTATAAGAAAATTATTCTTTGATTTTTGTTTTTAATTTTATATACATGAAATTGATTCTATCAGTAATAGATAGAATTTTGATATGATATATGCAAGACATTTTTATATCTTAAATTCTTTTCTAATTAAATCTTTGAAAATTACATACATAATACGCAGTGATTTAATAGCATGACTACATCAGATCAGTCACTCTTTAGTTGAAGGGTATTGAATAAAAATTATTATAATAGCGTTTTTTAAAAAACAACTAGCAAAGTACCTAAACAAAACCTTTTTTTACCTCAAAATCCTTCTTCTGCTAACACAATCAAATAAGTGTTTGTTTTTTGGTTCTCTTCGAAGCTGTTTATAATTATTTTTGCTCAAAACTTTTCATAATCACAGCTTCTAGCAATTTGGTGTTCACTTTCATTCTTTAGTAATGGTATTTTAGTTGTTTATCTCAACTGAAAGTTTAGCTTATTCCCAACAATAATTGATTAAATGTCTCTCGATGCAAAATGTGTCAGTGTCAGTTTAAGGATAACGTTAATGTGCCAATAGTTAAAGTTTCAAATGCTATTCGTTTATATAGCTATAAGATAATGTGTGAAAACAACATGAAAATGATTATATTTGTTTGTATTCTGTCAGGTGATTTACGGGATGACACAAATCCGGACTTTGTTCGTGAATATCAACGGGCTCTCACAGTTCTCTGTGACGACTTCTTCTTGTCAAAGATCCAAAGACCAGAGCAAGATGACAAACCACCAGTGCACATTGAGCCAGCTGCAGCCAGCCAGATGCTTCAAGCTATGTTCGATGGAAGTCCCAGTGAAGATGCAAAGACAGAAATGATGGAAGAATTGTTAGGAGTCAAGCTGAGACCAAACACAATGAGAGATGGAGCTAAACTCACTCAGGAACGAGTGGCTGAAAGGTTTATTTGATATGATAAACCCCTTTGATAAATTTTTACATTTAGAATTCACATAATGTTCTGAGAAATAGCTGCAATGCATCGCCCATTAAAATTGAATAATTAAACTTAAATCAAATTATGAAGATAGAATGGTTGAAAAAAAGCATTACTAAATTCAATGATATACAAAATGATAAGTATTCTTTTGTATCATTCATTGCAATTGGAAACATAGCCATTGATAAGATAGCTACATATTTGTCATGACATCAATATCTCTTGTTTCTTATCATGCATTCACGACATGACCAATAGCTGATATCACTGAGTAAATGTGGCTGTGGTTTTAGGAGTTTTATAACAATCCTCAACCTGTATCCTTATCAATCCTGCTAAACATGCCGGTTTTCTGGCTTTGATATGAGAAAGCATACAGTGACACCAGTAAATTTGGCAACAATGGAGAACCCGTCAAATTTCTATAGATTCCCAGTAATGCTTCATCAGTTTAAATTATATTAAATTATACGTTTCTTGAACAGCATACTCTCAGTTGAGCACTTATCGACCAAACATCATCAGAATAAAGTTGACAAGAGCAATAACGCATTAATTGCTCATTATGTGTATCTTTGTTTTTTGTCTTTTGTTGTTGTTTAGTTGGGTTTTTTTTTGTTTTGTTTTGTTTTGTTGATGTTTATTTTAATTTGTTTTTGTTGCAGCTTTGTTGTTGTTTTGATGGGTTTTTTGGGTTGTTTTTTTTTTTTGTTTGTTTTATTTTGTTTGTTTTTTTGTTTGTTTGTTTGGGGTTTTTTTTGGGTTTTTTTTGTTGTTTTTTTTTTTTTTTGGGGGGGGGGGGGGGGGACGGGTTTATTTTACTCTTACACGCTAATAGTTAATCATTGAGAAATCATTAATTAGACTTTTCAAACACCAAAGTGTTATTTGTCGATTAAATTGGAATAAAAGGAGATGGGTCATGGTGTCTCACACTTTTATTTTTATTATTTTGGCATTTTAGTATTGAAACAAAAGCTAAAATTTGAATTGTATGTTGACCTTGTTGCTTGGCAAATTAGATGTTGAAAAACACTGGAAAGGTTTATAAACGAATGTGAGGAAAACTTACTGTATTGAAAGTGAATTTGATGAGAAAAAGGTCAGTTTTAAAATCTAATTATTTGTTTTCCCTCAGACTTGCCAAGCAATCCAACTTTGCATCCCTTAACAAGCTCCAAGCCATGCTGGGTGACACAGAGGACAAAGTGCATCAAGCAAAGGCCCAGGGATCCAACAAGGGAGCGCACGAACGACTGGCTGCCCTCAGCAGCAAATTCTCTACAGGTGAGATCTCACTATCTTAATATCATGTGTAAGGGTCGTGGTAGTCGAACTATGAATTTTTTTTGCATACAAGACACACAAACAAGTGTTTTGGCCATGTTTTCAGTATCTCTGTATAATTGCACTTCAGAGCCTAATTCCTAGATCGATAAAAATTCCTGTTGTGCTTTTAAACAGAAACAACTGTACCTAAATCTTGAGCAGACTAGGAATATTTTAGTACCCAGTCATAACGTTCAATTAACTGGAATTCTATTGGGATACGGTTTATCTTAATAAACATTTTGAATATTTAAAAATGCAAGGCAGGTAGCCAGTAACTGAGGTTGGACAGATTGGAGCCAAACGGGTTAAGTTTGTTTCCACAAAAATTTTGACATGGATAGAGTAGCAATACTAAATTTTATACCACCTCCTTTAATTTGTACATAAAAATTGACTAACCTAATTCTTTCTTATACTATTAATAAAGTGTCAGATCTGATGCACATTTCATTGGTCATGTCACTCCAACCCTATTTTATGATCCACATTTCACATTCGCCCTCCTACCACTTCTTATAGTTATAGAGATCTCTTACAGATGTGTCTTTCATTGACCTCTTCTCCATTATATTTTCCCTTTTACTTTTAGATCCGATTCTACATCATTCATTCTGTAAATGTGTAAATATATCATCTGTCTCGTTCTGATCACCTTGATGGTTGTTGGCTTTGTCCTGATCTGAGAGAAGAATTTATTTCTAAGTTTACCCTTCCGTGATTTACAATAAAAATAGTCCAGAAGAACCATGAGTCTCTTTTCACAAACAGTTTATAATTACCCAATGCTAATACTGTCTGCGGCGAATGTTTATGTGTGGGACAAAATTTCAAGTTGCAATCTCTTAATTTTATACATTTGATTTCTCTTTCCTTTCAGCCAAACCCTCGACAAGTGATGAAGCTCCTATGTCTTTCGTTATGGCCAACATGACTGGGAATGCTCTATACCAATCATTCGAAAACTTTCTGGATCAATCACAGCCACAAACTCATAAAGAAGAAACAACAGACAATACTCAGGTGAGAGACTGTTCTCTGAACAATTTTTCAGAGTTTTTAATCCTATGCATTTCTCTGGTTGTATATATCTATTACTTATGTCTGGAAATTTATTTTGTTTTTGTATTGTTATTCCCATTACTGTATGTAAGAATTATGAAGTTGAATCAGTTTAACAAATTATTACTTGCTTAAACCTGGATTTTATATATTAAGTACCAATGTACAATGAATACAGACTTGGCGTTAGTTTGATGAACTTAGTTGCTGAGGATTTTGGTTACTTTTGTAATTTGTATCTACAGGACAAAATCGATACACTGAGCTCAGACTTTGCACAAGTGAGTATGAATCTAGTGAAGAGTGGTGAACAAGCTCGACTTCTGGAGGAAGAACTTTCTTCACAAATGCAACTCCTAGACAATGCAAAGGGCAAGGAGCATGAAGTACATAAGGAAAAAATACAGGTATAGCACATATGTGAGATTAAATTTTGGTGGAAACTCACTAATTTGATCTTAATTTACACTGTTAAAGTAGCATTACTTTTAATGAATATACTTGGAGGATCTCGTTAAGATTGAATGTTATCAAAATGGAAAAGGCAGGATGGTGAAAGGGTTTGAGGGAGGGGGGTGCATTAGTTGGAAATTCGGGAAATAATTGTATAATTGAAGTAAAACTGTCAAGTATAAACCCTTCATCAGCACACCAAACAAACAAAAATTAATAAATATTAAACAATTACATTTTATTGATCCATAAAGATAGTGAGTTTTCAATTTAATTTGAGCAAAACTTAATAACAGTGTAGAACAGTTACGTCAACACCACAGCGAAATGTCAGTATAAGCGTTTGGTAGACATAAAATTGGAACAATAAAAAAAAAAAGATGAAGGGAAACCATTGGCAAGTGCAAAACTAAAATGTAAATCTTTTGATATTATGATGGGGACTCTTAAAATATTGGAAAAGACTTTGAAATTGCAGGCTTTTATTTGTTGGATTCGAAGAAGTTAAAAATGGCGTCCTGTTCTGTTTGCCAGTAATGGTTGTGTAAACTCTACTTTCAGTTAGGATGATGTCAAACTAGGGCATCACGTTAAGGGTGTGTGAGTGTTTGCAAATTCTATTAATAGGACAGTTGTTTTTGTTTCATCTACACCACCAGAATTAAACATTCTTGTGATGTCATTAACTTTAACTATTGCATTGATAGAGACTTCCTCCCTGATAACTGATTTCATAAGTTTAATCAATTTTGACATGCTCCTCTGGCTTTGGCTCATTGGCATTGGAAAGTGTATCACTGAGCACTGAAAATAGATTTTCAAATATACATGATATTTAATAAGCACACCAGTTCTTGTTTGTTTTGTTTTTTTGTTCTGTTTTTGTTTGGTCCATTCACTCTTTTCTTCAATTTCATTGATGACTTTACTCTTGGATCTATTTAATGCTGTATTCAAATGTTTAATACCCCACACATTTCAATTACAGTGGAATCCGCATAAAGTCAACACCTTTTGTTGGTCCCACATTTTCAGTTCTATATCTGTGTTCCATCGATAATGGATAAAGTCAACTTATCTGTCTCATCCAGCGCTTTCACGTTATCAGGATTCCACTGTATTTCATTACAATTGGATAATGCAAACCTCCTAACTGAACAATACTTTAGTTTCATATGGATTGCATTGTATAAACAATGTGGTCAGCTTACTATCCTTTGATAATTTACCACAATGTCTACAGCATTTATATATTGTTGTTGTTTTCATCCTTAGGCTATACAGAGTCAGCTGAGCACTTTGAAAGCTGAGAGTATCAAGCTTGATATGGAGAAAAATCGCATCAATGATCTCCTAAAGGACTTACAACAATACCCGAGCAAACCACTTACCCTAACGACTGATGAAACCAGCGCACCAGCTCCCAAACAACCAAAACAACAAAAGAAAAGTAAAAAATGATCTGTGATATTTTGTATGCATAATATTATTATATTAATTACACATGTGAAATCAAATATTTGTATGATTTAAAATGAGAAAAAAATATTTTGAATTTTTCGAGAAAAAAAAATGGTTCAAGTGTGCCTTTTAATTGAAAACAAGCCTTACATTACATCTAATTTTCAAATCTAGCTAAAGGTAATTTTTAACAAGCAATTGATTAACTACACAAAGATTGTTATTTATTGTTTATATTTTGTATTTTTACGACCCCATATTTGTTTTTTGTTTTTTGGTGTTTTTTTTTTTTTTAGCTTACATCGATATAAAATTGTTTGTAATTAGCATTAGTTTGATTAAATTAATTAAATAATTGTTGAAATTTTATCTTTTACTTGTACAAATTATTGAATCATTTATTAATTTGTTATTACTCGCATTGATATCATATTTTAAATTCATCATAATTTTCATTTTATGTTTGTGTGCAATCTTCAACTTATTGATTTCCTAGATTTTTTCGATACCAGAATGATAATTTTCCATATCTGACTTTCAGATTGTAGTATAAACCTATCTGAATTACTTAAAATGACATCAGTTTTATATATTTTTAAGATACGGAAATTAAATGTAATACGTATTACTGTCTAGGTCTTGACGTGACGTTTTTTTGATAACATTGATATAATAATTCATAGTCAACTTTTTAACAATGAATCCATAAATCTAAGGAATCACTGAGTTGGACGATCAAAAAGACTTAACTGTGATCATATCTAATGCATTTTTTATGCTATGACTCAAAATATTTTTGAAATGTTATTTATTATATTTTATTGAATGAGCTTGTCCGTCCAATAAACAATATATTATTTACATTATTTTTAAGACAAAAAAAAATTGTGATATATTTTACTTTTTTATAGACTCTTGACACATGTCAGTCGTTCTAATATTTTCATAAATAAAATTTTAACACATTTGTTCAGTTCATGGTGTGTTATTGATTCGTGATTGGTGGAAGGGGGATCAATGCGGAGGCTTTTATGTCCACAACATACTGCTTTCCATTTATTATATGCTTACTGCCTTGTCCAAGAACAAAATTAATTGATTTTGCCTTCGCCCTGTGTGGGCTGCTTAACCAAGCGGGAAATATTCATATATATGTGGTTTGTATGTCTTGTTTTGTTATTTTGTTTATTTGGGGGGGGGGGGGGGGGAGCATGATATGTTTTTCTTTGTATATTTTAACTCATCCTTCTGTTGTTTACAGTCGACTCCGGATAAGACGATTCCCAGGGGAACTGAAAATAAAATCGACTTAACCGGATTGTAACCAAATGAGCAAATTAATAAGTATGACCCTTCATGCCGCGCTTTCCGCTGATGTTGCTTGGTTGCATCAAATTGACCAGAGAAGAAGAGGTCACTGTAGTGGTCATCAGAGGCTCCTACCCGCAATAGCCCCAAAGAGAAATCAGAATACATAAAAAGCGGTATTTGAGGTCAAAAAGCGGAATCAACTTACTGTTATTGACTATTGACATGCTTTACAACAGAAAATGTAATAGACAATCCAAAAGTACTCAAATGATACAATATAACATGTGTAAAAATGTGCAGATTGTTTAAAGACTAAAAGGGGGTCAAATAATAATAGAGGACGCAGGCCTTGGCAGTCTCAGAGCAGAGCATTGAATGGATGGATTTAACCTTGCCAGGACCCCCCCCCCCCCCCCCCCCCTTCAAACACACACCTAATTAAACAAACTCAAGTGTCGGCACACACACACACACACACGCTTGCGCGTGCACTAATACATAGGGCTAAAATTATAAAAGGAAAGAAGCCGACTGTACTCAATAATATTACCAATTGGAGCCAACATAATATAATATTACCTCGGTCATTGACCTCACATATTGGAGTCAGATAATAGTGATACTTCAGTCAACCCCCTCCCTAAAATATATTATTATTTGACATCAACTGCACACAATTTGAAGGGACTATGACTAATCAGACACACACAATGTGTGTTGATTGAACATAGGAGATGCTGATGCCATAGCTCACCTTTTTTTTTTTACTAGAGATTAAAAAAAAAAAACATTTCCTCGATTGGTAGACTGAAAAGCGGAATGTTTGCCTTGAATGGGGAATGTAGACCAACTTAATGGAATTATTACGCGAAAGCGTAGGGGCCTCTAGGTTAATGTCGTGCTTCTTGTAAATCGTCGAGACAGAAGTGGCTGGTACTGGTATGCCAATTTCCTCAGACTTTTCAACTGCATCGATCAACCGGATCTTTCTTTTCAGCGATAGGTTTGCTATTGTACATAGTTGTAGACATGACTTGGCGTCTTGATAAAATTTTATACTAATTAAGAGGGCCATTACATAGGATGGCCTGGGATTAGAACAACAACGTTCGCTGATATTCTTAACCAATGAAAATTCTTACTGGTAGCTTTTTTAACCAGTGAAAATATTCGTTTATTTGTGATTTTATTGTGGTTATGAGTGACAAGAACATCGACTTAAGCGACATCGACTTATGTGGAGTTTGTTTTTTTTTTTACTAATTTTATATAAGAAGGGGGAGGGACCTAGAAAAAAATCGATTGGGTAAAAATCGACCAGCAAGGTCGACGTATCCAGAGTGCACTGTAGTTTAAAATTTTAAGTTTTTATATGCATTTGAATGTATTTCTCTTGGCCAAGATCTTGTAACAGTAACAGTGCACAAGTAGGATCAGGAAGATTGCTCTCGAGATGTACTTCTTTTTTTCTTTTTTTTTTTTTTTTTTTTTTTTTTTTTTTTGGTTACTGTGTGAGCTAAACCTAAAACCTTTTAATTTCCTTCTTATTCAGTGCTTTAAAGTGCTGAAAAACAGTAGCGCACACTTTTAATGTAACGAATTGACAGATTCATATCGGTGACCCGTTTTTACACCTAAACCATTTCAATGAAATCTTAATGCATATTACAGACACATAATAACAAACTGGTGGTTTAAACAAATTTTGTTTCAATGCTCAACGTCTTTTGGGGAAATTCCCAGACTCCGAAAACTTGTTTGAGCACCCACTTCTCTTAACACAACTGCGCATGCCACAAAATCGGTAACAAGGAACAATGTTGAGAGTTTTTTGTCATAAACAGCAGTAATCCCATCCAAACAGTAACAAGAAAATTTGGTGCTATTTATCGCTGGGAATATTAGACAGTTATTTGATTCACTACTAACTGCGACCCATCAATCACCCTTGTATTGAAAGGTAGCAGGATACTGCGATGTTCAAATGGTTCAAACTTGAGGGGGAAAAGAAACCAAAGGGAGAATAACCTGACAACTATTTTTTCTAAATATTGAGTCGTAAATTTACAAAATTATGTATTTCATTTACGGGAGTACATAGACTCTTCTTCTCAGTCAAGATTACATGGAGGAAATGGAAGAGACCTAGAGTCATTTCAGATCAAACCGGCCACTTGTTATTATTTTAGGTACCCTCAGTAAACCCGCAATTGCAAGACACCAACATGACTGGTGGTGTAAAAAGTCTAAAAATGATCACTGACGGTCAATTTGAAAAACAAAACAAACAAAAAAACGGGCACTTTTTAACCCCTTTCTTTCCTATCTGTATTTTAAACTTTAAATGTGTTTTGGTTCAAACGGGCACTTTTAAAACTGTGAGGTCAAACCAGCCATCCTTTATGGATGACTAAAGGACTATTTTAATGTACATTTTTTCCTTCATTAAAGTTAAGTTGATCATCTGCACTTTGGGATTTCTAAGCAAGATATCTACAAGGGATTCAGTGGTTTTGGGTTCGAGCCCAATATCTCAATTGAGAAATATTTTCAGAAATCATCATTAGATCAAAGGGATGGATGCCGCAATTTCACACTTTCTTCCCATTTCACGCATAGTTTCTACAAATACTAGGTATATGTCATCATCAGTTAGAGAGACTGATCAGCAAGTTCAAAGAGGTGAGTTTCACTCTTTGTGTCTTCTCATGAATAATATGTGGAATGTCGGTTGATAGTTGTTTAACATCAAAAAGAAATGTTGATCGTCTCCACAGAATTCATCAAAATTCAAAGTAGGAAGAGCTTATTTTACCTACTTTTATTCCGCAGATTCCCGATTGCTGGACAATACGATTTGTCATTCTATCAGTCAGCTAATTGGGAGGGGCATAGAAAAAATGGTCAATTTTAATTGGTTGATTGTTGAGTTTGTAGAGAGAGGGTATTAGTATTAGTATTTGTCAGGGGGGGGGGGGGGGGGGGGGGGGGGGGGGATTAAAATGCTGGAAAATAAGATGGGTGGGGGCAGATAGAAAAGGTACTAGCCATTTAGGTTTATTTTTACTTTTCATTGTTTATTGTTTCCTTTTTTAACGGAGAGCCTGTGACCGAATTATACATTATTTGCATTGTTCAGAACTGATAAGTCCAGACATTTTGCCGGTGATCCTAGACTCATTACGTTTCGTTACTCAGATTTTGTTCTCGAATTAAGACATAAAATGTATTGTTGTGCCATAAATTGCAGCAACAACACAACGCTATCACACCCAACACTGGACCCAAGAAAATAAAAACCAGTGCGAATGCACAAATTCCCGGACTCGATCAAAGAAAGAGCTGTACAAGTCACCAAGAAAGCATACTTATTTGCTCTTATTATACTTTTACAGTATCCAGCAATGCCTATCGCCAGCTATTTATTCACACTGACGACGGTTGGGATTAATGAGTTCAAATGCGCTATAAAAAGACACTTTCTTTGTGAGTTCCCAATCATTGTCACTCACTGTCGTTCATCACACGTAATACTGCTTGAGATATATATATATATATATATATATATATATATATATATATATATATATATATATATATATATATATATATATATATATATATAGTATGCAGATGACGTCACTCAGGCCTTTGTTATTGTTTTTGCCATCCGCGTTTGTGAGTTGTTCTCACTAAAGGGTATTAACCAGACTATAAAAGTTCATGGTTACACAGAGTTTGTGTGTTGGTCCGTTATACTTCCGGATGGCAATGTTGTGAACTCCTTGGCCAAGCGCATTCTATCTATATATATATATATATATATATATATATATATATAATATATATATATATATATATATATATATATATATATATATATATATATAGAGAGAGAGAGAGAGAGAGAGAGAGAGAGAGAGAGAGAGATTGTGCTACTCATTGTACACAATATTTGAATAATGACCTAACTACGTGTTGGCATTGTAATTGTACTGTTACTGTTATTGTTATTGTTTGAAATCAATGGGTCCGAAATGTTGAAAGGAATTCCCACGTTCTCCTCATTTTTAATCCATTCCTCTTAATAACACCATTGTGTCATAAACCAGGTACATGTCAAATGAACAAGCAAGTCCGAACAGCAGGTTCAAAGGGGCGAGTCCTACTCTTTGAGTCTCCTCATTAATATGCGCATATATGCGTAGTCGATTAAGGGCGGTGTAAAATCAAAGAATTGTGTGAACCGCTGTCGTTCCAGGGATGGTAAATTTAATTGGACACATTTTATAAATAATCAGCGTCTTAGATAGATAAAACCAAGAAAACAAGTCCTCTCTCTTTTGTCTATTTGTCGATGAATGTTTGATTTTTATTGCTACCATTGTTATTTTTATAAACCCGATCAATGGAGCCAAGCCTAAAATGTAAAAGTAAAAGTGTAGTTTAATATTCTAATTTAGTTTATCATCATAAACCTGAGCATTTTTTCTATTTTCCGTCAACAAAGCAAGGTTAAACGAGCTCAATCAAAGTCCTTAAAATTATAAAATACAGATTACATCGCACAGCGTCCCTCGACCTCTCACTCACCACTTTTGATGACGTACCTATTCCCCCTGTTGCCATATCTGGTCCTGTGTAATCTGTGGGTAAAACGAGCCAACCCATAAATGGAGCGATTCCTGTTTTCGTCCAAGTCATCAATCACATGATTTGTTGCTGTACAACGATTGGATATTTCTTCAGAGATGTAAACACACTGCTTTGTTTATAAAAGTTGTAAACATACCGTTGTGTTAAGCTGAACAAAGTGACCACTCGTGATGCAAGATATTTCAAAAACTATAAATACTTTTCACTATGTGGGTCATTTTGAGCACGCTTTGCAGTGTGACCAATGACCTCGAGCACATGGCAAGGGAATAAAGATCATGCCCATTGGGGCAAAATAAAATACAAACATCGCTCAGCCTCAAACAAGTCTTTACTAGTGGCCTTAGGAAAACTTCAAACTCCTGTTTGACCAGTAGCAGTTACAGTAAATTTTCTAGTTTAAATTAACACACCCTCCTATTATATCCTAATATTTGCAACTCATACTTATGAAAAGAAAGAACAAGAATTGTGAGAAGAAAAAAAATCAATAAAATGGATGCTATCCACCATTTCCGAGACTGGTGAAAGAACCCTTCCGACGACAATGAGATGATTTTTAAAAATATATGTACAGTGGAACCTCCCGATTACGACACCTCCGAATAACGACAACCTCCTGATAACGACATTGACCCGTGGTCCCGATTTTTTTTCTATATAAGATCAGTAAAAATAACCTCCAAATAACGACGCACTTTTTATAAAACCTCCGAATAACGACATCATTTTGGCGATTTTCGGCAGTTTTCGTAGATATCTGATACTAAAAATACCGAGTATGAGTACTCAAAAGTTTATAAAAACGATTCCTGCTTGAACCAATACCAATGAGAACGCAGCTTTTTTTTTTTTTTTTTTTTTTTGACGAATCTTGGCTGATATGCATTGTTTTTGTTTTGTTTTTAAGGGTTTTACGGCGCTTGCAACACATTAAGGTCATATCAGCGCCAGTAAAAAGGAAGAAAATGGGAAAGTAAAAAGTTCTAGAATGACAATTAAAGCACCCAAGAAAAGGTAAGACAAAGGGGAATTGGTTCAAATAGGAAACAGATGTAGATTCCAAGAGCAAACTATCAAAGTACTTCGTTTGAGATCACCTAAAAGTCTCATCCAGACACAAGCACAGGCCCCCACTAAGAGGAACACACTCAAATGTTTACAAATTATATATAACACGTAAACAAACATAATACAGTTCATAACAGAGAGATGATTTACAAGGAAAAAAATATCATCTCCCAAAACTAACTATAATACATTTGACTGTTTCCCCCTCAGTCAGGACATCCGACCAGGGCCAGGAAAAAACCAAGCAACCTCATACCAAGACAAAGACAGAAAGCATGTTGGAAAACAGCCTAAAGGGGATAGAAGACACAGTATGTACCTCCCTGCCCACTGTGGAGGTAGGGAACCCCACCCAGTGATATGCATTAACAAGGTATAAATGTAAGTGTAAGCAAGTAAACACAAAATCTTGGCAAATGTGATATTAATATTATGTGGTGATAGAAGTAGTAGTAGTAGTAGTAGTAGTAGTAGTAGTAGTAGTAGTAGTAGTAGTAGTAGTAGTAGTAGTAGTGTAGTAGTGTTTTTGTGGGAGGAGGGGGAGGAATTTTGTTCGTTTTAAAGGTTTTACAGCGCCTGTGACACATCTATGTCATATCAGCGCCAGTAAAAAGGAAGAAAATTGGATAGTAAAAAACATTCTAGATTTACAATTGAAATGACATAAGAAAAAGTAAGACAAAGGGGAATGGTTTAAATAGGGAACAGATGTAGATTCCAGGAGCACACTATCAGTGTATTCAGTTCAGATCACCTAAAAGTCTCATCCAGACACACGCACAAGAACCCTCTAAGAGGAATACACTACAATGTTTTGTTTGTTTTGCCAATGTTAATAATAAAAACTGGTCCCGCGGGCCTTACCACGCCCACTTTATCCGCCATCTTGGAAACCTCTAAATAACGACACCTCCGGATAACGACATAAAAACTCGGTCCCGTGGCATGTCGTTATCGGGAGGTTCCACTGTACATACTTATGCATCTAGATCAACATGAAGCAAAAGTAAACACGAGTTAATCTGTGGCTGGTTTTGCCAAGCAGCCGGTTTGACCTTCTTTGGGCACAAGAATCATTTTTAGGCGATGGCACTGACTGATCATCATAATTTTAACTCTCCTTACCGATCATTTTCAGTATTTTCCCAAAATGACCGACTTACCCAGCAGAAAAATTGTTTTAAACACAAACAAGCTCTCTACAAAACAACTATGTTCTTATTAACTTTTTCAGTGCCATTGGCCGCACTGTGCGGCCAGAGCAGAATATTTTTCTACTGGCCAATGGCCGCACAGTGCAGCCGATCTTGAAAGGCAAAAACAATAATGTAATCCAATCCAGCTTTCTACAAAAGTACTTAAAGTGAACCAATGGTGTCATTTCTTTCAATTGAGATTTTGGGGTGTATTCGAATAGCTTATCATTCTGCCTCGATCATGTGTCAGCCATTTTGTGACTGAAATGCGAATATAGCTGCAGCGCTGAAAGAGTTAATTAAACAAAGATCATTCTTCAAAGTTTGTAAGGTACAAAATAAATCTGAATTTTTAAAAATGTATATTGTGCCGTAACAAATGTGACTATATTGCTGCAGGTGGTAAGGAAAGGGTTAAAACCAAAGGACTGGATATAATAAGTAGATTCTAAGAGCACGCTGTCTGTACGTAGTTTGAGATCACCTTCTCATCCTGACACAAGCACAGGTCCCCACTAAGAGGAACACACTTTCCAAATCATATTGAAGGAACGAAATTGATATCATTGTTTTTAACCAGCCGTTTTTATGAGTAGGTGTCACTAAATTGTATCAGACTATTATCATAATCATATCGTTTAAGGTTACACATAGTTTTGTGTGCTGGTACGTTATATCCGGTTGACAGATACTGTGAGTTAATTTACTAAACACATTGCATCAATAATACAGTGTATAACAGAGAGATGATTTACAAAACATATCTCCCTCCCAGCCAAGGCCAGGACAAAACAACGGAAATGTTCACATATGATCAAAAACATTTACCTTTTGAGCGACCCCCCCCCCCCCCCCCCCCCCCCCCCCCCCCCCCCCCCCCCAAAACAACCCATATCAATTTCAGTAAACAGTCCTCTCGTTATGCCACTGTAACTTCATGAATAATGTGCCAGAACACATGAGAACTGAGACAGACTGGAATAGGTTTGTGAGACATGACAAAGGTGGCAGCTTCTCGGACTAATTCAGAAATTTTCTGTTCTCACAAGTATATTTAATGAAACAATGAGATATGTCAATTTTTTTATGTAGAATATATAGTATTTAATTTATGAACAAAGTATTTTTTATCTTTCATTCTTGTGTCGGTGAAAAAGCCTATAAGGGCTTACTGATTTTAAATCGATGTTATTTAGAAAATGTCAATTATTATTTACCACCAACAGAAATAATCTTTTAGAAAAATATTGGACAAAGTTAATGGGACTTTTTGATGACATCATCTTGATCTAACCCCCCCCCCCCCCCCCCCCCCCCCCCCCCCCCCCAGCTGAAATACAATAAAACCACCCAAAAAAGGTAAGACAAAGGAATTGGTTCAAATAGAACAATGTACATTCCACGAGCACACTATCAAAGTACTTATTTGAGATCACCTAAACGTCTCATCCTGGCACAATAACAGTCCCCATAAAAGGAATACACCAAATGTTTACAAATCATAATAAAATTAAACAAAACATAAGACAGTGATGCATAATAGAGAGATGATTTACAAGACAAAAAATAAAATCTCCCAAAACTCAACGATAAATTGACCCCCCCCCCCCCCCCCCCAACTTGTATCCGACAGGGCAGACAAAACCGAGTAATCTCACCCCCCATTTACCTTGAGCGAACCCCCCCCCCCCCCCCCCCAAAACAACCCATATCAATTTCAGTAAACAGTCCTCTCGTTATGCCACTGTAACTTCATGAATAATGTGCCAGAACTGAGACAGACTGGAATAGGTTTGTGAGACATGACAAAGGTGGCAGCTTCTCGGACTAATTCAGAAATTTTCTGTTCTCACAAGTATATTTAATGAAACAATGAGATATGTCAATTTTTTTTATGTAGAATATATAGTATTTAATTTATGAACAAAGTATTTTTTTATCTTTTCATTCTTGTGTCGGTGAAAAAGCCTATAAGGGCTTACTGATTTTAAATCGGATGTTATTTAGAAAATGTCAATTATTATTTACCACCAACAAGAAATAATCTTTTAGAAAAATATTGGACAAAGTTTAATGGGGACTTTTTGATGACATCATCTTTGATCTGAACCCCCCCCCCCCCCCCCCCCCCCCAGCTGAAATACAATAAAACCACCCAAAAAAGGTAAGACAAAGGGGAATTGGTTCAAATAGGGAACAGATGTACATTCCACGAGCACACTATCAAAGTACTTAGTTTGAGATCACCTAAACGTCTCATCCTGGCACAATAACAGGTCCCCATTAAAAGGAATACACTCAAATGTTTACAAATCATAATAAGAATTAAACAAAACATAAGACAGTGAGTGCATAATAGAGAGATGATTTACAAGACAAAAAATAAAATCTCCCAAAACTCAACGATATAATTGACCCCCCCCCCCCCCCCCCCCCCCCCCAACTTGGGTATCCGACAGGGCAGGACAAAACCGAGTAATCTCATCCCATTTACCTTTTGAGCGACCCCCCCCCCCCCCCCCCCCCCCCCCCCCCCAAAACAACCCATATCAATTTCAGTAAACAGTCCTCTCGTTATGCCACTGTAACTTCATGGAATAATGTGCCAGAACACATGAGAACTGAGACAGACTGGAATAGGTTTGTGAGACATGACAAAGGTGGCAGCTTCTCGGGACTAATTCAGAAATTTTCTGTTCTCACAAGTATATTTAATGAAACAATGAGATATGTCAATTTTTTTTATGTAGAATATATAGTATTTAATTTATGAACAAAGTATTTTTTATCTTTTCATTCTTGTGTCGGTGAAAAAGCCTATAAGGGCTTACTGATTTTAAATCGGATGTTATTTAGAAAATGTCAATTATTATTTACCACCAACAAGAAATAATCTTTTAGAAAAATATTGGACAAAGTTTTAATGGGACTTTTTGATGACATCATCTTTGATCTGCCACCCCCCCCCCCCCCCCCCCCCCCCCAGCTGAAATACAATAAAACCACCCAAAAAAGGTAAGACAAAGGGAATTGGTTCAAATAGGGAACAGATGTACATTCCACGAGCACACTATCAAAGTACTTAGTTTGAGATCACCTAAACGTCTCATCCTGGCACAATAACAGGTCCCCATTAAAAGGAATACACTCAAATGTTTACAAATCATAATAAGAATTAAACAAAACATAAGACAGTGAGTGCATAATAGAGAGATGATTTACAAGACAAAAAATAAAATCTCCCAAAACTCAACGATATAATTGACCCCCCCCCCCCCCCCCCCCCCCCAACTTGGGTATCCGACAGGGCAGGACAAAACCGAGTAATCTCATCCCCCCATTTACCTTTTGAGCGACCCCCCCCCCCAAAACAACCCATATCAATTTCAGTAAACAGTCCTCTCGTTATGCCACTGTAACTTCATGGAATAATGTGCCAGAACTGAGACAGACTGGAATAGTTTGTGAGACATGACAAAGGTGGCAGCTTCTCGGACTAATTCAGAAATTTTCTGTTCTCACAAGTATATTTAATGAAACAATGAGATATGTCAATTTTTTTTATGTAGAATATATAGTATTTAATTTATGAACAAAGTATTTTTTTATCTTTCATTCTTGTGTCGGTGAAAAAGCCTATAAGGGTTTACTGATTTTAAATCGGATGTTATTTAGAAAATGTCAATTATTATTTACCACCAACAAGAAATAATCTTTTAGAAAAATATTGGACAAAGTTTAATGGGGACTTTTTGATGACATCATCTTTGATCTGAACCCCCCCCCCCCCCCCCCCCCCCCCCCCCAGCTGAAATACAATAAAACCACCCAAAAAAGGTAAGACAAAGGGGAATTGGTTCAAATAGGAACAGATGTACATTCCACGAGCACACTATCAAAGTACTTAGTTTGAGATCACCTAAACGTCTCATCCTGGCACAATAACAGGTCCCCATTAAAAGGAATACACTCAAATGTTTACAAATCATAATAAGAATTAAACAAAACATAAGACAGTGAGTGCATAATAGAGAGATGATTTACAAGACAAAAAATAAAATCTCCCAAAACTCAACGATATAATTGACCCCCCCCCCCCCCCCCCCCCCAACTTGGGTATCCGACAGGGCAGGACAAAACCGAGTAATCTCATCCCCCCATTTACCTTTTGAGCGACCCCCCCCCCAAAACAACCCATATCAATTTCAGTAAACAGTCCTCTCGTTATGCCACTGTAACTTCATGGAATAATGTGCCAGAACTGAGACAGACTGGAATAGGTTTGTGAGACATGACAAAGGTGGCAGCTTCTCGGGACTAATTCAGAAATTTTCTGTTCTCACAAGTATATTTAATGAAACAATGAGATATGTCAATTTTTTTTATGTAGAATATATAGTATTTAATTTATGAACAAAGTATTTTTTTATCTTTTCATTCTTGTGTCGGTGAAAAAGCCTATAAGGGCTTACTGATTTTAAATCGGATGTTATTTAGAAAATGTCAATTATTATTTACCACCAACAAGAAATAATCTTTTAGAAAAATATTGGACAAAGTTTAATGGGGACTTTTTGATGACATCATCTTTGATCTGAACCCCCCCCCCCCCCCCCCCCCCCCCAGCTGAAATACAATAAAACCACCCAAAAAAGGTAAGACAAAGGGAATTGGTTCAAATAGGGAACAGATGTACATTCCACGAGCACACTATCAAAGTACTTAGTTTGAGATCACCTAAACGTCTCATCCTGGCACAATAACAGGTCCCCATTAAAAGGAATACACTCAAATGTTTACAAATCATAATAAGAATTAAACAAAACATAAGACAGTGAGTGCATAATAGAGAGATGATTTACAAGACAAAAAATAAAATCTCCCAAAACTCAACGATATAATTGACCCCCCCCCCCCCCCCCCCCAACTTGGGTATCCGACAGGGCAGGACAAAACCGAGTAATCTCATCCCATTTACCTTTTGAGCGACCCCCCCCCCCAAAACAACCCATATCAATTTCAGTAAACAGTCCTCTCGTTATGCCACTGTAACTTCATGGAATAATGTGCCAGAACACATGAGAACTGAGACAGACTGGAATAGGTTTGTGAGACATGACAAAGGTGGCAGCTTCTCGGGACTAATTCAGAAATTTTCTGTTCTCACAAGTATATTTAATGAAACAATGAGATATGTCAATTTTTTTTATGTAGAATATATAGTATTTAATTTATGAACAAAGTATTTTTTTATCTTTTCATTCTTGTGTCGGTGAAAAAGCCTATAAGGGCTTACTGATTTTAAATCGGATGTTATTTAGAAAATGTCAATTATTTTTTACCACCAAAAAAAAATAATCTTTTAGAAAAATATTGGACAAAGTTTAATGGGGACTTTTTGATGACATCATCTTTGATCTGACCCCCCCCCCCCCCCCCCAGATCAAAGATGATGTCATCAAAAAGTCCCCATTAAACTTTGTCCAATATTTTTCTAAAAGATTATTTCTTGTTGGTGGTAAATAATAATTGACATTTTCTAAATAACATCCGATTTAAAATCAGTAAGCCCTTATAGGCTTTTTCACCGACACAAGAATGAAAAGATAAAAAAATACTTTGTTCATAAATTAAATACTATATATTCTACATAAAAAAAATCATCTTTGATCTGACCCCCCCCCCCCCCCCCCCCCCCCCAAGCTGATGATGGTAATATGTGAACACCCCAAACAAAGACAAAGAATGTTGGAAAACATATGGGATAGAGGATAGAAGAGACACAAGTGCCCCCCTGCCCACAAAAGGAGGTCAGAAAACCCCCACAACTTTTTTCTGGTGCCAAAAAGTTTATTTCAAGCGGTTTTGTTCTTAAGGGTCTCACAGTACTTGCAATACTATATGCTAAACATTCATGGTGAATAAACAAAATCTAATAACAGATTGATAAATTATATTTTTTTATTTGGAAATAAATGCCAAACTAGTCACACATCTACTTCTTTGCAGGTTTAGTGGTGGTAGCTTTGGCTTTGGCTGGTTGCTTCTTTTTCTCAGCAAGCTTGGCCTTCCTCTGGGCAGTCTTGCTTAGAGGCAAAGGCTCAAGACGGGTTTTGATCTGAAATTTAATAATAGTCCAGAATATAAAAAAACGAAGAAAAAACTGATGATACAATAGGCAGAGACGCCAACTTTAAATTTGGCTCACAGGAGTTTCAGCCACCACTCGTAGGAATTTCAATGCCGAAAGAGGAATTTCCGCGCACAAAAAAAAAAAAAGAATTCGAATGGTATTTGGCATTGTGTTTACATATTGTATAGTTCTAAATAGATAACTGATTAGAATTATATTATGATAAATAAACACATTGCAAATTACAATCCCACAAAGTTTCCTTATTTCAAATGAAGTAAAGCGTCAAAACCTAATGGTAGAGATTGTAGTACTGATGGTAGTGAGGATGATGTGGTGTTGGTGGTTGTAGTAATAGTGGTAGAGATGATGAAGATGTGATAGTGGTTGATGTTGTAGATGTAGTGGTAGTGATGATGATATGGTGGTGGTGGTATAGTGGTTGTAGTAGTTGTGGTCGTGATGATAATGATGTGGTGGTGGTTGTAGTAGTGGTGGTAGTGATGTTGATGTGGTGGTGATGGTGGTTGTAGTACAAATGGTAGTGATGATGATGAGGTAGTGGTGGTTGTAGTAGTAGTCGTGGTAGTGATGATAATGTGGTGGTGGTGGTTGTAGTAGTACTGGTCGTGATGATAATGTGGTGCTAGTGGTTGTAGTTGTAGTGGTAGTGATGATGATGATGATGATGCTGATGCAATAGTGGTTGTTGTTATAGTAGTAGTAGTAGTAGTAGTAGTAGCAGTAGCAGCAGTAGTAGTAGTGGTAGTAGTAGTAGTAGCAGTAGTAGTAGTAGTGGTGATGATGATGATGTGGTGGTTGTAGTAGCAGTGGCAGTGATGATGATGATGTGGTGGTGGTGGTTGTGGTAGTAGTAGTGGCGGTGGTAGTGATGAAGATGACGTGGGTGGTACTTGTAGTAGTAGTGGTAGTGATGATGATGGGGTGGTGGTGGTTGTAGTAGTATTAGTGGTAGTGATTGATGATGTGGTGTTGGTGGTTGTAGTAGTATTAGTGGTAGTGATGATGTGTTTTTTGTTTGTTTTTGTTTGTTTGTTGCTTTAGGTCTCTTCCAACACAATTGAGGTTATATGAGAGACCGCTGAAACAAAAAAACAAGCAATCTAACAAAAATAGTACAAATGTAAATCAAAATCATAACCTAAAGATATCATAAGCTAAATTATAAATAACCAAGAACAAACAGGCAGAAGATTTACAGAAAAAAAAATATCCCCTGTCAAAAATACAATCACAAACCAAAGAAGCAGGATAGGCTAGTAAAGAGAAGAAGAAACGACATCACTATCGGATCGTACACCCATGAGAACATCATAGGTATACGATTCAAGGGTGATGCTCCCATCCAACCACCCGCAGTGATGATGTGGTGGTGGTGGTTGTAGTAGTAGTGGTAGTGATGATGTGGTGGTGGTGCCGGTGGTGGTGGTTGTAGTAGTAGCGGTAATGATGATGTGGTAGTAGTAGTAGTATTAGTAGTAGTAGTAGTAGTAGTAGTAGTAGTAGTAGTAGTAGTAGTAGTAGTAGTAGTAGTAGTAGTAGCAGTAGTAGTGGTAGTAGTAGTAGCAGTAGCAGTGGTGATGATGATGTGGTGGTTTTAGTAGCAGTGGTAGTGATGATGATGATGTGGTGGTTGTGGTAGTAGTAGTGGTGGTAGTGATGAAGATGACGTGGTGGTTGTACTTGTAGTAGTAGTGGTAGTGATGATGATGATGTGGTGGTGGTTGTAGTAGTATTAGTGGTAGTGATGATGATGTGGTGGTGGTTGTAGTAGTATTAGTGGTAGTGATGATGTGGTGGTGGTGGTTGTAGTAGTAGTGGTAGTGATGATGTGGTGGTGGTGGTTGTAGTAGTAGCGGTAATGATGATGTGGTTGTGGTGGTTGTAGTAGTAGTGGTAGTGATGATGTGGTGGTGGTGGTTGTAGTAGTAGTGGTAATGATGATGTGGTGGTGGTGGTGGTTGTAGTAGTAGTGGTAGTGATGTGGTGGTGGTGGTTGTAGTAGTAGTGGTAATGATGATGTGGTGGTGGTCGTTGTAGTAGTAGTGATGATGATGTGGTAGTAGTGGTAGTGATGATGTGATACTGGTGGTTGTAGTAGTAGTGGTAGTGATGATGTGATGCTGGTGGTTGTAGTAGTGGTAGTGATGATGATGTGGTGGTGGTGGTTGTAGTTGTAGTAGTGGTTGTGATGATGATGTGGAGATGGTGGTGTAGTAGTAGTAGTGGTTGTGATGATGATGTGGTCGTGGTGGTTGTAATGTTGATGGTGGTACTGTTAGTGATGATGATGATGTTTTGGTGGTGGTTGAAGTAGTAGTTGTGGTAATGATGATGATGTGGTGGTGGTGGTGGTTGTAGTAGTAGTAGTGGTAGTGATGATGATGTGGTGGTGGTTGCAGTAGTAGTGGTGGTGACGATGGTTGTAATACTAGTGGTAATGATGATGATGTGGTAGTTGGAAAGGGGAGGGGGGGGGGGGTATCCTTGGAACAAATTGACCTCACCGGAATTTGACGGAAGTTGCCCGGAGCCCGGAATTTTTTGCTCCAGACCGGAGTTTTTTCCGCTGAAACCGGAGTTTTGGCATCACTGAATAGGTCTAATATTTACCCATTAGAAATGTCCTGCCTTGTTTGTTTCTAAGGGTTTTACAGCGCTTGCAACACATGTAGGTCATATCAGCGCCAGTAAAAAGGAAGAAAATGAGATCGTAAAAAGTTCTAGAAATACAATAAAACCACCCAAAAAAGGTAAGACAAAGGGGAATTGGTTCAAATAGGGAACAGATGTACATTCCACGAGCACACTATCAAAGTACTTAGTTTGAGATCACCTAAACGTCTCATCCTGGCACAATAACAGGTCCCCATTAAAAGGAATACACTCAAATGTTTACAAATCATAATAAGAATTAAACAAAACATAAGACAGTGAGTGCATAATAGAGAGATGATTTACAAGACAAAAAATAAAATCTCCCAAAACTCAACGATATAATTGACCCCCCCCCCCCCCCCCCCAACTTGGGTATCCGACAGGGCAGGACAAAACCGAGTAATCTCATCCCCCCCCCCCCCCCCCCCTTCCAAAAAAAAGACAAAACATGTTGGAAAACAGATACAGGGGGATATAAGACATAGTAAGTGCCTCTCTGTCCACTATGGGAGGCCAGGAACACCACCCAGAAATGTCCTGTCTTCTTGACCCAACCTTATATAACATCTGCAGTATGCACCAGGTTGCAGGCTTGGAACTGCCATTGGTCCATTAAAAAAGACATCAGCTCCTTTATTAATTTGTTCAAACAAACTCTTTCCTTAGCAGCACAGGACACACAATATTTGTCAGCATTCAGATATTAGGAGATACCAATGTCAGTAAAATATTCATGCTAACCTTCCAGATTTTAAAACAGAAGATGGGAGGTATGGAACACAACTGATGAATACTTACACCACGCTTCTTGTTAAGCAATTCCTCTTTAGCACGCTTGTTAACCAAATCTTTGCGCTTAGCAAGAGCGACAGCAGTCTTGTGATATGGGTTGAGACGGACCATGACACGGTAGTTCTTGAGAGGATTCTTCTTCAAAACCTTGCGAGGTTGTTTCCTGGTTGAAATGTAAAGAATGAAGCATAAAGATTATTCATTAAAATGCAATGCGAACTCTTAACTATTAACCAAACTTACCAACTTTGGCAAATTCATGGAAATTTTGAGGAACAAAATCGGTATTAAAATGAAAATGTGATAATCATGATGGCGGTTGTGTCGGCAATGATGATGCTGTTGATTTTACAGACTACAGACTGATCGGTCTATTACAGCTAATGTACACTATAGCATTTCCTCAAAAGCGACAGAACTGCCAAAGATGGCAAACACAAAAACCCATTTTCACTTCAAAATGTGTACAGAAAAATATTTGTACGTCCCAAACATATCTTTAGGAGATTTAAATTATGAGTGACATAGACTTGAAATCAATCACTACAGTTCGCATTTCTGTATTCAATTATCAAAATAAAAATCACAGACTGCAATTAATTAAGATAAACTGCACTGATATAACAATCTCTTGCTGAAAATAACCATTGAGGCCAGTCCAAGCTTTTCTGCCCTAAATCACTAGTACACATTCACCTATCCTAATCAAGAACAAAACACACTTCCAGAGTAAGTTGGCATAAATCATATTTCAAAGTAACGATCCAAACAGTGATATAAAAAGTTAACTTACTGAACAGGACGGACAGCATTCATGATTTCATCACTCTTCAGGAGTCTTCCTAGATCAAAGTTTGTCATCTTGTGCATAGGGAGACTGAAAATAATATAAAATGAGGGTCATGTCCATAAAACAATATAAGCTGCCATAAGATAAAATAGTTGATAATGATAATAATTAACAACCAGATGTGTTCTTTCTTACTATCTTTTTAAATCTAAGGAAAATTGATAAAAAATAAGATGTAGGTGGTGAAAATCATGTGGAAAGCAAAAAAAACTTTCTGGAAGCATGACAAAAATCTAAAATAAAAAGTTATAAAACACATGTCAATGAAAGAGTTAAGTAGCGGATCCTCCATATTATTTTTATATCCCAGTAAATTTCCACATTCATTCTCTATAACACAAAATTTATACTGATTGACAAGCCTGAATCAAAATATCCTACCAAAATAAAGAACATAAAATCAAAAGGAAACTTTTGAGAACTTACTTGTATCCAGATTTCTCCAGAGACTTCTTTTCCCATGTTCCATAAAGTTTATCAAGACGTCTAAAGGCAGACTCTGTCCAAATGCAAAAACGACCGACATGACCACCAGGAGCTATTTTCAGAAGATTCAGTCTGTCCACAGAGAGTAAGGTGACACCTGGAAACAAATGTACAAGTTACAAATTTGACACTTGCCTGGAAACATTTTACCAATTATTCATAAAAGCCTTTAAAATCAAATTAAAATGATTACTTAAATTTAAAAAATAAAAGCCTATAGAAAATAGAAGCAGGACCCCAGAAGCATGTAGTTATTTTAGCAGATATCTAAAAATGTTTCTTTATCCTTTAATCTGCTTGGTTTCTTACTAATGCTTTCATTGGAGGTGATAGTACAATCAAAACCCATTACATACATTTAATTTTCTCAGTTCTGATCTTACTATAACTCATCTGATAGTAAGACATGTCCCCTTGGATCAATTTGATTAGATGTGGTTTTCAGTTCCCAAACGCAAATTATACTTGGTAAATGCCAATAAAACCGAATTTACAACAATATCGAGGAACAAAGAGGAATGGAAAAGAACAAAGAAAGTCGGCTCACTAATTGGAGACACAGAGGATGTACAAAGAAGAAAACAGCTATCAAACGCCGCACTCAGTAAACTCACCAATGTATGGATTAGAGGTGACAAAATAAAGAGAAAAACCAAACTGAAACTGTACCGTGCTCTTGTAAAACCGGTACTTCTGTATAACTGCGGCACTTGGGCGTTGACAAAATCCGAAGAAGAACATCTGGATGCCTTCCATCACACACAGCTAAGAAGGGTACTGGACATCAAATACCCCAAAAAGATCTCAAATGAATCACTCTATAAGATCACAAAAGAAAGACCAATCTCCCTTGACATTTTACAACAACGATGGCAACTTTTCGGTCACATACTACGCAGGGACAAAAACATACCAGCTAACCAAGCCATGTCGGGATATTTCCAAAAACACGGGAACGTTTTCAGAGGAAGACCGATCACAACACTCCCTGTGATCCTAAACAAAAACCTCACAACACTTGGACAAAGCATTAGTCTCATAACGGCAGGTGACCGTGAAAATCTGAGAACCCTAGCAGAGGACCGGCAATATTGGAGACACCTCACACGGGAAATACTGGAAACAGCCAAGGCGACCCGATCTTTCGGTCGAGACGCGAAAGGCATCTAAGTAAGTAAGTAAAGGCCAGTAAAATGAAGAGGAAGATCTGATGTGTGTAACTATAACAACAAACATGGACCTGGTGCTCACCTGGAATATTTCTGAAAGCACGAGTAATTCCATTGTCTTCATTGTAAATCACCAAGGGGCCATGACGCTGGACACGGCGTCGGTTCCTCATCTTACCCTTTCCAGCACGGAAGCGTCTGCTTTTGTATACCTATCAGAGCAATAAATGATAAAGAATTCATCACAAGAAGAAAAAAAAAAAACAACAACATAGAAGCACTTTGGCCAGCACATCAAAGCAAATACACTAGAATAGGTAAAATAACTATGTAAAGGAGAGTTTATTAAGAGTGTTAAAAATGTAGCTAACAGCCTACCCGACAAAAATGTTGTGGAGAGACTTGTGAAACAACTGTTTGAAATCAAGATTTTCCCTTCCAAAGCTAAAGACACAAATTTTTAAAATCTTTTTATTCTAATTGGGTCATCTAAAATAAGACACTGAGAACCACAAGTCTATACTGAAATTCAATTGAAATGCTATAAACACTTTAAAGACTATTGATTACATCTCTACCATATTACAACATCACAAGACCAATCCAGACAAAAAAAAATAATTCACCAATAAGCTGACATCTGGCAGCAATGGTATACCCTGATTAAATATATTATAAAGACATCTGGACGATTACATAGTTTTGCAAAATACCCCCCCCCCCCCCCCCCCCCACTTTGCCATATAGACATCACAGCAGTTACAATTTTACCCTGACAGTTGGCCATCATGCTTGCTTATGCCATTTAAGCTCCAGGAAAAAGAATGATACTAGACTCAGATCAGAACTGAAAACAAATAGAATTAAATTTAATTTTCTTTCTAACATAACTGTAATTATTACAATTAACAATACCTTCTCAATATCAGACCAGGCCTTAAGTTTTCTCAGAACGCCTACAGCCTCCTTGGTCTTTTTAATTCCTTGGACATTGTCACTTAAAACAAGTGGAACTTCAGAGATCTCTTCAATACGATGACCTGATTGTAGGAAATAAAAAGAAAGTGAGAAACTATGATTTTATCAGCTGTATTACAATGTGGGTTATCAGGTTCATATGTGGGGCCATAGAACTGTGATTTCATTACTTTTCATTAATTGTTTGTTTGTTTTTAAGGGTTTTACGGCGCTTGAAACACATTTAGGTCATATCAGTGCCAGTAAAAAGGAAGAAAATTGGATAGTAAAAACATTGAGATGTACAATTACAAGGACTGGAGAAAAAAAGTAAGACAAAGGGGAATGGTTCAAATAGGGATCAGATGCAGATTCCAAGAGCACACCATCAGTGTACTTAGTTTGAGATCACCTATGAGACACCAGCACAAGAAACAAGAGGAATACACTCAAATGTATACAAATCATATGTTAAAAAAAAACAAACAAAAAAAAAACAGATGATTTAGGATAAAAATATCACCTCCCAAAACTATAACTACATTCGACCGTTTTCTCCCCAGCCAAGGTCTCCAATCAGGGTCAGGACAAAACCAAGTAATCTCATGCCAACACAAAGACAGAAAGCAATTGGAAAACATGTATAGGGGTATAGAAGACACAGCAAGTACCCCCCTGCCCGCTATGAGGTCAGGAACCCCACCCTGAACCTCTCACTAAGTCTTATTATCCCATACAAACCAACATCTTTATATGTGACATGTCGGTCTACTAATATACATACACCTTCATTAAAAAATTAATGACACAGCAGAGGAAGAACTTTTTCATCCGATAAAAAAAATATGAAAAAGTAAAAATGATGCATAAATTACCTACCTTTGGCCATGACAAGAGATGGGACTCCAGTAGCTGCAATAGCAGATGTGATGGCATAACGACGTTGATTGACATTAATCTTGCGATGCCAGCGCCTCCAGACTTTTGTTGGAGCAAACATACGTCCACCACGGCACATGTTTCCAAATGCACCCTGACCCGAACGGTGAGTACCACCACCACGGACACGTGGAATACGAGCAACAGCACGACCAGTACCCCAAGACTCAGCAGATGTTTGATGACCTGGAGTGATTATTAAATCAAATATTGAATTGCAACACTAAGCTAAGTAATGAGATGGAAAAATAAAAACAAACCCCAAACTCCAAAATGCCATTATCTTATCTCAAGGATGGTATGCGAGATTACCATTTTATAACTTTCAGATGCTTTGAAGAGGTGGCAGTGGGCGTAGCGGTTTCAGAAAAATTAATTTATTGAAAACATTAGTTGAGAAAATAAAACTTCCAACTGGATGAAGTAATTTTTCCATGGCATTATGAAAATCTAGATAAGGTAATAATTTAGCAATAAAGAATCTATAGATACAATTGTGAATGAAAATATGATTCTATCAAAATGAGAAGGGTTGCAGGTATGTGATTGAAATTGCACCAGAAGATAACTGTCCTGTAACTTGGTGAAACGATCTGAAACCAAAACAAATTTTTCAAAAAAAAAACAAAAAAAAAACAAACCTTACCTGCTTTCTCAGACACAGCATAGGGCTGGCGAGTATTCTTCAACATCTTGAAGTGAATATCATTCACAATATCAGGTCGGATTGGTGCTTTAAATACAGCTGGCAGAGCCACTGTTGTTTTGGTGGGTTCACCTTTTTCATTATGCACGTTGATAAGAGGTCTGGCAGCCTGGGATTAATTAGAAGAAAAAAAATTACAAATCCTGTCCTTAATAAACAATGGAAATAACATTACATTAGTAGACCTTTTATGAAGAAGAAAAAAAGAAAAAGGATGGAACTTTTTTTTAATTTTTTTTTTTAGCTCAAATCAGCATGTTAATAAAAACAAGATCAGAAAATGAAACATGCACGTGTCAGGCAGTCAGACAAGAATCTAATCCATTCACCTACAAAAACTTTTATTTTTTCCAGTGATGGGGGCTCAAACCCACAACCTTCTGAAACAACTCCGCCTGGCCACCAGAAAGATGCTATACAGTTAACGCTATCCACCAGTCAAAAAAAATAAAATAAAAAGCGTAGTGTATATCCTGCTGAGTCTGTCTCCCAACTTCTTGACATTAAGTTTTAAGTAAGCTAGAGTGGCGCACCTTCTAAAGACCACTTCTCCTTGAGAAAAAACATTTTGACTTTTCAGAACTTCAGTTCATTTTAAAAAATACCGGCCTTATCTGATCCATTGAGTAGACTCAATACGAAATTTTGTTCAAAAAAGTACCGACAATTAATATTCCCAGACGTCCTGTGCTGTTTTTACGCTGTCACGTGACCTTTTGAGAAATTTGTCATCGGCTAAACAATTGGACGTTGGAACAGGAGAGAAAAAAAAAAGTCATTTCTTGTACATTTTTTAGAGAGGACTGGTTCCATAGCAGACAAAGTTGATTGAATAAAAGTAAAAGAGTCTTTTATCCCTATCTCCCTCCACAACTACCAAAATCGTGAGATAAGACGGATAAAGGGGGGGGGAGGGGCCATGGAGGAAGATTATAGAGACGGGTCACCTGTTGAAGTACTGTATGTCATGGATGATCTTCGTGCAGGTGTCTTTAATCCCTTAACAGCGAAGCTGATTTGATTTCAGATAGTTTCATTTTACCTTTATTGTTGTTAATAGAGAGTACAGTATTTCCACCAAGTATCGCAGCTTCCAATTATCTATAATCGTTTTGCCGTTACTTGTCTTTTGATGAGAACTGGAAGATCTGGTGTTGAGTCAAAGATCAAATTTCACCTCTAAAAGGGTACATTTGCCCCCCCCCCCCCCCCCTCCCTCATTTCTTTTTTTTTTTTTTCAACACAGTATTGTTGATTGCTATTTACTCTTTTATGATTAGCAAGTGAGATTGGAGTGCCACAGGATGCAGGTGGTGGGAGTCTAGTGCAATGAACCCTTCTCCATTGTCACTGATAATTTGTTTTTAAATAATAGTTTCCATTTATATTACTTTTTAATGAAGAAAAATCTGTTTCCACCATAAGAGCAGTAAGAATATTGCGATTCGGGCTTCGATAAAAAGTGCTTTGAGCACGTTTAGTGGATATTGCGCTATATAAAAGCCCTAGTTGTTAAATTTCATTACTGTTATTTGTCATTTGATGAAAACGGTAAGATTTTCTTTTAGGTCCAAGTAAGATTGAAATTCGCCTTTGAAAGATTAAGTTTTTAGGTTATTTTTCAAACGTGACTGCGCTGATTTTTGTTTTTCTGACTGGCAAGCTATCGCTGTACTAACCCGCATGGCTTGCACACACAAAAGGATACATCTAGTAGGTAACAAAACGAGATAACTTATGTTACAAAACAAGACATCTTGGTTTCATTTGTGCCAAGATAGCAAAACAAATCGAGCATCTTGGGGTTTGAAAGTCCTTTCCATAAAATATAAAAGACTTGGTATTTGCAAGACCATTGCCATTGGAAACCAATTCCAGACACAGTTCTGGCTCGAGTGCACAGTAACTTATGGCCTCGATTTCTTTCGTTCCCACCCCCACAATCTGACTTTTTGTGTTATAGTTAGGCTGGGCTGCCACATGCGTGACTAAATTGGCCAAACAGAGAATCTATAGTTTGGCATTAGACTTGACCCTTCTACCGTATTGGGGTCAGCCGGAAATAACGACCGGTTCCCAGTACTTGCCTAGCAAGTTTGAATGACGTAGCTAAGATAGAGCGTCACTCGGGTTTGATCGCGTCATTTCATACGTCAATATCTAGCGTCATACTCAACCCAAACAGCTTAAATAAACTGTTTGCTGATTGGATGAAACTAATAATATCAACCAATCAAACTTCGGCTTTTATTTCGTAAAGAACACAATGGAATTTTTATCTGAATCAAGGTCGGGTCTGTGTTACGTTTTTTACAGCAGACGCACATGTGACTCGGAAAAGATGTGTTACATTAAAACCACCGCGGCGGTATTGGGGTCGGAATGGTGTGTTACGTTTATACAACGGTCGAGTATCGGAGGTTTAAGACACCCTTTACCTGATGACTTGGTTTTAGGTTTGTCTTCTTTTATAGTTATAGAAAACAATGCATCTTCAAATCTAAACTACTTTTGACGGTAGGAGTTAATGTTTTTTTCTATCTAAATGAAAACGTACGGTGGACAACTTAAAGCCGAGGCTATCTCTTCTCTTTCGAGGCTATCGTGTGAGCGCTGATTCCGCTGATGAATTCTGAATCAGGAGATATCTAAGTGCCCAATTACTTAACGACAATCGGAAGACCTTCCATAAGCTACTACATCCCAAGTATTCTTGTTCTAGTAGGGGGTTTGGGAGGATGGGAAACTTTTTTTTTTTTTAGTCTCCCCCCTCTCAAACTCCCTACACTAGAACTTCTAGTGTAGGGGGTTTGGAAGGGGGGAGACTTTTTTAAAAGTTTCCCCCTCCCAAACCCCCTAACTAGAACAAGAATACTTGGGATGTAGTAGCTTATGGAAAGTCTCCCATAATATCCATAATAATGAATAATGGCAATGGAGCTAAAAATAAAAACATGTCGGTTCCATTCCATCGGCACAGGCCCACCTCTGCTGACTCCTAACTAAAGTCTGAAGTCCAAGTGCCAAGCAAAAGAGATACTAAATGAGCACATCAAAAGTATTTTAAAATCGTCACAACCACAAGGCCATTTACATTTAAATCTAATACTAA
>NC_088361.1:43501095-43506095 GCF_034508935.2 Berghia stephanieae
ATATCATAACATATATCACCACATCATCATCATCATCATCATCATCATGCATATCATGACTATATGATATTATAATAATTCACATTATTACTATTATTATTATTATATTATTTATTATTATTATTATTATTATTATTATTATTATTATTATTATTATTATTATTATTATATTATTATTATATATTATTATTATTATATATTATATATTATTATCATATTATTCATTATTATTATTTATTATTATCATATCTATCTCATTAAAATATCATTCACTTATTATCACGTTATTGTATTATTATCATTATCCGTTTGTATTAAATTTATAAATATGATGATATATGATATGATGATATGATGATTTGTGATGAGAGTAGGTATAATCCATTATTTCTATTATTTATTATTATTATTATTATTATTATTATTATTATTATTATTATTATTATTTATTATATATTATATTATTATTATTATTTATATATTTTTATTTTATTTTATCATTATTAATATCTTATTATTTTATTATATTATTATATTATTATATTATTATTATTATTATATTTTATTATTATTATTATATTATTATTATATTTATTATTATTATTATTATATTATATTATTATTATTATTTATTTATATTACATTATATAATTTTATATATTATATAAATTAATACTGAAACCCGCAATTTCGCGGGGAATGAACTATTTCCATTTGATATTATACCCACCATTATTTAATGAGGGCAGATTGGTAAACAACGTTGTCTGTGTAAGTTGGTACATCCTCTGTTGATTTTTATGTGTGGCCCAACATGAAGTGTAAGCCGCTATAGCCTCTGACCCGTGACACAGCAACATATAGTTGTCCGTGTATGAAAATAGGTTATGGTAATAAAATCAACTGCGAAAATAAACCTGAAGTAGCAGACGTGAGCAGAGTTGAAAGACGATCCTGGGATCGAGAACTTACCTTACAGTACAGTGGTGATCATGTTTGGTGGCGTTTGGCACCGTTTTTATGCACCTCCACTGACTTTAAATTATAAAAGGAAATCAAATTATCTGTTTATCTATCTGTAAAAAAATACATTTCTAATTTTCAAATTTCAAATGGCACAATGTTCTATATTTAAGAAAGGATTTTCAATTCCATTGTATTTATCTTCCAACAACATTCTACATGTTTTTATATTTCACTTTCTAAACTGCATTACACAGTTCCTCCCCGCCTCCCCTCTTTTCACTTAATTAATTGCTCACCTTTTTAGAAATATCTAGCATTCTGTTTTAATTCGTGCTTCCTTACAAAGGAGCATACTAATTTCTTGCCAACCAATGTTTTGTTTATTCATCTTAACTACGCCACTACCACATTATCTCATTCATCTTTGGTGTTTCATTCATCCTGTTTTGTTGATAAAGGGGAAACCCGAAACGTTCATTTGATCTGTTTTTGTAATTAAATTGAAGCTTACATTCAATTTCAAATGATTATTTATTTCTTCGAGCTTCGAGCAGCAACATTTACATTAAATGAATACATTATACTGGGGATGTAGGAGCTTTCGGAATGTCTCCCCTTTACTTAACTTATGGAAAAACAAACACTCTAGCACCTTTAATAAGACTTATGACTAACCTCTCGAGCAAATCAAATTGGCGGCCGAAAATCAAAACAATGGTCAAATTAGGAAATTTTAAACTTTCACAAATCTATCAAGGTTTGTTCTAGAGTTTTAAAAATACTTCTATATAATGACAAATTGAATAAATAAATGCCTGACAAAATATCAACGGTGAAAATACAAATTTAAAGCATACTGGGGATGTAGGAGCTTTCGGAATGTCTCCCCTTTACTTAACTTATGGAAAAACCAACATCCTAGCACCTTTACTAAGATTTATGACTAACCCTAATAGAAAAAAAATCCTTCGATCTCGAGCTAATCCTAATAGTAAAAAAAGAATCAAAATGGCGACTGAAATACCTTCATGTGATCAAGTG
This sequence comes from Berghia stephanieae, assembly GCF_034508935.2. Lineage (NCBI taxonomy): Eukaryota > Metazoa > Mollusca > Gastropoda > Nudibranchia > Aeolidiidae > Berghia > Berghia stephanieae. The sequence continues at coordinate 43,503,103 of NC_088361.1, forward strand.
AATAATATCACCATGAATGCCACGATTTGCTGAAAAATGCCAACACACACACATGTATACACCACACACAACACACACACACACACACACGCACACACACATAAACATACACGCAATTAGAACAACAACACTGATCACCGCTAAATCAACAACACAACGGAAGTAATAATAATACTTGATGTCATAAATAGATTATGACGCAAACTAACAACTTTTTACAGTGACGAAATTGGTTGATTTTGGGACTGTTTAGTGTCGTCGGTACGTATTTTATGATATCTGTGTGACTCAACGAACATTCAAACTGACTTTAAATTATAAAAGGAAATCAAGTTATCTGTTTATCTATCTGTAAAAAATACATTTCTAATTTTCAAATCTTTCAGTAGAGTTGTGCACCGTATCAATGTTTTTATTGACTCAAATAAGCACAATGTTCTCCACAATGCTATATTTTTTAAAGAAAGGATTATTATTATTATATTATTATTATTATTATTATTATTATTATTATTATTATTATTATTATTATTATTATTATTATTATTATTATTATTATCATTATTATCATTATTATTATTATTATTGTTATTATCATCATCATCATCATCATCATCATCATCATCATCATCGTCATCATCATCATCATCATCATTATTATCATCATCATCATCATCATCATCATCATCATCATCATCATCATCATTATCTTCATTATCATCATCATCATCATCATCATCATCATCATCATCATCATCATCATCATCATTATCGTTATCATTATCTCATTGACAATACAATTGAAAACAAATTACTAGGAATGAAAATAATAAAAAAACGTCTGGCTTTTATTCGGTACATATAGGGAACGGGAAGAATAAAGAAGAGAAGAGTGCTGGCTACATGGATGAATACTTTAGTAAGTTGCCGACACCATGAATACTTCTGAACAAAAGAGAAAATGAAGCAAAACATTCTCAAAATCAAATTTTCCTCTGATTTTTTTTTAGAGCAAGAATTTTGAAAATTGGTAACATGAATCAGCGAACAACTTATTTTCTTGAGCAAAACTGAAAGACGGAATAATTTTGCAACCAAACGAAACTTTTACCATAAATTTGACATCAGTGGAAGACAACGAACACCGGATCAAAAATATTCTTACACCGAGTACCCTAGTACTCACACGCCGAATCAGGTTGCCGGCTACCAAAAATCAGAGCGGGAGGTCACGCGATAAGAAAGGGCAACCTTTTTCACCTCAGTTTATGCCTGAATTTGATTTCTATGAAATGATTATTATAGCCAAGATTCTTTTATGGTGTTTTTTTACTAAATAATTACGAGTATATTAGAATATTTTGGATTATGTTCCCTTCAAATATTTAAAAAAAAATAGATCGTGGTCCATTTACTAAAATAATAAATATGGCTGGATCAAAGGTATTCATGAATACTTCGATTCGGTCCGGATGCCGTCTGGGAGCCACCCAGAAGCCTCTGGGGCTGTCCGCAGGCCATTGAAACCGTATGTAACCACATAGAGCCTCCGGGAGTCATCCGAAGCCGTCCGGATGCCGTCTGAAGCATTTAGAAGCCATCCGGAGGCCGACTGGAGCCATCCAGAAGCCTCTGAGTCTGTCCTGAGGCCATTGAAACCGTCTGTAACCACTTAGAGCCTCCGGGGGTCGTCCTGATCGTGGCCTTCGTGACTATCGTGAATAACGAAGGTCACGTCCTGATGCCTTCTGCTAGCGTTCGGAGATAATCTATGGCATTCTGAAGCCATCCGGATGCCCTCGAGGCTGTCCGAAGCTTCCCAGAAGCAGTCTGAAGGCCTCTGAAGCATTTAGAAGCCATCCGGAGGCTCCCAGAAACATTCGGAGGCAGTCTGGAGCCGTCGGGAGCCATCTAGAAGCCTCTGGGGCTGTCCGGGGGACATTGAAACCGTCCTAAGTCACCTAGAGCTTCCGGAGTCGTCAGGATGCCGTCTGGTGTCATTCGGAGTTCATCTAAAGCATTCTGAAGCCACCCGATGCCCTCAGAGCTGTCCGAATAGAATCAATAACTTTTAGATTGAATTCTTAAATATTTTTATATTTGAGCCATTTTATATCTTCCGAAAGTAGAGTTCTATGGCTGTTCATTTAATGGAAACTCAAATTCTACAAACAATTTAATAACTTGAAAAAAATGCCTCTTAATAACAATTCATTAAAACCAAAACACAAAATTGATTACTTTATCGCACTCAGACAATGATTTTACCATGAAATAGGACTGAATTAAACAAAACAATGTGAACACATGAACAATGTAAATTATATTTTAAAAAGTATGTATTTATCAAGGCAATCTCAGCACTTTAGTCTGATTATAAATTGACAGGCTTTCTTCCCTTTCTCTATCACTTAAAGAAATTGCTTGCCCTGAATTCACTCTATCTTTAGTAATAGACCTACTGAAAACAAATCTGAGATCCATTCTGCACACCACCAAATGTTTCTAATTTTATTATTACATTGAGATGTTGATAAGATTTTTGTTGATTAGTCTATTTCACTCTTTTGTGGAAAAAAATCTAATAAAAACGCTCTAAGTTAACGAAAACCCAGAAGAATCATCATATAATAAATGATAATCAAAACAAAACATTGAAACGATATAAACACCATTTTCCCTCCCTACATAGACTCAGAGTAAACGACTGCACCGTTCACTGTAAAGCGTCAATTTTTTCCGGTCTTTGTAATTAAAATCTGGTGTAGACCGAGCCTCTTAATTAAAAGTTATTCTTCATTATTCATGCTGTTACTAATGACACCAAGGAGATAATCAGCATCATTCATGACATCAAAACACACCTTCACACACACACACACACACACACACACACACACACACACACACGTACATAACTCGCACGCGCTCATACAATGACTTTTACTATGAAATAGGACTGAATTAAACAAAACAACGTGAACAATGTAAAT
>NC_088361.1:43511095-43551095 GCF_034508935.2 Berghia stephanieae
TTTTAATTCTAATCTCATACTAGACTAATCTTTAAAGAGAAGTTTTCTTATATTCTCATGCATCCAACCCAAAATCGGTGCCAAGACTTCTTCTTCTTCTTCTCCTTCATCTTCACACCTCCTCGTCCTTCTTCACCAACATCATCATGTTCATCTTCTTCTCCCACTTCTTCCTCCTCCTCTTCTTCTTCTCAACTTAACTAGTCAAACTAAGTGTTAGTGTTGGTAGATTTCTCTAATCATCACACACAAACCACTATGACTGTTACTGGTATGACATGGAATGGAGATTTTTTCACCGCTCTCTGGCACTATTGAATTTTGCATTCCCTTAACCAATTTTCGAGCTCTTGTCGGAGATTATTTTCACTGTAATTGTAATATTTTTGAAAGGGAACATTTTTCATTAGCAAAACCAGTTTAGAATTGAAGAAAAAAAAATTGTACAGTTGGACTGACAAATTGCTGAGGAGAATCAATCTTTAAAATAGGATTTTTCACTCGAGGCGATGGGGCAGCATGGCTCAGCAGTATGGTCTTTGCTTTGTACCCAAAAGGTAATTAGTTTGATCACCCGTTGTACTGTGCGGCCTTGAGCAATCCATCTCGTTCTAGTTCCATTTGCGGCACTGCACTGCGGCTGATGTCTGGGTTATTCCAGTGTTCCCTTGGAATAAACCCTAAAGACAGACAAATTTCCCCATTGGATGAAAAAAGGGAATGTTATCTTTATATGCATATATGCTGGTCTGACATCCGAATGCAATATGGGCCTCGTTTAACATTGTTGCACTGGACATTATTTTGTGTAATTTTTTGAGATTTTCATTATAACAATGAGCTCATGATGTATTGGGTTATCAGACCTGCAAATTAGTGCACGTTGCCTTAAGGCTTAAGGAAAATTAGTTTATTTCATCCCAGCTTAAATGATGAGATTTACCGTTATAATATTATAATAGATGCGAGAGTAAAATATAAACTATGACACTATTTCAATACGAAGCAGAAATCAGAGCCATTCGAAACATTACAAGAAATACAAACAAAAAAAGAAAAGAAAAATATCGGATCGGAAGGTCCTGGGTTCGAGCCTCGTGCTCGGCGCATAGTTGAGTCCTTGGAAAAGACTCTTTACTCACATTCTCTCACCGTACTCAGGTGTAAAATGAGTACCTGGCCGTTAACAGTGTTGTCTTTGTCCGAAAAATTGTAATATCGCCTGACAGGCGTCATGTCCCGTCCTACATGTTAAATGTTGCTGTTGACCAGGGAACTGTTGTAAAGCGCTTTGAGCACATTTAATGGATATTGCGCTATATAAAGCTCAATTTAATTTAGTATGAATCAAGTAAAAATCCTCTCTTGCGGTTATACCAAAGCTGTTAAAAAATCGTAATATGTTGTTTCAAAACTTGTGTCGTGTTTTTAAAATTTCACTTCAAATACACATTACAAAGATGTTGTCGACGGTCAATTTAAATAAAATATTTCACTGGATAGACTTTAAAAAGTGAAAGTAATACATTCGAGTACAGTTTCCTTGAACTTGAACTCATTCGAATATCCCAAATTTTTTCATTATTATTTTTAGTTGTCATTCCATTCCTTACTTGAACTAATTTCACCTAGCCAATGTAAAAAAGGATTTGATTAATTCAAGGTTTTATTTTAATGCGCCCTGTTATTTCGACCACCGAAAATTTACTGTTACATTGACAGTTAAGTTTGTGTACAATATGATACACATACATACACACAGGCACTCACACACTCCATTGTCATTTCGCATAATTGACACCTCTCTTACTTATTCTTATCACTTCGCCATTCATTCTAATTTCAATGCCACATGCCATGATTTGCTACGTCATTAAATGAATGATGTGATACAGGAACCTTCTCCCAATAAAGTAAATAATGATTATAAATTTCCCTTTAATAGTCCTCATGCGGAAATTTGTCTTAGGGTTTATTCAATGGGAATACTGGAATAACTCCGGTGTCACCCGCAGCACAGCGCTGCTAATTGAGCGAGGGAGAGGTGGCTTGTTGATGGCCACATGCCATGGTGTATATTCGAACTAGGTATCTTTTGGGTACGAAGCAAAGACCATACTGGTGAGGCACAAGCGTCAAGTACAATGACATTTTTTTTTTAATTATTAAAATTTAGCTTTACATAGCGCAATATCCACTAAATGTGCTCAAAGCGCTTTACAAGGGGACACTGGTCAACAGCAACATTTAACATGTAGGACGAGACAAGCACCTGTTAGGCGATATTACAATTTTTCGGACAAAGGCACCTCTGCTAACAGCCAGGTACTCATTTTACACATGAGTACAGTGAGAGAATGTGAGTAAAGAGCCTTTTCCAAGGACTCAACTATGTGCCGAGCGCGAGGCTCGAACCCAGGACCTTCCGATCCGAAAGCGAGTGTCATACCACTAGACCACATCTGCACAAAGACATCATGCTGAAAGTAATCGCATCAAATAGTTCTTCCTTCACTCCTTCAGAGCTGCAAGGCTGGTGTAGCGGGAGTTTATCTATGTTTCTTTAGTGTGAAACAGACAATAGTAATTGCTTGCTACCCCTTGGATAGGACACAGGTTTATTGTAATGAACTTTCCACCAGATCTAACAAATACAGATTACCCGCCCCATCATTCCTGGGTGGTCAGTGGGGTCAAATAAAAATCTCTACTTTGCCCTTAGCATGTTAAGCGAATACCCTAATAATTGAGCTAGAGGGACCAACTTCGCATCAAAGACCTGTTTAAATATCTTTAAATATTTGAAATGAAAAAAAAAATAATTTAATGAATAGCAGTCCTTCAGAGGCATGAAGCCCAAGGAGCCAGGGTTTATCCCGGTTTCTATGGCATGAAACAGACAATAACAATTGCTTGCTACCCTTTGAATAGGAAGGTAGTCTATCACAAAGTACTTTCATGAGATCTGACAGAATTAGCTCCAGAATCACAACCCCTCCGACTATCACTATCTCCACCCCCCCCCCCCCCCCCCCCCTTCCTACCACTTACATTACATCAGAAAAAGGGGCAAGTTGGAACAATGCAATGGTTTATTCCTCTGTTCCCCTCTCCTTTGCCTCCATCCATTCTAACCCCACTACTGGCAGTCACTACCACTACTTAATGCTCTTCAAAACTTGTAATAGTAAAGCACCATCCCAGTGATAAGAAAAGACATCATCAGGCTTCACATAAAAGCTCATTACCCAATCAGTTTTCATCAGGCACAGTTACTCAATCAGTCAGTTGTCACACATCATTCGCTTTATTAGGCATAGGACTATCAACATATTGATCAGTCAGTCACTTGCCTCCCACCCACTAGCCTTTTGTTGAGTCGTCATGGTATGTTACACAAAGTACATGGTTGTTAAAAGGTCACCCAATGACTATTACTCCCCCACCCTTCCTTTGGAACAGACCATGAGACACATTTCTCCTATGGGATGAATAAAAGGAATTTTATTATTTTATAAGAGGCCATTGTGCGCGAGCTGTACTGTACGTAAGTTGACTACACTTCCTGATTTAGATTTTATTGCAGGTTTTATTATATGCAAAATTTTCCTTCTCCCATTTTTAGGTCGTCTCTGATGCAATTTTATAAGTTACAAACTTGGTTCCTAAGTGGCCTGGTTCAGTGCATGATGCAATTTTTTTAGGAAATCTGGGCTATTCTTTGCATTTGAGGATCCACATCGCAGGGCTTTGGATGGTGTGATCCTTGGAGACAGTCGTTATATGTTAAGAAATTGGCTAATGACCCCAATACCAAAACCCCCAAAATAGAGGAGAAGAGGCATTTAACACCGCCCATCGTATCACAAAATGCACGATTGAAAGGTGAGTTTTACCAATCATATAATCCCACCCTCCAGGAAACAATAACATTTTGATAATTTTTGAAATTTAATATTTCAGGTTTATTTTTATATCCACTTTAACAATACAATTTGCAAATGATCAATGAAAATAAAAGAAAATTAACCAAAAAAATAGTTGTAATCATACTGTCATTGTCATGCCAGTATAAACATTACATTTTTTTTTTTGAAGAACTCAGATTAACCATTATAATTCTTTCCCTTCTAATTCTAATTAAATGACAGAAAAAAAAAAAAACAAATAGAGAGAGAGAGAGAGAGAGAGAGAGAGAGAGAGAGAGAGAGAGAGAGAGAGAGAGAGAGAGAGAGAGAGAGAGAGAGGTCCATTTAATTTTAATTGGTTTTAAGTGTACATGTACAAGTACAAGCAATTATTGTCATTTCAACAGAGTCATTGGAGTGGTTAAAAGAAGATGGAATTGTCTCCATGACGAGCTCAGAATGACGCCTGACAGAGCCTGCAAGGTTATTTATGTGTTTTTGGCTCCACAACTTTGCTGTTGATGCTGGCCTACCCATGGAAGAAAACAACCGTAATGATGATGATGACAGCAATCATAACTTTTCTCCTATTTGGACTCAGGAAGGAGCATCTGAACAGAACGTCTTGCTGCTGGCAAGGCAGCCAGGCTGACTTTGACTAATAGTGCTTTTAGAAATATCGTTGAACCTCTCTAATCAGGAAATAAATATAATCATTAATGTAGTACATCACTCTGCAAGTATACTGTGTGCAGTATTCTTATTGTGATGAGCTACATAAATGTCACGCTGTTTTAATTATTGTTCCAGCTGGTCATATGGAAACAAATTTCTATATCATATAACTACAAGTCGCCTATCAGGCATCTAGTACTCTTTGACTATCCCATTTTACTCCTTTTTACTGGCGCTGATGTGTTGCAAGTGCTGTAAAACCCTTAAAAACAAAAACAAACCTGTTTTGCAGGAAGTATTAAAGTGCATTCACTGTAATTTTTTCTGGAAAGGGTCTGATATAAATTGGAAAACTGAACAAAAATTCTCATGCCTGAGTCGGTTATCAAACAGAAAACAAAGGGGCATTAAAATTTTCTTTTTTTAAGGTCATCAAAATCCTAAGTTGAGCAATCAAATGTTAACTGCCCTATTGTCATAAGACAATTACATATTGTAAGACCTTTTGTATAAATCATTATACCAGCCGCTTAGCCAAAGCCCAGGATAGTCCCGTCACATTTGTGATAAGGGTCTTAAATCGCCATGCCACTGTACAAGTTTGTGACAATAGGCCAAAATAACAATCTGTATTTATTCCAGAGGATTTGTTCTACCAATAACATAAGGAACAATGGAGTGATTGTAGTAAAAAAAGGCCTTAAACACTGCATGCATGCGATTTTAAGTAAATTTTAACAAAAACATATCAGCTCTATCAAAAGTACAGATTGAGATAAATACAGGACTAAAACCCCTCTAAATAACAATTAGAAAATCTCAAGAACCATTTTTTTAAAATGGTTTAAGGCAATTCATAAGACAGGTTTTAACTGCGATTTTCTAAGATACTATGAGGCCAATTTTTTCTACACTATGGACAAATGTATTGCAACATGTCTCCATGGATTGCTTTAAACCATTTTTAAAATTGACTCAAAATACATGTGATTGAATTAATATTCAAATTCAAGACATTAGAAACCAATTGGGTCATGGATAGAAACTAAATGATGATGTCATTTGTGAACGCTCCCAGCTGTGATTTTCATACATGAATTAATTTCCTATAACTGTCATCTGCATTTTTTGCGGCCGCAAATCAGGGCGATCCGCAAATTTCCCAAAATTGGCAAATCGTGGCAAATTTTGGGAAAATTGGCAAATACCGTAGCAAATTTTGGGAAAAAAAAAAGAAGCGAAAACAAAATAACGAAAAAGAAAGTGCGAAACTTGAGAAATGTTGCAGCTTTGCCAGGGCCCAAACCAAGGGAAGCTACTCTCTACGGATAATGATCTCATGCTCGCAGTGTATCTGCATACACTGCAATTCCAAATTTTTGTGATATTCCTCAGCATGAGTTCACGAGGTATATTGAGAAACTGGGGTCCAGTGCTGTGAGAGAGTCTGATACTGGAATTATACATCTGACCCTATTTTGGAAGTCTGTGGCAGATTATGTTCTAGCTCTTGCTGCATTGGCGTCCCGATATGCCTTCTCAACATGCTCGTCAGCTGATGCTGAGCGAAGTTTTTCTCTTTACAATCTTGTCTTGTCTTCCAGAAGGCGTAGACTCACAGAAAACAACATCAAAGGACTAGTTTTCCTTTACTACAATAAGTTTATCGATGCCTCTTTTTTTGAGTAGTAAAAGAAAACTAGGCCTTTGATGAGTCTGACTGAAAGTGTACGTTTGTTTGTGTGTGTGTGTGACTGTCTAAAAGTTTGGGCGCATAAATCGCTTTACATTGTGTAAATTAATAAATGTAGCCTCCTTAAATGTAATAAATTGTCTTTTATAAATTTTTGTTTTCTGTATCGCGTGTTAATTTTTACTGAAACGCTTAGTTCTCCTCGGCAAATTTTGGTCTTTTTGGCAAATTTCTTGGCAAATTTTGGGGGTTTTTTTTGGGCAAATTTTAGGTCCCAATTTGGCAAAAAATGCAGATGACAGCTATAATATCAAAACATATAAAAAGAGTAAATTAATTATAAGTAGTGTCATAATTAAGATGCCTCATCTTAAATTTCATGTATTCAATTTTTATGGTATTTTGTTCAACAATGGAGTTGGGTTTTTTTTATAATGGAGTATTTCCGACTGCAGCCATTGATCCACTAATGGATTGTCAGTGATCTGTCATCTCCTCTTGGGGCCAGCTTGTCGTAATTTTTGGCTGATGCCATCTGAGGCATTCCACTCCTCTGGTGTATGGGGAAGAGTTTCTGTTGTCTCCTCTTGAAAGTGATTTGACAAATCATCTAGTACAACTACTGACTCCACCACAGAGCAATCAACAAAACTGATTTCATTAATCTCATTCATATCCATCTGTCTGGCTAGTGTTGAAGCTGTGGAGGAAAAAAAATCTTTAGAACATCTTTTTCACTGCATTGAAACAAAACATGTTTATATCTGTGAATTATGAAACTGGCCACATTATGAAATCAAGTGGTGCTGAAATCAAAAACGTCATTTCATTTTGAAACTTCTCTGATCCCACATAGTCTTCAGGTCAAAGTCAGAATTTGGAATGATAAAAACTTTTGAACAATGTTATCTCATTAAGCAACATGAAATGCTGGCCATTTAATTAAGATGATTTTAGAACTACATCCCACTTTTTAAACAAATCCTTATAAACTGTTTGTCAGTGCTTAAAAGTGTTAATATAAATATATTTGAGAAAACAATGGACTCAGCAACAGTATGCATTTTTGTTTTATTTCCTTGTAAATCATCTTTTTGTTTGAGTATTTTTCTCTCAGGGAGAACCAGTATTTTTTTTTACATATGTAATATGTGATAAGTAAGCATTTGAGTGTGTTCCTCTTAATGGGGACCTGTGCTTGTGCCTGGACGACACTTTTAGGTGACTTCAAACTAAGTACACCGATGGCATGCTCTTGGAATCTACATCCATTCCATATAAGAACCATTCCCTTTTTGTTTTACTTATTAGTGCTTTGAATTGTTAATCTAGAATTGCATGACTATCCATTTGCATCCTTTTTACTGGTGCTGAAATGACCTAAATATGTCGCAAGCAATTAAAAACAGAAGAGGATTTATAATTCTAGAACATTTTGCTATCCCATTTTCTTCCTTTTTACTGGCACTGATATGACCTTAATGTGTTGCAAGCGCCGTAAAACCATTAAAAACAAACAAATAAAGAATGTTGATTAAACAAAATCACACAACCACATTTATGTTATACTTCGTGGTCCCACTGTCACTTCAATGTCCCCCATTTTGACTGACTTGTTAGCCGTGATAGTCCTTTCAGTACTGTTGTCAATGTTTAAATACACTGTTAGTGGCTATGTGGTCTTGTGGTATGACACTCGTTTTCGGATCGGAAGGTCCTGGCCCTGAGCCTCGCTCGGCGCATAGTTGAGTCCTTGGAAAAGACTCTTTACTCACATTCTCTCACCGTACTCAGGTGTAAAATGAGTACCTGGCCGTTAACAGTGTTGTCTCTGTCCGAAAAATTGTAATATCGCCTAACAGACGTCATGTCCCGTTCTAAATGTTGCTGTTGGTCAGGGACCCCTTGTAAAGCGCTTTGAGCACGTTTTGTGTTTATTGCTATATACAAAAGCTCATTTAAAACATTTTTCTTTAGTCTTTCGGGTGAAATTTTATTAATAATTTAATGACTTTGTAGCAAAAGAATTATGCTTACTGATTATGGTGTAATCTCCAAGATTACAGTCAGATATGTCAATAATATTTCTGGCTGGACTGGGATTCGGAACCAAACTCTCAGTGCCCATTACTGTAAAGAAAATTGTTGATAAATTTGAATTAAATGAAGTATAGAATTCACAAGTTGCACTTCAAGTCCAGATTACCCATTACAAACTTAATGAGGAGGAACACAGTGGTGTTTTTTTTTTAAAGGTGAATTGTTATGAAATGATAATGATTTTAATTCTATTTATATCAATTTTAATATGATACGATATCAATTGATTTTTAATGTAAAATTTGCATCATATAATTACCGGTCTCTGGCTCTTTTTTTTTTTTTAACCATGAAATGCATCCAAGTGTAATCTTATCTTCTGATCTTGAGACCCATGAATCCCAGAAATAACAAATCTGCTGGGAATTGAACCCATGACACTTTGATTCATATGCAAGCATGATAACTCCCTGTGCCATTGGCTTGCCCTAAATAAAACACTAAATGAAACAAAATAAATCTTTACAGGACCCAACTCCAAAGTGGAATTTCAATACAATGTTGCGTGATGCCACTTTGACGATTTGTGATAAAAAAATACATGGCAATCCCTTATGACACAAAAGCTCTTGCTCCATCACTTATTTCAAATTTGAAATATTCATATAATTTTGTCAGCTACTTCAGGATTGATGGTGTAAAGTAAATTTCAAGATTTTAACTACCATTGAATTATTAAATGTGAATAATCTTGTTTTGATACTCGACTTCAGTCTTCATTTATTCTTTTAAATGTTTTTAAAATTGATAAAAAATCAAGAGGAAACGTGTCCCAGAGGCAGTTGTTAGTATGCAATAGAGGTGATATACTTTTGAGACTTAACTACCAAAAGAGGATAGTTATGTTAGAGAAAAATGAATCAGTGCATAGGCAATTGTAAGGATGTCAATATTAGACGATCACAAAAGATGCATGCATACATAGTACAAATTACTTGTTTAAAATATTGTAAGGTACTATCTGTATTCATGTCAGGCAGCCCCAGAGACCAGCGATCACATCGTCCTCCACTGTCCAGTCACTAAACTTGAAGGTGGCTATGAAACCGTCCTTAGGGTGGAGGAAGACTTTAGAAGCTGGGTTGACGAAATAAATTTGGAGGTGTAGCCATATGCTACTACTACTACTTTATTCATGGAATGCCTAGATGACAGCCTTTTACATTTGTATACAGAACAATGTATGGAAACTATTATAATTGCAGAAATTTACCTTGAATACCATCAACAATGTTACTACACTCGCCACATAATGACGAGTACCGACTTGCGTACTTGTCTGTTCAGGGAAAGATTGAAGAGGGTCCTGGTTTCCCCCTCCAGTCTGCTTTACATAATCAACATGACTTTGGACTATTCTTTTCGTGTCCTTGAATTTTTTTTTTAGCTCCATCACCGAACGGTTTTTGAGAATTCCGCATTGATTCTCATTCTGATCTTTTCTCAAACCTGAAAATGAAAAAGGAGAAAAAAATATGTAAATCAACGATTATGTAATGAGATTGTTGAGGACATTCATTTTGCACTGGAATCAGTTCTATTGATTGCTTTTTGTTGCCATAAAATCTTTATTTATTATTATGGTTGTAGCAAACTTTACTCGTATAATTAGTCTGTATCCTTTAAATTATTTGCATAAAAAATGTCATGCTTTTGAGTGTAGATTATTATCAGTCATACCTCTTAAATTGGCATTTTATCATTAAATATTTGTAGGGTCTGACTGGAGAGGGTGAAGATTTATTTCTTGCTTATCAAATGTACTCGGGTAGGTCGCCCTAAATCTGTATGCTTTTCTATACCTCAAATTCCAACAGCTCTAACTGCAATTATTTGACATCTTTTGTTAGTTTGATGTAAATACATATGAGGTATTATCAGTTAACCTTGCTTAAAAACCGAAAATAGATACCAAACCCCCTCACCCCAAATATGTATGCTCATGCCCCAAACCCGTAAACGGCTTGCCCTAAACCAGTACAGCATTAAATTAGTCTCCTAATTTTTCAAAATTTCATAATTTTGTTAATATGATAATGTTGTGGTAGATTTCATTTATAATTAATTTTTAAAAATATTTGCTAAAAGACAAAAAAAAAAAAAAAATTGAGCATATATAAAGAGCATTATCCTAGCATTTACGTTTGTTGCGGTTATAACTTTTGACGCATTAGCGATTTTCTGTTATTTTTTGCACTGAAAAAAAAAAAAAGAATAAATAAAGACACCGCTTGGGAATTTTTTTTTAAAAGAAAAAAAAAACCTTTTACTTTTAGAAAGAAGTTTATTTTCACTTCCACTTCATTTCGAATTTTTCTGGTTGACTTGTTCTAAATATTCAAGTGAGTTGAAAGCTTAAAACTTTTGTCATTTTTTGTGGCAACTGACACAGATGCTAGATTGTATACTGCTAAACATGCTCAAAGCTCTGTAAGGGGCTCCAAGCCAATAGCAACACCGCAATATCACAACTTTTCCCCGACAGAGTCATTACTTTTAATGGCCAATTACTCAATAAGGAGCCTTTTCCAATGACTCGACTTTGAACCACTCAGGGAGGGACTTGAATCTTGGGCCTACGGGTCCAAATGCAAGTGTCATACTACAAGACAACAAAGCCCCACTTAGTAGGGGCAAAGAGGAAGGGTGAAATTTATTGCCTAACCTCCGCACTACAGTACATCTATTTATATTGTTTATTGATAATTTATGGGTGCCATGTCGGCTATTATGATGCTTTAAAATTTTCATTGAACATGCCAACCTGTTTTTTTTTGGGTTTTTTTCATTAATTTTCTTTTTTTTTTTATAGAAACCCGAGACCGGGTTGCCACCTTGCCTGTTCTTGCCAAGTAGTAAAAGGGTGGATCAGAGAGCAGAGCAGGGAGATAGGAAGTAGATAAACACGAGGTATACAAAGCAACATTGTGAGTGACAGGGACCTACAGTAGGCACTTGCAAGAATTTTTCAAAATAGTGGCTATGGGTATTAATTTAGTGTAGAAAAATAAAGGGGAGTGAAACATTAACTAGAGTGAAAAAAGTATCGCTCTATCTCAAATCCAACTGGTTAAAAATTTATGACCGTTTATGTGGTGGAAAATATCTATACTATATAGCTTAATAGGAAAAAAATGTGACGAAAGCACAGCATCCCAATGCATAATCAAGTATAATTCAGAAACAGCTTCAGATACAACTTTGAAATTTTTACATGTGGTAAATCATCTCTGTAATACATTGCAAACAGAAAATGAATTATTTATTGAGAAAGAAAAGTATAGTTTGAGCTGAGACAGCTGAAATCAAGGAAAAATAGATCAAGACATACAAATGAATGACCTATTGGAATTTTGGAAAAGTCAATAAAAAATATTTATTCACATGAAGATAAACCAAATACACCACTGAATCGGCGTCATTTAGTTGTTCACTTTGAACTTTTCAAATGAAAATAGACCTCATAAAAGCAAAGATATGGACTGACAAATGTTTGAGGTGGTGTATTAGCCTACAGTCTACAGTCCTACAGCCTACAGATGCCCAGTGTCAGTGACCGTGCTGTAGCCTATTTTTATTTCATTTCATGATAGACCAAATACACCACTGAATCGGCGTCATTTAGTTGTTCACTTTGAACTTTTCATAATGAAAATAGACCTCATAAAAGCAAAGATATGGACTGACAAATGTTTGAGGTGTTGTATTAGCCTACAGTCTACAGTCCTACAGATGCCAATGTCAGTGACCGTGTTATAGCCTATTTTTATTTCATTTCATTAGTGACAAAGAAAAAATTATGTACTTCTCTTTTTTTCGCACTGTTACGGAGTGCTGCAATCTCGACATAATTGTATTTTCCAGGAGGGCTGCAGTTTCAGGGTTTGAAAAGTTATAGTTTTTCTCTTGTTGAGCTCCATTTTCGTCAATGAATTTCAAAAGGAAATAGAATCTAAACAAAACGAAAGCGGATGAAGCGCTGATTAAATCTTTTGCGTCAGAAGAACCCAAACAGCAGCACAAAATAACCGATAGAGTCAAGGGATAGGTCAGGACTAGGTCAGGACTAGCCACGCCCATTTCTAGGCTAAAGCCCAGCTAGTCCGAGACTAAATAATGCTCATTGAATCCGATTTTTTTTTAGACACTTACTAAGCTTGGGCTAAAGACTAGCTAGTCATTTACTAGACTAGTAAATTACTAAAGTTAGTCCGCGTTCATTAGAACGGGCCCAGGGCCCGTTCTAATGAACGCGGACTAGCGCTATTTCCCGGACTATCTCTGACTTTAGTAAATGACTAGAAAAAATCGGATTTAATGTGAGCTGACTAAGCTAGTCCCAGACTAAAATCACGTCACCTTCGGACTAAGTTTGGCCAAGATTTAGTCACTTGCTCGAGTCGGACTTGATCGTTTAGTCTCTGACTAGTAACTAAGGAACGGCGTCAACAAAGTCAACAAAGATGGCGGCCAATGTTAGACGACTCGGTTCGCGAGAAAAAAATACATAGAAAAAGAATTATAACGACAAAAGTAATCTGTTGATATTTGCCAATGCTAAAGGAAACGGTTTAAAGGTCACAGATCGTCGAAAGCACACATTTTTGTCCGGGAAACTAATAAATCTGATGAAGTTGAGTGACTCAGTGAGTCTGAGTCTGAGATTTCAGCTTCGCTTGGTTCGAAGTTTAGATTTAGATATTTAGAGAATAACAAACACACAACTAGACCTAGCTTATTTTTAAATATGAAAATTATGTTGTTTAGCTAAAACACCCCTACCCCTTTTATTTTCTTTATTTTTGTGCCAAGAAAAAGCAATGCGAAGTTACTCTCGATCACATGAGGTGATTCGTATGACTATGACTATGACACTGTCATTGACAGTACTGCCAAAACAACTGTCAACACATGAAAATGGCGGCAGCTGTGCTGTTTCAAATTCGTCAGAGAACACTGATTCAACGGGAGAGGGTGTTTCGGGTCAGACTTAATCCCATCGATTCGTTTAACGACGATGAAATATACGAACGTTTCCGTTTTCATCGTGAACACATTTTTATAATTTGTGATCTTGTAAAAGACGACCTTGATCGTCTTCTCTGGAGGAAAGGTTAGTATCTGTATTCATTTTAATTTTAATTCTAATCTCATACTAGACTAATCTTTAAAGAGAAGTTTTCTTATATTCTCATGCATCCAACCCAAAATCGGTGCCAAGACTTCTTCTTCTTCTTCTCCTTCATCTTCACACCTCCTCGTCCTTCTTCACCAACATCATCATGTTCATCTTCTTCTCCCACTTCTTCCTCCTCCTCTTCTTCTTCTCAACTTAACTAGTCAAACTAAGTGTTAGTGTTGGTAGATTTCTCTAATCATCACACACAAACCACTATGACTGTTACTGGTATGACATGGAATGGAGATTTTTTCACCGCTCTCTGGCACTATTGAATTTTGCATTCCCTTAACCAATTTTCGAGCTCTTGTCGGAGATTATTTTCACTGTAATTGTAATATTTTTGAAAGGGAACATTTTTCATTAGCAAAACCAGTTTAGAATTGAAGAAAAAAAATTGTACAGTTGGACTGACAAATTGCTGAGGAGAATCAATCTTTAAAATAGGATTTTTCACTCGAGGCGATGGGGCAGCATGGCTCAGCAGTATGGTCTTTGCTTTGTACCCAAAAGGTAATTAGTTTGATCACCCGTTGTACTGTGCGGCCTTGAGCAATCCATCTCGTTCTAGTTCCATTTGCGGCACTGCACTGCGGCTGATGTCTGGGTTATTCCAGTGTTCCCTTGGAATAAACCCTAAAGACAGACAAATTTCCCCATTGGATGAAAAAAGGGAATGTTATCTTTATATGCATATATGCTGGTCTGACATCCGAATGCAATATGGGCCTCGTTTAACATTGTTGCACTGGACATTATTTTGTGTAATTTTTTGAGATTTTCATTATAACAATGAGCTCATGATGTATTGGGTTATCAGACCTGCAAATTAGTGCACGTTGCCTTAAGGCTTAAGGAAAATTAGTTTATTTCATCCCAGCTTAAATGATGAGATTTACCGTTATAATATTATAATAGATGCGAGAGTAAAATATAAACTATGACACTATTTCAATACGAAGCAGAAATCAGAGCCATTCGAAACATTACAAGAAATACAAACAAAAAAAGAAAAGAAAAATATCGGATCGGAAGGTCCTGGGTTCGAGCCTCGTGCTCGGCGCATAGTTGAGTCCTTGGAAAAGACTCTTTACTCACATTCTCTCACCGTACTCAGGTGTAAAATGAGTACCTGGCCGTTAACAGTGTTGTCTTTGTCCGAAAAATTGTAATATCGCCTGACAGGCGTCATGTCCCGTCCTACATGTTAAATGTTGCTGTTGACCAGGGAACTGTTGTAAAGCGCTTTGAGCACATTTAATGGATATTGCGCTATATAAAGCTCAATTTAATTTAGTATGAATCAAGTAAAAATCCTCTCTTGCGGTTATACCAAAGCTGTTAAAAAATCGTAATATGTTGTTTCAAAACTTGTGTCGTGTTTTTAAAATTTCACTTCAAATACACATTACAAAGATGTTGTCGACGGTCAATTTAAATAAAATATTTCACTGGATAGACTTTAAAAAGTGAAAGTAATACATTCGAGTACAGTTTCCTTGAACTTGAACTCATTCGAATATCCCAAATTTTTTCATTATTATTTTTAGTTGTCATTCCATTCCTTACTTGAACTAATTTCACCTAGCCAATGTAAAAAAGGATTTGATTAATTCAAGGTTTTATTTTAATGCGCCCTGTTATTTCGACCACCGAAAATTTACTGTTACATTGACAGTTAAGTTTGTGTACAATATGATACACATACATACACACAGGCACTCACACACTCCATTGTCATTTCGCATAATTGACACCTCTCTTACTTATTCTTATCACTTCGCCATTCATTCTAATTTCAATGCCACATGCCATGATTTGCTACGTCATTAAATGAATGATGTGATACAGGAACCTTCTCCCAATAAAGTAAATAATGATTATAAATTTCCCTTTAATAGTCCTCATGCGGAAATTTGTCTTAGGGTTTATTCAGCGCTTCATCCGCTTTCGTTTTGTTTAGATTCTATTTCCTTTTGAAATTCATTGACGAAAATGGAGCTCAACAAGAGAAAAACTATAACTTTTCAAACCCTGAAACTGCAGCCCTCCTGGAAAATACAATTATGTCGAGATTGCAGCACTCCGTAACAGTGCGAAAAAAAGAGAAGTACATATATTTTTTCTTTGTCACTAATGAAATGAAATAAAAATAGGCTATAGCACGGTCACTGACATTGGGCATCTGTAGGACTGTAGACTGTAGGCTAATACACCACCTCAAACATTTGTCAGTCCATATCTTTGCTTTTATGAGGTCTATTTTCATTATGAAAAGTTCAAAGTGAACAACTAAATGACGCCGATTCAGTGGTGTATTTGGTCTATCATGAAATGAAATAAAAATAGGCTACAGCACGGTCACTGACACTGGGCATCTGTAGGACTGTAGACTAGGCTAATACACCACCTCAAACATTTGTCAGTCCATATCTTTGCTTTTATGAGGTCTATTTTCATTTTGAAAAGTTCAAAGTGAACAACTAAATGACGCCGATTCAGTGGTGTATTTGGTTTATCTTCATGTGAATAAATATTTTGTTATTGACTTTTCCAAAATTCCAATAGGTCATTCATTTGTATGTCGTGATCTATTTTTCCTTGATTTCAGCTGTCTCAATTCTAAACTATACTTTTCTTTCTCAATAAATAATTTATTTTCTGTTTGCAATGTATTACAGAGATGATTTACCACATGTAAAAATTTCAAAGTTGTATCTGAAGCTGTTTCTGAATTATACTTGATTATGCATTGGGATGCTGTGCTTTCGTCACATTTTTTTCCTATTAAGCTATATAGAGATTTTCCTCCACATAAACGGTCATAACTTTTTAACCAGTTGAGATAGAGCGATACTTTTTTCACTCTAGTTAATGTTTCACTCCCCTTTATTTTTCTACGCTAAATTAATACCCATAGCCACTATTTTGAAAAATTCTTGCAAGTGCCTACTGTAGGTCCCTGTCACTCACAATGTTGCTTTGTATTTGTATACCTCGTGTTTATCTACTTCCTATCTCCCTGCTCTGCTCTCTGATCCACCCTTTTACTACTTGGCAAGAACAGGCAAGGTGGCAACCCGGTCTCGGGTTTCTAAAAAAAAAAAAAAGAAAATTAATGAAAAAAAAACCAAAAAAAACAGGTTGGCATGTTCAATGAAAATTTTAAAGCATCATAATAGCCGACATGGCACCCATAATTTATCAATAAACAATATAAATAGATGTACTGTAGTGCGGAGGTTAGGCAATAAATTTCACCCTTCCTCTTTGCCCCTACTAAGTGGGGCTTTGTTGTCTTGTAGTATGACACTTGCATTTGGACCCGTAGGCCCAAGATTCAAGTCCCTCCCTGAGTGGTTCAAAGTCGAGTCATTGGAAAAGGCTCCTTATTGAGTAATTGGCCATTAAAAGTAATGACTCTGTCGGGGAAAAGTTGTGATATTGCGGTGTTGCTATTGGCTTGGAGCCCCTTACAGAGCTTTGAGCATGTTTAGCAGTATACAATCTAGCATCTGTGTCAGTTGCCACAAAAAATGACAAAAGTTTTAAGCTTTCAACTCACTTGAATATTTAGAACAAGTCAACCACAAAAATTCGAAATGAAGTGGAAGTGAAAATAAACTTCTTTCTAAAAGTAAAAGGTTTTTTTTTCTTTTAAAAAAAAATTCCCAAGCGGTGTCTTTATTTATTCTTTTTTTTTTTTCAGTGCAAAAAATAACAGAAAATCGCTAATGCGTCAAAAGTTATAACCGCAACAAACGTATATGCTAGGATAATGCTCTTTATATATGCTCAATTTGTTTATTTTTTTTTGTCTTTTAGAAAATATTTTTAAAAACTAATTATAAATGAAATTCTACCACAACATTATCATATTAAAAAATTATGCAATTTTGAAAAATTAGGAGACTAATTTAATGCTGTACTGGTTTAGGGCAAGCCGTTTACGGGTTTGGGGCATGAGCATACATATTTGGGGTGAGGGGGTTTGGTATCTATTTTCGGTTTTTAAGCAAGGTTAACTGATAATACCTCATATGTATTTACATCAAACTAACAAAAGATGTCAAATAATTGCAGTTAGAGCTGTTGGAATTTGAGGTATAGAAAAGCATACAGATTTAGGGCGACCTACCCGAGTACATTTGATAAGCAAGAAATAAATCTTCACCCTCTCCAGTCAGACCCTACAAATATTTAATGATAAAATGCCAATTTAAGAGGTATGACTGATAATAATCTACACTCAAAAGCATGACATTTTTTATGCAAATAATTTAAAGGATACAGACTAATTATACGAGTAAAGTTTGCTACAACCATAATAATAAATAAAGATTTTATGGCAACAAAAAGCAATCAATAGAACTGATTCCAGTGCAAAATGAATGTCCTCAACAATCTCATTACATAATCGTTGATTTACATATTTTTTTCTCCTTTTTCATTTTCAGGTTTGGGAAAAGATCAGAATGAGAATCAATGCGGAATTCTCAAAAACCGTTCGGTGATGGAGCTAAAAAAAAATAATTCAAGGACACGAAAAGAATAGTCCAAAGTCATGTTGATTATGTAAAGCAGACTGGAGGGGGAAACCAGGACCCTCTTCAATCTTTACTGAACAAGTACCGGTACTCGTCATTATAGTGGCGAGTGTAGTAACATTGTTGATGGTATTCAAGGTAAATTTCTGCAATTATAATAGTTCCATACATTGTTCTGTATACAAATGTAAAAGGCTGTCATCTAGGCATTCCATGAATAAAGTAGTAGTAGTAGCATATGGCTACACCTCCAAATTTATTTCGTCAACCCAGCTTCTAAAGTCTTCCTCCACCCTAAGGACGGTTTCATAGCCACCTTCAAGTTTAGTGACTGGACAGTGGAGGACGATGTGATCGCTGGTCTCTGGGGCTGCCTGACATGAATACAGATAGTACCTTACAATATTTTAAACAAGTAATTTGTACTATGTATGCATGCATCTTTTGTGATCGTCTAATATTGACATCCTTACAATTGCCTATGCACTGATTCATTTTTCTCTAACATAACTATCCTCTTTTGGTAGTTAAGTCTCAAAAGTATATCACCTCTATTGCATATCTAACAACTGCCTCTGGGACACGTTTCCTCTTGATTTTTTATCAATTTTAAAAACATTAAAAGAATAAATGAAGGCTGAAGTCGAGTATCAAAACAAGATTATTCACATTTAATAATTCAATGGTAGTTAAAATCTTGAAATTTACTTTACACCTAGCAGAGGTGCCTTTGTCCGAAAAATTGTAATATCGCCTAACAGGTGCTTGTCTCGTCCTACATGTTAAATGTTGCTGTTGACCAGTGTCCCCTTGTAAAGCGCTTTGAGCACATTTAGTGGATATTGCGCTATGTAAAGCTAAATTTTAATAATTAAAAAAAAAATGTCATTGTACTTGACGCTTGTGCCTCACCAGTATGGTCTTTGCTTCGTACCCAAAAGATACCTAGTTCGAATATACACCATGGCATGTGGCCATCAACAAGCCACCTCTCCCTCGCTCAATTAGCAGCGCTGTGCTGCGGGTGACACCGGAGTTATTCCAGTATTCCCATTGAATAAACCCTAAGACAAATTTCCGCATGAGGACTATTAAAGGGAAATTTATAATCATTATTTACTTTATTGGGAGAAGGTTCCTGTATCACATCATTCATTTAATGACGTAGCAAATCATGGCATGTGGCATTGAAATTAGAATGAATGGCGAAGTGATAAGAATAAGTAAGAGAGGTGTCAATTATGCGAAATGACAATGGAGTGTGTGAGTGCCTGTGTGTATGTATGTGTATCATATTGTACACAAACTTAACTGTCAATGTAACAGTAAATTTTCGGTGGTCGAAATAACAGGGCGCATTAAAATAAAACCTTGAATTAATCAAATCCTTTTTTACATTGGCTAGGTGAAATTAGTTCAAGTAAGGAATGGAATGACAACTAAAAATAATAATGAAAAAATTTGGGATATTCGAATGAGTTCAAGTTCAAGGAAACTGTACTCGAATGTATTACTTTCACTTTTTAAAGTCTATCCAGTGAAATATTTTATTTAAATTGACCGTCGACAACATCTTTGTAATGTGTATTTGAAGTGAAATTTTAAAAACACGACAACAAGTTTTGAAACAACATATTACGATTTTTTAACAGCTTTGGTATAACCGCAAGAGAGGATTTTTACTTGATTCATACTAAATTAAATTGAGCTTTATATAGCGCAATATCCATTAAATGTGCTCAAAGCGCTTTACAACAGTTCCCTGGTCAACAGCAACATTTAACATGTAGGACGGGACATGACGCCTGTCAGGCGATATTACAATTTTTCGGACAAAGACAACACTGTTAACGGCCAGGTACTCATTTTACACCTGAGTACGGTGAGAGAATGTGAGTAAAGAGTCTTTTCCAAGGACTCAACTATGCGCCGAGCACGAGGCTCGAACCCAGGACCTTCCGATCCGATATTTTTCTTTTCTTTTTTTGTTTGTATTTCTTGTAATGTTTCGAATGGCTCTGATTTCTGCTTCGTATTGAAATAGTGTCATAGTTTATATTTTACTCTCGCATCTATTATAATATTATAACGGTAAATCTCATCATTTAAGCTGGGATGAAATAAACTAATTTTCCTTAAGCCTTAAGGCAACGTGCACTAATTTGCAGGTCTGATAACCCAATACATCATGAGCTCATTGTTATAATGAAAATCTCAAAAAATTACACAAAATAATGTCCAGTGCAACAATGTTAAACGAGGCCCATATTGCATTCGGATGTCAGACCAGCATATATGCATATAAAGATAACATTCCCTTTTTTCATCCAATGGGGAAATTTGTCTGTCTTTAGGGTTTATTCCAAGGGAACACTGGAATAACCCAGACATCAGCCGCAGTGCAGTGCCGCAAATGGAACTAGAACGAGATGGATTGCTCAAGGCCGCACAGTACAACGGGTGATCAAACTAATTACCTTTTGGGTACAAAGCAAAGACCATACTGCTGGACCATGCTGCCCCATCGCCTCGAGTGAAAAATCCTATTTTAAAGATTGATTCTCCTCAGCAATTTGTCAGTCCAACTGTACAATTTTTTTTTCTTCAATTCTAAACTGGTTTTGCTAATGAAAAATGTTCCCTTTCAAAAATATTACAATTACAGTGAAAATAATCTCCGACAAGAGCTCGAAAATTGGTTAAGGGAATGCAAAATTCAATAGTGCCAGAGAGCGGTGAAAAAATCTCCATTCCATGTCATACCAGTAACAGTCATAGTGGTTTGTGTGTGATGATTAGAGAAATCTACCAACACTAACACTTAGTTTGACTAGTTAAGTTGAGAAGAAGAAGAGGAGGAGGAAGAAGTGGGAGAAGAAGATGAACATGATGATGTTGGTGAAGAAGGACGAGGAGGTGTGAAGATGAAGGAGAAGAAGAAGAAGAAGTCTTGGCACCGATTTTGGGTTGGATGCATGAGAATATAAGAAAACTTCTCTTTAAAGATTAGTCTAGTATGAGATTAGAATTAAAATTAAAATGAATACAGATACTAACCTTTCCTCCAGAGAAGACGATCAAGGTCGTCTTTTACAAGATCACAAATTATAAAAATGTGTTCACGATGAAAACGGAAACGTTCGTATATTTCATCGTCGTTAAACGAATCGATGGGATTAAGTCTGACCCGAAACACCCTCTCCCGTTGAATCAGTGTTCTCTGACGAATTTGAAACAGCACAGCTGCCGCCATTTTCATGTGTTGACAGTTGTTTTGGCAGTACTGTCAATGACAGTGTCATAGTCATAGTCATACGAATCACCTCATGTGATCGAGAGTAACTTCGCATTGCTTTGCTTGGCACAAAAATAAAGAAAATAAAAGGGGGTAGGGGTGTTTTAGCTAAACAACATAATTTTCATATTTAAAAATAAGCTAGGTCTAGTTGTGTGTTTGTTATTCTCTAAATATCTAAATCTAAACTTCGAACCAAGCGAAGCTGAAATCTCAGACTCAGACTCACTGAGTCACTCAACTTCATCAGATTTATTAGTTTCCCGGACAAAAATGTGTGCTTTCGACGATCTGTGACCTTTAAACCGTTTCCTTTAGCATTGACAAATATCAACAGATTACTTTTGTCGTTATAATTCTTTTTCTATGTATTTTTTCTCAGCGAACCCAGTCGTCTAACATTGGCCGCCATCTTTGTTGACTTTGTTGACGCCGTTTCTTAGTTACTAGTCAGAGACTAAACGATCAAGTCCGACTCAAGCAAGTGACTAAATCTTGGCCAAACTTAGTCCGAAGGTGACGTGATTTTAGTCTGGGACTAGCTTAGTCAGCTCACATTAAATCCGATTTTTTCTAGTCATTTACTAAAGTCAGAGATAGTCCGGGACTAAGCCAGGGTTGCCAGATTATTTTTCAACAAAATGCCAGGGGAAGACTCAAAAAATGCCAAAACACTCAAAAAGATGCCAAAGTCTGTTGACTCCCACCCCCACTAAGAAAACTACTCACTTTTGATAGACAATTTACTATCATATCCTGGTGGCTTGCGTGTTTTCTTTTCTTTTTCTTTTATTTTTTTTTTTTATTTTTTATTTTTTTTAATTATACTAAATTTCCTGTTGGGGTAATTATTTACCTACTGACTACTAAGTGGAGTGCTAAACCACTACACCACGGTTGGATTTTAAGAATGAAAAAGAAATGTGAAGATGTTTGTTTTTACGCGTTTAGAAATAATTAAGAAAAGGTGTCATTTGAAGTATAATATACAAGAAAAGAAAATGCCAAATGAAAATGCCAAATGCCAAATGATTTTTCTAATGCCAAACGGTTTTCAAAAATGCCAGATTTTTGGAATCTGGCATTTAAAATGCCAAACTGGCAACCCTGGACTAAGCGCTAGTCCGCGTTCATTAGAACGGGCCCAGATCTCGTTCATGGTCACGTGAGAAGGGTTCGGGTTCGGCGTTCGGGTTCGGCGTTCGACCCGATTTCGTTAAAAGCCTAATAAGTTAACGATTACGTTCCCATCCTACAACGATCGACGAACGGCGAGGAAGAAAACGTAGATGTGTTGTAAGACTGAGGACAGATCTTCGTTTTTTTCCTCGTCATTCGTTGATCGTTTCAGGTTGGGAACGTAATCGTTTACTTGCTATTGCATGATATAATTGAACCCTCCATGATTCGGTCTGTGTTTCCCTGTTAAGATCATGCCATCAAATGGCGTCTTCTCATTCATTCTCTTTTCTAGTTTTATTTACTGTCGCCAAAACTTTCATTGTGCACGGACGTTCCCTTGTATTTTATTGTGTATTTCAACTCAATAAACTCGTACAAATTGAAACATTTTGAAAGGCTATTTCGACGTGGATTACTTTACAACCACCACCACCACCACCACAACCACCAATCATCATGATCATGATCATCATCATCATCATCATCATCATCATCATCATCATCATCATCATCATCATCATCATCATCATCTTCACCACCGTGACAGTGAACCAAAACACTTGCACTTCTCTAAACAGCTTCTGTTTTCTTTCCTAACCCAGCTTTCAGACATATCCATTCAGCGGTCCCACACGCTGACAGTGGATGCGGTATGTGAGTTATTTCCTGACTCAAGACAAAAGTTGGTCATTCTCGACGTCGGGGCTGGAACCGGGAGAGTAGCCGAAGAGGTATCAATTATGTTTTCTTTTCACAGTATTATCTGTAAAAGTGTGTTGAAAGAAAATATCGGGTGAATAATTTTTAAAAAGTATCAATTTGGCGTTAAAAAGGTAATCCTCCCAAAAAATCATATTATGATGAGAAATGAAAAATTGGATACGTAATAATAATAATAATAATAATAATAATAATACTAATAATAATAATAATAATAATACTAAATAATAATAATAATAATAATAATAATAATAATAATAATAATAATAATAATAATAATAATAATAATAATAATAATAATATTAATAATAATAATAATATATCTTTATTGTCCTAAAAAAGTGGCAATTTGTCATTTGGTTACACATTTATAACAATACAATATTGACATACACAGTCTTACAAAGATGCACACTAGTAACATAGTAGTCATCGGAAAAAAAACAAAAAACAAACAAACAAACAAACAAACAAACAAACAAACCGGCATCAACAACATCATCATCATCATCATCATCATCATACATCGTTCAAATGGATGATTGATAATAGGCTTAAGTCGTGACGTCACTTCCTTCGTAATGACGCATAGTAACTTAGTAACTGGTTCTTAACTATCGGAACAATGGCGGACGCTCTTTTGAAATATACTTCTCCAAGGAGCATAAGAGTGGATCTAGAGGAGTAAAACATAAATCTGATCATGTTTTGACTTTTATACATTCTGATCACATGACATGTGAAAAAGTTCTAGCCAGCATGAAGAATAAAAAGTACCGATTTTCTTTGTTTAGGACCAAGCTGCTCGTTGCTGGGCGGACGTGACATCAAACTATTGAATCCAATTATTGTCCCTTTTTTGTTTTTTACACGTATCTTTTATTGTATGGTTTTTCCAAATGTTATGCCCAATAGTTTGCAAATTTCATTTTGGTAATCCTTTTTCCTGGTTATGCAATGCACAATTTTCATGCCCAAAGCCACACAAGCAAAGACTGTCCAAGATTGTCTCCTTCAGTTCTAGGGGCAAGACATAGGAATGATCCTGAAACAGCATCACCTTAATTCCATAGAGAACTATTGGCATTACGGAATAAAAATGAAGCTGGCAATAAACAACTGTCAAGTTTGAAAGCACTGATTATTGAGCTTTTCTGGACCAAAAATATCTCACCATAAAGATCTCACCAGCGTATTCTCGAAAGCTGATATCCAGAACGCCTTGACGGATCCAACCTGTAAATACTAAATCATGATGGAAAATGTTATTTGCAATAGATATCAAATCTTACCTTACTATTTGAAGTGATTTAGATTATTTTATTTTTTTTGCTTACTGGTCTGTTTTTAATTCATTTATTCATTTTTCTGTACATAACGGGCTTGATAAGACGTGTACGTGTTTGCAGGTCTGATAACCCATATTTTTTTGGGCTCATTGTTGTAATGAAAATACTCTCAAACCAA
This sequence comes from Berghia stephanieae, assembly GCF_034508935.2. Taxonomy (NCBI): domain Eukaryota; kingdom Metazoa; phylum Mollusca; class Gastropoda; order Nudibranchia; family Aeolidiidae; genus Berghia; species Berghia stephanieae. The sequence goes on from NC_088361.1 coordinate 43,535,862, forward strand.
CGTGAAATATTGTCCATTACAACAATGTTAAATCAAGCCCATAGTTGCGTTCCGTTATCAGACCTGCGAATATGTGCACGTTGGCTTGATCTTAAACCCTTGGTCACAACTTGTGGTAAGCCTACTGTCAGTTGAAAAAAAAAAAAAAGAAATCTTTATAAACACAATATGAAAGTACACTTGTGGAAAACAACTAAACAACTATTAAACAACTAAAATTGAATCAGTCATCATCATAACTTGTCGCTCCAACACCGTAGCCACTCCGAAGCATCTGTGGAGGCAGACTCTTAGGTCACAGTCAGTGCAGCTGGGCCCATCCTGGCATTCTCTAAGGAATTGAATCTCTCATGTAGTTCCATATCTGAAGCAGACGTCGGAGGTCATCTTCCGCCAAGCTGATCTATCTCTTGCCAATTCTATTAAAGCAGCGCCACCTTTCTCAGCTTCATCTGTCCAAGTTCTTATCCCTTTCAAATACGTTATTCTTTGTCTTCCTCTTATTCTTTTTCCATTCATCTTTCCAGTCAAGGCGAGTATTTCCAAACCAGGGTGGCGGATAATGTGTCCTAAAAATTCCATTTGGCGTTTGATGATTTTTGTTATCAGTGATCTTTTTCTGTTTGCCATTTCTAAAATTTCTTCATTTCTTTTCCTTTCCATCCATGACACCCTCATCATTCTTCTGTAAAACCACATTTCCACTGCCTCCAGTCTTTTAACCATGGTCTTGTTTATGGTCCAGCTCTCACAACCATATAGCAGCACAGACAGTACATAGCAATCCAGGACTTTGATTTTTGTTTTCATGCTAATATTCCTGTTTTTCATAATTGTATGTAGCTGGTTGAATGCATTCTTCGCCATACCTATTCTTTTCTTTATTTCACAATCTGATTTTCCATTGGATGTTACATTGAAGCCTAAATATTTGAAACATTCAACTTGTTGTATTGTTTGTCCTCTGCTTGTTATTACACAGGCTGGTGGGTTATTATTTTTAGATACCGTCATACATTCTGTTTTAGATATATTCAGTTCCAGTCCCATATTTTCACTACTCCTGACTACAACATCCAGTAATTCTTGTAGTTCATGTTCAGATTCTGCCAGTAGAACCGTATCATCTGCATACCTCAGATTTGTTACATTCTTTCCTCGATGTAACCTACAGTCTACCTTATTTCAGACCCAGTGAAATTGATCGAGATTTAAAAAAAAAGAATAATATAGAAGTAGATATGTCAATCAGTTTTTTAATTATTAAATAAAAATCTTATTATTATTATTATTATTATTATTATTATTATTATTATTATTATTATTATTATTATTATTATTATTATTATTATTATTATTATTATTATTATTATTATTATTGTTATTATTATTATCATTATTATTATTATTATTATTTATTATTATTATTATTATTATTATTATTATTATTATTATTATTATTATTATTATTATTATTATTATTATTATTATTATCATTATTATTATTATTATTATTATTATTATTATTATTATTATTATTATTATTATTTTGCTCTTTTTAAGGTCATTTATTTAAACTGTAGATTTTAGGATAGCAAAAAGTTGAAAACACATTTTTGAGCTTTAAAAAAACTGCATCTTCTGCGGAAGACTGAGTGCAAACTATTTGCATTTGTGTGTGGGTAAAATGTGATCCACCACGTCAATCTTGTATTGCGTTGGAATAAACCTGATGAAAAAGAATTCAATATTCACGCCAATACTATGATACTTAGACTATATTATCAGTTATATGGAGTCTAGGAAACAAAACTTTATTTCCTCATTGAAAGCATTTATTTTTATTAAATGTTGTTTCAACATTCAATCTTAAACACATAATCCAACCCGACACAATACCCTTTTGGGTAGGTCACAAATTTACTATATATGAATGAAAACATTTTGAATATTTAATGCAAAATTAAATGTACGATTAATTGATTTAGAAAAAACCGCTTTGACATGCTATGATGTAACGGCTCCAAAAATTCCCGTCACTTAGACCAATCTTCCTTAAAATAGTTTTAACCTAGGAGTTACTAATAACTAATAACCCTATTTGTTATTGGCTCATAGTTATTGTGGAAATGCTCTTAAACCAATGTAAATATTATCCATTATAACAATGTTAAATAAAACCCATGATTTCAGACTCATTTTATGATTTTTCATTTTTCAAGCACAAGGCTGGTTACATATCATTATAAATGGCTAAAAGAAGAACAACTTACTGAAAAATACCAAAATCCAACACCCTCCCATAGAATAAAACTTTACACTTCTGCAATATTCACAACCACCGACGGATAATAGCCCCCAGGCCTTCGTACCATCATAATTTGAAAACAAACAAATAACAACAACAAAGACAGCTGACTGGCTGGAATTTAGTTGATAATGATTCATATAAAAAATCTTTGTTGATTCTTGACCAGCATCTCATCGTACTCTTTCAGTTTTTAAAACTATTTTAGATGGACTTAAATTTATAGCAGTCAGGTAAAACGTACACCTCTATTTGTGTCTGTGCGTGTGTGTGTGTGTGTGTGTGTGTGGGGGGGGGGGGGTCATGATAGTCTTTCATGAAAACTGTTTATTGGTTGATATTACCTGAATCCATAGTTTCTACGTCGGTGTAATCCATATTCTATATGCAATGACTTGACTAACCCCCCCCCCCCCCCCCCCCCACACACACACACACCCTTTTCTCTATAGGTATTTACGACTGTGTTGTCTCAGCAGAAGGTCTTGGAGAAGGCCGTATCCCGTGCAGTGCTCTGGCAGAAATAGCGAGGGTAACAAAACCAGGTAAAAACAATAAGATTTAGTTTTTAACTATACACAAGATCTGAATGGACAATCACTTATATTTTTCTATATAAGCTGCTTTCTGTCATAATGCACGTAAGAGCGCGGTCATTATGGAAAGGAAAGGTGAATTCCATATACCCTCAACACTTTGGTTGACTTTCCATGAGTACGGAAACACATACAAGTGACGTCACTATTTTTTGGAACCGTCTGTGACTCTCTTCGACAAGCGAATATTCACATACAAATTCTTATGTTATTACATCATAGAATACGATGATTGGTTTGTATTAAGATTTAGAATGTTACTAACATTATATATTATCCCTACAGTCCATCTTGTGTCTGTCTGACTCCGTGATATCTATGATAATTCGTTTTGACAATTTCAACCGGGGCATGAAGATGAAATATATTGGTTGACTTTAATAAAGCAGGTTTGACACGATCTCATTATCAATGGAGCACAGATAAAGAACAGAAAAAATTGGGACAAATTCTGTTGACCTTAAGCACAAGTAGACTTTAAGAGTGTTGATTTTATGCGTATCCCAATGTAAAAGTTCAGATTGAGGACTTTATGAAAAGTTGGGCGTCATTTTTTTTTTACTTTTTATATTTTAGGAGGCAATGTTGTTATATCTTTGAGAGAGGAAGCTTTACATACAATGGACGAATATATTGACAGACTGGAGCCTGCCATGATGGCATTACAGGTATACACTGATACTACTAAATATTTTATATTATAATATGTTGTTACATTATGGTTGGAGACGTGTATAGTGTTTGCGCGCGCGCGCGCGCGTGTGTGTGAGAGTGAGAGAGATGAGAGAAAGAGAGAGAGAGCGAGAGAGAGAGAGAGAGAGAGAGCGTATGTATATATATATATATATATATATATATATATATATATACACACACACACACACACACACACACACACATATATATATAATATATATATATATATATATAATATATATATATATATTAACATGTACCACAATGTTGGAGTCAGTCTACAGCGATGTTTCAGGCCTTTTCAGCCATCGTCAGGACTGTGTGTTACATGAGTTTGGTTTGTTGTGTGTTGTTGCTTGTTGAAGTGGTTCCGTAGGTTTGTAGCTGTTTAGGATGTAGGACTAATGGAAAATAATTTCAAAACAAGATACAACCTCCACACCTCAACATTTAGAAACACTAACAAAAAACATCCACAAAACTCAGCGAACATATTTGGAAATTAAAAGACAACAAACTAGACCACAACATTTCATGGACAATTATATCTAAAGCAACAGGATACACACCATCATCAAAACAATGTAGCTTATGCCTGGAAGAGAAATATACTATAATCAAACACCCCCATGAAGCCACACTCAACACACAAAAAATGAGATGTACAATAGTTGTCCACATCGCCGGAAGCACTTATTAATCAACTACAAAGCTACGGAACCATTTCAACAAGCAACAACACACAACAAATCAAACTCATGTAACACACAGTCCTGACGATGGCTGAAAAGGCCTGAAACAACGATGTAGACTGACTCCAACATTGTGGTAAATATTAAAATAATAATTCGCTCCATTGCTACATGTAGAGCACTTTTCGTACCATATTTGTATCCAACACGATTCAATATATATAATATATATATATATATATATAATATATATATATATATATATATATATATATATATATATATATATATATACACACACACACGCACAAATACAAACAAAAACCATGAAATAATAGCGCTCAACTTTTTATATATATATAAAATTAGCTATTTATAAAATATTTCAAGTATTATTATGATGAACTTCGATAATATTGTTTCGAGCATTCGCTCTCATCAGGAAGAGGTATGTGTGTGTGTGTGTGTGTTTGTGTGTGTGTGTGTGTATGTGTGTGTTTGCGAAACCATACAATGCAACTCACTTATAACGACACCCGCTGTAACGATATCCTCTCTATAGCGATCGATTTTCCTCTATCATTATTTATTTATTTTAAAAAATCACTGTCATGACATGGATTAAACAAACCAACATAAAAAGAAACCAAAAAGAAAGAAACAAACAAAAAACAATCTTTTTAGCGTCATTGTCATTGATATTGCATAACCGTCAACTTCAAATTGACAGTCAAGACGGACTTTCTGGAAAACGCTTGCTTTCCAAGCAATCAAATGCCGTCTTTTAATCAATACCACAGCTGTACTTATTAAAGGAGGCACTTGTAACTCTCTCGTCTCCTAACAGTAATATGTCAGGGTCATGACGTACCTATAGTAGGCCATGGTCAGGGTGAACCAGATTCCGAAAAAACAAACAAACTAAAAATGACCAGAAATGGAAATCTTTTGTTTTTGTCAGTCTAAAAGAAAATAATATAATATAATGATATAATTTACTTATATAGGGCACAACACTGGCAAGTGCTCTATGGCGCTTAACAATTAGACTAAATGAACTATCTTGCACAATGACACGCGTATTCACACTCAAGCCCACATAATGAAACGTAAACGCACACACATACCCAAACTCTTTACACACATTACTATACTATCTACCCTAAATTAAAACTTATACGGCACATTAATTGTCAAAATAAGTATATTAACTCTCCTCGATGAAAACATCAAAATAAACGCAAGTCTCTTTTTTAAAACCATAAATTCTTTTTTTTTCTCTCTCATTTAAATCACTCCGACATACTACCATTTTGAGCCGAAGGATCGCACATGTGTATTAAATGATATTGGAGAGTAAACGATTACGTTCTCCGAAGCTAAACGATCAACAAACAACGAGGAAGATAACAAGGATCTGTCTTCAGACCTCACCACATGGCGCCTGGTGCGCGAGTTGTTAACGTAAACGTAAAACGTAGGCTCTCAAACATTATGCAGCATCGGAACTGCCGATCTAAACACCATGCTAGAGATGGCGTATGTTGCTGGTCAATGAAGCGTGTAATTCATATTTGCCCAACGTTCTGATCCGATCGTGACGAAGGAACGGGAATGACATTTTGCACACATTGCTTCAATGAGAGGCGTGGGTGTTCTAAAATTAGATTTTGTCGCGTTTGCTAAAGTCGATGATCCAAATCGTTAACTATACTTTGTATATTTTTCAGACTGACGGCCAATGGGAACTTTTATCACGAGAGGTTGTACCTTATTACAGCAACAGCAAAACTGGATTAGTATTTACGTTTAGACGTTGTTTAGACGTGGAGACGTGACATTAAGGATTCTTCAACGAAATCAAATTGTGTTAATGAACAATTAATCAATCTATTAATTAATACCGTGTTTTTAAAAAAAAGTTTTATTGACACATTTCGGGTTTGAATAAATCGAAATCCATGAAAGTTTTCATCAAACGTTTTGCCATAATATATGCAGAATTTATTCCAGTTTTGATTGATATCAGTTTTAACACTGTGCGCCCTTTGGTAGCTGAGCTGTGCCGTTATCAGTAGAAAAGGGTAGTTTTGACATAAATTGTAATTTATTTTGGCTTTGTCCGACATGATTCTCTAAAGTGTATTTCATTTAACATGTCAATCTAAGGATATCAACTTGAAACATTGCCTTGGTACTGTAAAATTCTTTTGTGTATGACATCATCATTGATTGTACTGATGATTACGATAGCATTTTGTGGTTTGTCGCAATGATAAGAACGCTTGGTGAAGGCAGTTTTTATGAAAGCAAAACGATGTTATGGCAAAATGGCTGAAAACAATGAGAAAGCTATTGTATGCTTATGGTTTCATGAAACTGGATCCATAACTCGTATGAGAAGGAAATTTACGCAGCAATTCGGGAGAAAAAGCCACAGCTAGGAACACAATTCTAGCCTTCTGTAAAACCTTCAAAACAACAGGGCCCGTTTTCATGAACGAGGACTAGATTTAGTTATTTACAAGTCTAGTAAATGACTTGCTAGTCTTAAGGCTAAACGGAGCAATTGATTTTCAAAATCGGATTTCATGAACGCTTTCTAGTCTCTGACGAGCTAGTCTCTTGCCAAGAAGTGGGCGTTGTGAGGACGATGACTAATTCGGCTATTTTGTGCGGGTAACATCACGCTCTCTAGTACACGACGGCAGGTAAGATACCCGCCTTCATACTTTCAAAGCAAAAGATTCTCAAAGAGGAAATTAGCAACACATCAAGTATAGATAATATTTCGGTCTTTTTCATATTTCAACTTACTTTTGTCATGATGAATCAAATCACGTGATATTGACTTTCGACTGGTAGACTTCAATGATGTCCACGGTCGACTGTCAAAGCTATATTTAGGCCAATGAAAGTTTCATTGAAACTCAAACAAATTTGAACAAAACAAACCCCCACCTAAAAAAAAAGCAAAAACAAACAAACAAACAAAACAAAAAAAAATAAAAACAAAAAACAAAACAAAGACAAACAAATAAACAAAATTACAAGAAAGAAACAAACAAACAAAAGAGAAAGTGTGTTCTGATTAATCACATTATTTTTGTCAGTTACAATGCCAGCAGAATAACTTTTGTCTCCACTATACGTACTTTCTAATCATTGTTAAAAAAAAGTTGTTCTTTGACTTGATTTCAAGTCTCCGTACCCGTTATCTCACAATTCGGGAGCCGATTAGACACAGTGTTATGTTTTGTTAACATATATATATATATATATATATATATATATATATATAATATATATATATATATATATATATATATATATATATATATATATATATATATATATATATATGATTTGTAAACATTTGGGTGTGTTCCTCTTAGTGGGGACCTGTGCTTGTGTCTGGATAAGACTTTTAGGTGATATCAAACTAAATAACCTGATAATGTGCTCCTGGAATCTACATCTGTTTCCTATTTGGACCAATTCCCCCTTGTCTTACCATTTCTTGAATGTTAATTGTACTTCTAGAACTTTTTACTATCCCATTTTCTTCCATTTTACTGGCGCTGATATAACCTTAATGTGTTGCAAGCGCCGCAAAACTCTTAACAACAAAACAAAACAAACAGCGTTTGCCTGTCTGTTTTCATCAAGGGGTTAAATTAGACATTTAAAAGCATAGCTTTGGCGTGAGAGTAAAACAACCGTAGCACACCTTGCCAGATAAAATCGTCTGCTCAAAAGGTTTGAATTCGTTTAATAATAGTCTAAACAAATCCTGAGACTATCCGGACATTTTTATTGTCGATTTATTTTTTCAATCAAAAGAGGCTGTGAGAGAATAAGGCCAATCGCGGATTTCTAGTGGAGTCTAGAGAAGATTGTCTATAGCACATTATGTGATGGAAAACATCGCTAAATAAAGCAAACATTTAACAAATGATGAATTGAAAAATATATAAAATCAATTCAGTTACAACCATCTACCAAGCTTGACATGCACTTAAACGTGATTCCAAAAATTATGCTCTTTAAATTACCTGCACGTTTCTTATTATCAAAAGAAAAACCGTCTAGTAACTGTCATTGAACGTTAACACTGCATAAAACGCTTGAAGCTAATAATCACGAAATAATCTTAGTGGTGATCATAAACTGCTCAATTATCCTCTTTACCCCCATATAATATATGCCGTCCCTAATATTATCTCTTTTTGATAATAGCATTATAACTTTTATTTCTATCCTTTAGGGGAAAGTATTATGTTAAGCCCAATTTGGAGATAGAATGTCATTTGCTTGGTATTAAAAGTATGTTTTTCTTTCATATGACTAAACGAAAATTTTAATTGTTAATCGATGAACTATCATTCGAGAAGTGAAATTTGTCCATTCTTTAACTGCTAAATTGCTGTGTATTATCAGGCATCATAACAAAATAAAGATTGATTCGTAACTATGCATGAATTAGGTTGCCAACAGATCTATATCAGAGTGATTCAGTGTTCTAACATTTGGGACTCATCTCTTATAAAGATTGCTTATTATGAAATCAAATGATAATATTAGCTTTTAAAAAAACCTATATATTTACAATTGCCAATGTAAAATTATTTATTGTATTAAATGTTCATGTTTACAGGAGTCTCTACCAAACGTTGTTCAGTATTAAAAGCATTAACTTGAAAAATAAAATATCTTAGTTATATGAATTCCTGCTACTAGGACACAAGACGCTTGTAAAATGAAACAAAACCAAGCTTCAAATGTTATTTTAGAATTTTTTTTTATCCCCAATACCGAATGTAAACGTAGATCCTATAAATAATTGTACATCGCATTCAATATTGTCTGGCAATGGCGATGATGGTAAAATTAATGAAAATGATGCTCCCATCGTGGACAGTAGCATCACCATTTATTTTGAGTTGTTATTTTGGGTAGTTGGCAATTTCCTTATCAGTACTTTTGGGACAGTAGCCAATGTCATCAATATCATCATTTACACCAAGATGGGGTTAGGGGATGTGGTAAACATAAGTCTGTTGGGGCTTGCTGTATCAGATTTCCTCAGCGTTGTTACAGTCGTTTGGCTCAGGTGAGAAAAAAAGTGTGACCAAAACGGTATTTAGTCGGGACGACCCAGATGTTTACAGTTCTGTACTCAACTTATCTTAATGTAAATGTTGCTGCTCGAAGCTCGAAGAAATAAATAACAATGTGAAATTGAATGTAAGCTTCAATTTAATATACGAAAACAAATAAAATGGACGGCACTACCACATTATCTCATTCATCTGTAGTGTTTCATTCATCCTGTTTTGTTGATAAAGGGGAAACCCGAAAGGTCCATTTTATCTGTTTTCGTATATTAAATTGAAGCTTACATTCAATTTCACATTGTTATTCAACTTATCTTATGAAATTTAAGTTGAAATAAATACATTTATTGAGGAGATTGAGTTTTGATTCGTACATTTCAAAATACTGTAACTCCTCAATTTTTATAATTTCTATTTTAAACTCAGTTTTATTCATCCCGATCGACGTGCACTTATTTGAAGGTCTGATAACCCAATTCATTATGGGCTCATTGTTGTAATGACAATCTCAAAAAATGACGCAAAATATTGTCCATTACAACAATGTTAAACAAGGACCATAATTACGTTCGGATGTCAGACCTGCATATGTACTCGTCGATCCCGATCATTCTGATGAATACAAAAATCAAACAAGTCAAAATAATATTCTTTATTCAAGATCATTTATATAGCGGAATATCTACTAGACTTGCTCAAAGCGCCTTGCAAGGGGTCCCCAGCCAACAGCAACAATTAACGTAAAGGACGACAAATGACGCCGGTTAGGTGATAATACAATATTTTTTTTCCAACAGAGGCATCACTGTTTACGGCCCGGTACTCATTTTACACCTGTGTGCGGTGAGAGAATGTGAGTAGAGAGCCTTTTTTTTTCCATAGGACTCAACTATGCGCTGCCCAAAGCGGGACACGAACCCTAGAACTTCATATCCAAAGGCGAGTGTCATACCACCAGACCAAATATCGGCACACGAACAGACACAAAAGGAGGAAATCATGGTATTAACATGAATACTGTGTATTACGATCGTTACACCATGGAATCAATGCGCTTCACAATACTTTACGTCACCACTCCCCAACCAAACGTTATGAAAGGACCAAATTTTAATTTCATACAGTATGAGTCGCATGTTAGGTTATTTTTAATATTTTTTTTTTTGGTATTAGCTCTCTTTTTACCCCATCCGCCAATACAGGGTAATCGTTTATACTTGAGCCAAATGTGGTGTCCTGGTTATGCATTCGCTTCCTATCTTGAAGGACGGCTTTTAGTTCTGAAGTTCACCGAAGACCTACCCGAACAACAAACAACGTCTTTCACCATCACAAGGGTTACTCGGCATTCAAGGATGTTCATTGTTGTCGATGCGTTAATGAATGATTGGAAGAATGAATGAATGATGGACATGATGAAGATGATGATGATGATGATGATGATGATGATGATGATGATGATGATGATGATGATGATGATGATGATGATGATGATGATGATGACTGTTATTATTATTATTACTATTATTATTTTTTTTAAATTACCATTCATTATTATTATTATTATTATTATTATTATTATTATTATTATTATTATTATTATTATTATTATTATTATTATTATTATTATTATTATTATTATCATTATTATTATGAAGATGTTGAAGATGATGATGATGATGATGATGATGATGATGATGATGATGATGATGATGATGATGATGATGATGATGATGATGGTTATGGTGATGTATTACTGACTTAAAATCCAACGGAAATTTCTCGCAATACAGGAACAACAATTTTCCTCGTCTATTCACAGCATTTGCTATGGTCTGATCTTGCTGGACCCCCCTGGTTTGTTTTTCGACCCAGGCGTCTTCATGTATGTGACAGCCGGGTGGCCTCACTTTGTGTTCTCTCGAGTCAGCTGTTACATTACTGCCATGGTATCCATAGAAAGGTGCATTTGCGTTATTACACTGTTCAAGGTGAGCAGAGATGCAGTATTAATCGGTAGATTTTTGACCAATCAAAACATGGAATATGTGACACACCATCAAATGTGCTCAGACAAACATGGTTGTTTATAAACAATAACGTGAATGAAATCTCTCTGATCATTATTATTGTTTTATACCGTCAAATGGGTGATCGTTATCACACGATTTTCTCGATCAGATTAGAAACGTTTAAGTTTACACATAGTTTTCTGTGTCGGTTCAATTTTTTAAGCGTTAGAACATTGGGTATTCTACTTAGACACGTGCCATCGATAGTAAAACCTTTGTAGTTCGCTATAGATAGTATGCAGATGACGTCATTCAGGCCTTGTTATTGTTTTTGCCATCCGCGTTTGTGAGTTGTTCTCACTAAACTGTATTAACCAGACTATAAAAGTTCATGGTTACACAGAGTTTGTGTGTTGGTCCGTTATACTTCCGGATGGCAATGTTGTGAACTCCTTGGCCAAGCGCATTCTATCTATATTTACAACTCACTGCATTGTTTACATAATGACGACTGTCCAAGAGGCGTGGTTTATTAAAATGATGAATGAATTTGACATCATTCTGATCTTTGTTATAATTTTAAGACCGCCAAAGGAATTTATTAGTTCTCACTATAAAATATGGAATTTGTACATGTTTAAGGTTATATACAATTAACCAGTAGATTTTTTACCAATCAAAACATGGCATTTGTGACACACCTTCACACGTGCTCGGACAAACATAGTTGGTTGTTTATAAACAATACATGAAGGAATTCGACCTTTCTCTGATCACTGTTATTGTTTTCATACCGCCAAATGGGTTATCACACGATTTTCTGGATCATATTATAAATGCTTCAGTTTACACATAGATTTCTGTGTTATTTTATTCATCTAACGTTATAACAGTAGGTATTTAACTTAGACACATACCATCGACAGTAAACTTGTGTAGTTTGCTATGTTTACCAATCGCTGTCATTGTTTACATTATGACGACTGTCCGAGAGGCGTGGTTATCTAAGTGTCTATTTCGTGTGCTGGTTCGATTGGTCCGCCGGAAACAACTGATGCGTATTTTATTTTAAAGCACACCATCAATTTGAACAATGTTAAAAGTACAATTAAATCGAAAAAAAAAATCACGCATTAAAAATAAACATAGACATAACTTAAATCATTACTCTTTTTCAATTACAAGCTATTCCAAATAGAGAATTTTTCACATGATTAGGAGAAACATCGATGTAGTAATTGGGAGATTGAGGGAGGGGCACTCATTGATTTTAAAAAAGTAATTAAAAAGCGATACTGTTATACTACAGCAAGATCTTAATAAATTGTAGTGCTGGGAGGCAAGATGGAAAATGGAATTCCACCCCAAAAAGTGTCATGTCCTCAGGGTGACGAACAAAAAGAAAAACATAATCGAGTCCCACTATGAAATCTATAACGAAGCCCTACAATATGCACAGAATGTAAAGTACCTCGGCATGATCCTAAACAGTAGTATGAAGGGGAAGAAGCATATTGCCAATACAGCTACTAAGGCAAATATAACTATGGCCTTCCTCAACAGAAAAATCCGCCACTGTCGTCAATCTGTGAAAAAGAAATGCTATGAAACATATGTCAGGCGCATACTGGGATAGAGTAGCTCAGTGTGGGACCCACATACATAACAAGAAATCAATGAGCTAGAAAAAGTCCAACGTCGGGCGACCATTTGTCAGTGGAAATTATGAACGGGATATGAGCGTAACTCAGCTACAATCTGTGAAAAAGAAATGATATGTAACTATATCAGGCCCATACTGGAATAGAGTAGCCGTTTGAAACGGAACAACAATAAAACAAGAAACTCAGCATTTAATTTTGAAATCCCCCACTCAAGAAAAAAACATCATCTTTACTCTTTCTTCCCCTCCACCATCAGACTTTGGAACTCCCTACCAACCAATTGTAAATAAGCCCTTTCGACTGATGACTTTAAAAAATCGCTCCCTGCTTCCCTCTAAAATCCCTGTTACGGAAAAATCGGCCATACAATCTGCAGCCTGAAGCTTTGGCCTTAATGGAAGAAGAAGTTACTAGCAGCTTGGATTATTGTTACTCTCTGCTGTACGGCCTACCAAAAACATCGCTGAACAGACTACAGTTGTTGCAAAAAACAAAGTTGCTCGCATAGTAGATTCAAGAACAAAGCCTGATAAAGCCCTGGGACCATATAACACCAGTCCTCAATAAGGAAAAGAATAATATACAAAATCGCACGCTTTGCTTACAATTACCTTCACCATACATCACCTAAATTTTAATAGCTCAAATGCTCTGTGGGGGGAATATAAACCAACTCGATCTCTGCGATCCGCCAACTTTTCGCAACGGGAGAAAAACATCCCAAGAACAAAGTTTGGAGAGCGTGGTTTTGCATTTTCGGTTCCAATCGTATGGAATTTTTTGACCACCAAAAACCCCAAAATGTGAAAGTCTCTCAGTCTTCAAACGGAATCTAAAAATATATCCTTTTTATTATGCTAGTCGTGATTCTATGTGGCATTTGAATAAGATAACATGTGTGTGTGTGTGTGTGTGTGTGTGTGTGACTATCGTGGTGGTGATTATGTAGCCGAATGAATGATCTTGTGTGATACCCAAAAACTGTGTTAAAGGGCCTCTGAGCACTATTTGTGGATACCGGCGCTATATCAAATGATGATTATGATGATGATGATGATGATGATGATGATGATGATGATGATGATGATGATGATGATGATGATAATAATAATAATAATAATAATAAAATAGCTCCAAGTGATTTATTCAATGGCTACCTCCACTCTGGATACCAGAGTCCGTGCTGAAAATTTCCTAATTTAGTGCAACTGAGTACTTTGGGAGATTTAAACTCATTGTCGGGAGACAGAAAAATCTTCATAGGTGTTCTGATCGAGGGCTAGGAATTATATATGCCCGCAATGTAGAATAAATAGACCATTGAACAAAATTATGTCTGATTATTTTAATGTGTCTACCTTGTCCAGAGAAGACTAAACTTTTTCTTCCGTCTATCTGGATTTTATAATACATACAGCCGAATATCGTTTTATTGATTGTAACGTCTTTCTTATTGACTTAAGATGCGATTCGAGTCCGAAACGTTCCTAGAACGCCAACGTTTGCTAATATTTCGAAACTTTACACTACAGCCCTCACGTTTTAGCAGCCTGTTTTTGGCTTCTCCTTTCACACGACTCTCTTGTGTTCATATGAATAGACAATGGAACACATTTGTATGATTTTCATTCATGATGAACACGAGAGAGTCAAAGTATGAGCTTCTCACTGATTAAATGTATTGGATGAACTGCAAATCGATTAGGAGAATACGGGTAAACATACTATGACATTGTGAGTATTATAATTGATATCTGAATAAATATGCTGTTATTCCGATTTTTAAAAATAAGTTGCATTTGTTACTAGTCGGCATTTTAATTCTAGGTTTTAGTTTTTAATCATAAATACGAGATGGTCGTGGATGACTACAAATCAAGTAATATTTCATCATGTTTCAGGTGCATCGAATAATTACACCGACACGTGTCAAGATTGCCCTTGTTTTTATTTTCCTTGCATTTCCCTCTGCCTACCTTCCCACTCTGATACAGCACAGGCTGGCCTGGAAATTTGACCCTAAACGTAACGAAACTCGTATCATGGGTGATTTCACCGACAAACGGAAAGAATATCAGGCCAAAAGCTACATCGCGAACGGGCTGGTATTCCCTACTACCGCATTTTCCATCGTTATAATCTGCGTTAT
>NC_088361.1:43558595-43603595 GCF_034508935.2 Berghia stephanieae
GAGATATGAATATGGGAGGACATCGTCAATCGTAGTAGTTTCACAGCACTTTTATTATATGACTTAATCTTTTAGCCGTCATTGACTCTCAATTAGTTGCAATGTACAAGTACAATAAATAGATCAGATAATTTTCATTTTTATAGGTGGTGCAATTTTTATAATTTCAAAAACAATTTAGTATTATGTCTAGCTGAGTCGGTTGACGTTCATGACTGGGCGACGCCATTATTACTATATTATTACTATTACTGATTACTGTGTTTCCTAAGTATCAGTTTCGATGTGGCAAGTGGTGGCAAATATTATGTTTCACCAGGTTATAGTATAGTATCTTTAGTTTTAGGGCTGAAAAGAGGGGGGGGGGAGGTTCAGGAGGGTCTCCCTCCCCCCGGATAATAATTTTTAAAATCTCCTCTTTAGGTGTGCTGTGAAACTACGGACGTCTTTCCTCAGATGTTATTCACTCCACATTAAAAAAATCATAGCATGGTAAACTCATGTTTGCTGAGTCACTGCTTTTACGTGGTCACAGCTGTATTAGTCTGTTTGTGCAAGAGATGCTGTTTGATAGACTTATTGATATTTGTGAGTGAAATGGAGAGTTTGAAAAAATGTCTGCGACCCAAGTGTGAATAGTCTCCCATGGACATTCAGACTCAAATTTCAATGCGCCTGTGTAATCAATAGATTATTCTGACTTAATCTGAATAGTTCTCCGTGGCAGTATAGTTTTTTTTTGTTATTTAAAAATTTTTATTTTAATTATTGATAATTACATAAAAATAATGCATTAGTAATTATCAACAGGTAGTCTAAACCCGGTTCAACTTTATTTGATGAGAAAGACAAAATCATAGACCAATTGGAAGTCCAATTAGAACTATTAGAAATTAAACAGAAAAGAGTTAAAATTTCAAAAGTAACAAATCAGTCAAGATAACTGTGGTCTAAAGGAAAATTTTTTCTATCAACGTAACACAATGTCTAAACAAAATCAGGACAAAAGATAAAGAATTTAAAATTTACATATTCTGATTGTGTTAGACAGCAACAATCCTTCTCTACAATCAGAAGTAGGGGTATGAGCTAAGTCAGTGTGATATAGACAAAACAGAATTTCTTCTGAACCCTTATATTTCTTTATCAATTCCACCATCTACCCACGGCCCACACTGAATCACCCCCCCCCCCCCCCCCCCCCCCTGTGTTTACGTACACACACACATTGGAGTTTGGGTCTGAATAGCCGCAGGAGACTATTCAGACTTCGAAAAAAATGGTCTTTTTAAAAATATGCAAGTGGGTGCAATGTTGTTATTGAACCTCATATATTTTATCATTCAATAATATTAAGTAAGAGCATCTGTAATGAGTTGTTTATTTAATGCAGGAGAAATATATATATATATATCTCTCTGAATGATTCCGGTGGTTTTAGTTTAGGAAATTATACTTATTATGGGTTACAACCAATAGCTTTTACTTCCATCTTGTCCTCTTGGTGATCAGTTTTTGTTCATGTCATTTGCAAAAACTGAAGTCTTTATTAAGGATAGAGAACTTATTGCTGCAAATTCTTTGTTCGTTACAGTCACTGATAATGACATCTCTCTTTTTACGACATCCACTGGTAATTAACGACAACCTGTGAATGTCCCATTAAAAGATATATATCGGCCGTTTTCAGAAAAACGCCAAATTCGAGTCCTCAAATTTTTTAAAAGTCAAGTATTTCCAACATACTCATTATTTTGTGTATGTTTTCTGTGATATGTATGCGACATAAAATTGTAATAACAGGGCTTAATGAGTTTCCATTGGTCACTTATTCAAGTATTTGTGAATCACGATCCACATGTGACTCATTCCTGTTATGCTTAAAAAATTAAGTCACATTACATAAGTTAACACATTTTAGGACAATTATTGAAATAAAACATTGGAAAACAATAAACACACAGCATTGATACCAATTCTGACAACAAAATGACATGTATTGTTTTACAAAAGGCATTCAGAATTCAGTTTTTGAAAACAAAGGATATTATTTGAGAAATCATCATCTCCAAAAAATTGTAGGAAAATGACAAAAATAAACATTGTTTACCATAGTCTAGGTATATAAGTGTTAAACCACCACAAATAATATTTCCTTTCAAGTACTTATATTTATCATGAAAAAAAAATGAAAAAGTCATTCTTAACAGGAATGAGTTTGTGTAACAGGAATGAGTGGACGTAACAGGAATGAGTTTTCTGTTACAGGAATGAGTGGACGTAACAGGAATGAGTTTTCTGTTACAGGAATGAGTAATTACAACACATTTATTCGAAAGGATTATAAATTCAATACGCTTAGTGATTGAAACTCAGAAGGGGACCAAATGGTTAGGGCGCCAATACATTAATTTGGGGCTTATGTTAGTAGAGACCCACAAAAGAGCACCAGCACTGTTTGTTAACTTAACTCTAGGTTGAATCAATTGATTCAAGATAACTCTTTCGTGGCAGTTCGGAATGTTTGGATAAACAGACAAAAGAGGCATTTTTAAAAGACTAGAAATAGCAAGAAGCTGCCACATATCCATGTATGATTTTGGTTTACTTAATGACATAACGTCCAGTTTGAACAACTCTCCCAGGGTATCTTTATCACTTATGTGAACATCGAGAATATAATGGTCCAAGTTTGTGACAAAAAATCAACAACTGTCTGGATGTTGTCATTTAGTGAAGCAAGGTTTGAATCTGACAAATAATGGTCCTTGTGTGAAGCCAGCTCTTATATCAATCTTACTCGTATTTCGTCTGTTTGTGTGTCTTTGCCAAATGCATACACTGCACCACAGGCAGGCAGGCAATCCCCATCGGCCCTCAGCTAGACTGGAAATAACTGTTTCCCATAAAACAGAGATCTAGGTATATCATTTGGAATGAAATGTGTAAACCTTTTGTCAATACCAATGCGAGTTTTGATTACACTTCAGCTGGCCCCAACTATTTCACAAACACGTAATGCTTGATTTTCACATTCATCAACCACTTCATCAAATGATTTCCATTCATTCAATCTTTTGATAAAACCATTGTAATCGATTTCAGTCTGCATCACCTTAATGTCTATGTCATCTTGGTCATGTTCATCACTTGAGTCACTGTTAAAGTCAACCTGTGCAACTTCAGGCATGTCTCCATCAATACCTTTGAAAACCTGTTGCTTCAAATCACTTTGTAGAAATGAATGAAATTTAATTGATGTGACCAACAACATGTTTGAACATTCTTGACTCCTTTTCTCCAAAGCGCTGAAGCAAGCATGTTAATGTTTTCACATTTTTTATATGCACATGTTTCTCTGTCCCTTTTTCTTGGAGTAACAACCCAAAGCCATAAGTCGGTAGAATGAAGAAAATGACACATATGGGTTGCAAGAGATGTATCGTTTGTACAAATGTGACATTGTATCACATAATAGTCTTCTTTATTTCTTGACTTTATTTCTTGTTATTGTGTTTCTCTTTCCTGGAGCTAATTTAGAAGTGTCACCTTTCAGGAAAAAATCTCTTACTATTTGATTGACAAGATCTGGAAATTTTGGAGGCATTTGACGTCGTTTCCGAATTTTTCCAAGAGTTTATGTTTTTGAGAGTCATATCAGCTGCCAAATGTTTCACGGATTTGTACATGTGCCTTCTGTTCCTCAAATGTTTGATGTCTTATAGGAGTGCAAAATGATATTGTAATGTTCTTTTCACTGAGTTTTTGCCACATTTCTTGTTTTTTCTGCTATCTTTCAAAAGTTTTCTAGTTTTGATCAGGGTACGTGTCAACGGAAATTTGTGTTTTTTTAATGACCTGTCCGAGCGCTTTTTGTACTTTTTGGATTTCTTTTTCTAATGAGAAAGAGAGGAGAACAGCCTTTTCACTTCTTCAAGACTTTGGTTTTTCAACATAAAGGTTTCATTGGCTGTTTTAGTAGCTTGATATCTTTGACGAGAGACATACTGGAGTGGAGATTTTGAGTGTGAGGATGGAGTGTAACTCAGATCAAGATTTTGCTGTTTCCGGTTTGTAGTGTGTGTGTGTGATAATTTTTTATCCAATTCCTTCTCTGTTTGCGTTGTTCTCTTAGTGTCTTATCTTTTATGGACTTTTTCTTTCCACTCGATTTGTCGCTCTGGTATTTGTCTTGTTCTTTTTTAAGATTAACAGCACGTAAAATAAGATCTCCATCTCGTCTTTGATGGTAAAGTCGGTGCTCTCGGCTGACGTCATAACTTTTTTGGCCTTTGTGATAAGAAAACAAAATAAAACAATCGTTACAACAAAGCTATGACCCTTGAAAATGAACACTAATATCAAGTTACATTTCGCCACCTTCATTCCTGTTACAAAACAAGGTGTAACAAGAATTAAAGTCAAGAAACAAAGAAGACTATTATGTGATGCAATGTCACATTTGTACAAGCGATACCGGGCCGTTAAAATCATAGCAATCATCCAAAATATATCTGAGCCTAACAGGCAACAAACTATGTTTGGACATTGGGCATTTGGTACTGGCAAGTTAACTTTGCACTAAAAATAGTCTTTCAGGAATGGAAGAGATGAAGATGTATACATTAAAAAATGTTTTTAATGGTAACCTTGTAACCATGAATGTTACCACTTTAATGGACATAGGCCTGTAACACTTCAGTGGTTTACAAAACACTTTACCAAACACATCCTAAAAAGAATATGCTATGAATCAATAAACAATGTGGAGGCGCCGTGGCAGAGTGGTTACCAAAAGGACTCCCGACTGGGAGGTAACAGGTTCGAAAACCTCCACAGCCATAGAGTGGTTTCCTTAATCAATGAAATTAAGTCTGGTTGATTCACTTTGCTTCACCCAGGTGTATATTATTGTACCAGTACTGCTGGGGAATGTAATTTGCTATAGACCAACGTCGTATTCATAAGTTAAATGTCTGTTTCATGCTACAGAAACAGGGATTAGCTCCGATTCTATGGGGCCATTATGCTCCAAAGGACTTAGTTACAATAAAATGTGTGTTTCATTTTATGAAAGTTCACATTCCTCATTCCTGTTACTCATTCCTGTTATGTTTTCCTCATTCCTGTTACATCCCTCATTCCTGTTACAAAACAAGGTGTAACAGGAATGAGTGTAACAGGGATGAGTTTATCTCGCTCCGATTCATACTATCCCTAAAATATGCTTTACTCCAACATTAAAGTATGACTATTATTTAGAGCCTTAAAAAAGCTATATACTGATACGTTTTATTTTAATTCAATTTCTAATTTAAATAACAAGCCCTGGTAACAGGAATGAGGTTCATGGTCTAATGTTGAACATTACTCACCATTCTTGAAGCGGTTTTGATCTGGAAATCACACTGGATGAAAAAACCATGTGTTTGTAGTTTCGGCCATGATGGAAAAGAGGTATCTACGGCGAGAAAACATTGTTTGTTGCACTTCTATTGTTTAGAGGATTTTAATTGGTTAATTTTCACTGCCGTTACAGGAATGAGTAACCCCCTTGGGGACAAACTTTAGAACTATATAACAATTTTTCAAAAGTCTGATTGTTACAAACTTTTATGAGGATGTTAGAAGATGGCAATTTTCATCAGCTGAATTCATAGTTGTATACAACAAGACACTCCATTTCGTTAAGAATTCGATTTTTAGCCATCATCCAAAAAAAAAAGGACAGGGTATTTTCGTCTACCCCCGTCAATAACAATACGTCGTATCTATCCTGAATCTCTCTCGATTTTTGTTTTTTATGTTTCATACAAGTTAGTAATGTGTAGTGAGAGTGTTTAGGCAAGTATTTGCTAACAATATATGCATCAAATATTTCAAAGAGCCAATATCGTCACAGGACAGGAATTTGGCAGTTTTTTGAAAAAGGCCAATATATATATATATATAATATATATATATATATATATATATATATATATATATATATATATATATATATATATATATATATATATATATATATATATATGAGCCAAGGTCAAAAGGTGCCAAATTTTTTTCTCAAAATAAAAGTGACATAATAGTCCATTCATGTTTCTATATGTGTAGCAAAAACCCTGTACTTTATGAAACAAAGGCCCTTTAGATAACTTTCAGGTCTAACGCAGCATAATATCGTCAACAATACCTATAGGTTGCTGGTGTCACCTGTGACCGGTGACACCAAAATGAGACAAAAAACTCAATTACCAAATGATTTTTGTTGAGTATCAAACTTTATTTAGTAAGTTATAGACAAAAAGACACAATCAACAACAATCATAGTACAATAATATTACCAACTATTGGAGAAAATGTTGCTTTTTGGTGTCATCGGTCACAAGCAACATAGAATGCAAATATATTATTTCATAAAAATGTTTGTACATTAACAACAACAACAATATTGCATATGCCTTTTACCAGCAATGTTCAGAAACTGTTGGAATAAAATGTTGGGAAATAATGTGACCAAAGCATATCTTATTTAGCGACATTGTGTCACTTGTGACATTAGACCGATGACACCATTACTTATGTCACAAGCAATACCAAATTGCAATTTCGACAATATATCATTAATTTCGGTCAAACTAGTGTATTAACCACAGTTAAATATGGAATTTAATAATATTTCAGAAACCAAAGACTTCAAAAATAGAAATATACATGGAAATTAGAGCATCTGAATGTGACTTGTGACATAAGACCGGTGACACCATTACTTATGTCACAAGCAACACCAAATCACACTTTCGTCCATAATATATCATTATTTTCAGTCAAAAAAGCACAATAACCTACTCTAAAATGATATTCAATAATATTTAAAGAAACTAAATACTTTCAAATTGGAAATATACTTAGAAATTAATAATAGCATTGTTGCTATTACTTTGGTCAAAATCGGCACTAGAACGCAATTTTGCCTCAATAAATCAAGAACAGCAACTGAACACATGTAATATAGCCTGTTAAATGTAATTCAATGACATTTCAAGATTTGAAGAACATGAAAAGAGAAATACATTAGAAACTTCAAACTTAAGTGTCACCTGTGACATTTTAACCAATGACACCAATGGTCACAAAAAGTACCAGAAGTCACCCAACCACTAGATAAATATCTGCCATGGTAATGAATTCATGTAACCATACCGTAACATCCGCCCTACTGCTCAAATCTGCTAGTTTGTAGTAATTTAGTGTGTTAATAATAAATCAAATAAAATTTCTTGACAACCCTTCTTTTATCTGGATTCGTCAAAAGCTTGAGTTTTGTCTTTTCCTTGATTGATACAACCCTGAAACATAAAAAACTAGAATTACAAGGAAATAATTAATTGTGTCAAAATCAGTCTCAGATTAGATGTCATAATATCATATTTGTAAATAGAATAACAGCTGAAAACATAATTTTTTGGTGGCACTTTGTAATATCCAATATCAAGTGTTGCTTGTGACAATGTAAAATAGCGATGACACCAAAGTTCAACTTACCTTTTCTGCCTGGAGCCATGCTGGAAAGGCAAATGAAAGTGCTGCACTTCAAAGACTGGTAAGAAGGGTGGATCAAAATTGCGAATCACCATTTAACGAAACAAACTTCCACGTGTTCACGCATGCCGTGTTGCTTGTGACAAATGACACCAAAATCAATAAACCTCAATATCGGCTAAACGGTATACATTTACTCCAAGATTTGAGTTCAGATAGTAAATCTATGCTTTTTTCTCATAATAAAACATTTTATAAACATTAAACATGAGCTTTAAAGTTTCGTGTCGAGTCTTAGTATTGTGCTGTGTTTGATGACACCAAAGGTCACAAGCAACACCAACTTTTTAAGAACTCTATATGAAACTTAATCAGATATGTAATATACTGCAATTGCGTTTAAAAGTAAATTTTGACTTTATACTATTAGTCAAATTTCAATCACGTGAGCTAAAACATCACATTTAATTTCTACATGATTTCTAAAAAGGTGATGCGTTGACCTCGTTTTAAGCACATGCCAAACAGCATTCAAATTTCACTTTCAAGTTGTTTATTTCATATTCTGTTGAACAGAGTATGTTGAGCTATCTCATTTTATCTCTTCTTCATATTATCAATTGATTACAAGCATTAACCCAATGAAAACAGCCCATAATTAAGTAAAAATAAAATTTTCTTAACACTGGTATCAGGCGGGCACCTTTTGACCTTGGCTCATATATATATATATATATATATATATATATATATATATATTATATATATATATATATATATATATATAATATATATATATATATATATATATATATAATATATATATATATATATATATATATATATATATATATATATATATATTTATTATTAATGAAATATCTAATGCAGTGGTCTCCCTTTATAAGCATGGTTCATAGGGATTAAGCAGAGTGTGCTTATAGCCAGATCGTGCTCATAATATGGTAATGGTAACCACATTATTTTTTTCTTTTCCTTTTGTATATTTGTAACCTTATTATCTTGAATCGGTATTAAATTGAGGTGAACTAGATGCAGAATATTGAATCTGTTCATGTATATTGTCAAACAGATTTAACTTGGGATACATTCTTATACTTTATTGAGGAATATAAATAGACTCTACATTTATTAAAATTTTTAAAAATGTAGAATCTCATGTGTTGGTTAGCTTTAAAATAAATTTAAATTCATTTTTCACCATCTGTCTCAACCTGCCAAATAAAAAACAATAAAAAGGAACATTTATATAGCACCATGTCTGCTAAACATGCTCAAAGCGCTTGATAAGAGGTCCCTAGCCAACAGCAACCCGTAACATAAAGGATGAGAGATGAAGCTTGTTAAGCGATATTAAAAATAAAGTTGTTTTCTGACTGAAACAACGTTGAGAGAATATGAGTAAAGAGCCTTTTCCAAGAACTCAACAAATCGCTGCTCAGAGTGGGACTCAAATCCTTAACCCTCCAATCCGAAGGCGAGTGTCTTACCACAAGACCACATAGCCATCAATTTGAGGCAGTGGATCTTTGCAAATTTGCATCTTTTCTTCTTAAATATATTACATACTCAAAATTGAATCAAATGCAGTATTTGGAGAGCCAATTTTTAAGATTCATATGCTTTTATCCGAACCCCCCAACAAAGACACGATCACTCCCCCCCCCCTAAAGAAAGAAAATTATTTTAAAATCAATTACTGCTAACGTACATAATGAATTGCTTATTTCTTTGAAGGCTATGGTTTCATGGACATGGTTTCAAGATCAAGGATATTTTATTCTGTTTCATATTGTGTATGTTGGTCTCAAGAGTAATGATCACCCATCATGGAGGTAAGTTAATGATTTAGTCACAAAGTAAGTGAATTTCTAGTCAGATGAGTCTTCCCGTATTCTGTTTATATTGATTGTGTTATATAAAAATAAATCTTCTCTCCGCAAATTTGGAAAATACAGTACATATCCAGCTTTTGGATAATGTCCAGTACAAGTCTAGCTTTTGGATAATGTGTCTATCATGAGTATTTATCTATATCCATTCCATAACAAGAGTCAGGAGGAGCAAACGTTACTTCACAACTTTTAAATGGAAATTTCTGTGTTATATCTTCAAAAAAAAATGTCAAATGCAGTTTTTCCCTTATAATGTTATAGTCAGTTTTCTTTTTTTGCAACTGTGCTTCAAAAAGAGAATGCTTTACCATCGATAAGCAAAACATGTCATGGATTCAAAGTTGGCTTTGTGATAATTAAGTGAGTAACATTTGTCCAAGGGGAAGAAGTGTTCCATATTTTATCCAGACATGTAATGCAGTGGTCACTTGCACCTAAGGAGCCTTGACACACAATGCTCTTATGAATGTCTGTCATCAAGGGCAATTAAATCTAAAATCTGATTTTGGAAAGGTGATGGTAGATAAACAAAAGAAGCCTGAGGATACCAGTCAATACGACTTATCTACATTTAAAAATTATGTAATATTATATAATTATCTTCCTTGTAATGCGTCGACTGGACAGTCTGACATGTCCAACAGTTTCCTCACATAATTTTACCATAAGTTGTGGATTTTCATTCCTTTACCTTTAAAGTTGCCATTTCTGGAGCTAAATTCCGTCACAAACATAGCATTTTTATACTTTTACACATTATTTACTATTAAGCTAATATTAGTGAGTGTGCCCAGATTCTTAATTTCAATCACTCATAACTATTTTAGTTATAGACCGATTTTGATGGTTTAAAAGGTAGGACGATTTTGTACTGCACGAGCTTTTTGATAAAATTCTTTGTTTTACCATATTTACAAATTAAAAATTTGACTTCTCCGTGCTAGTATGGCATAAACCAAAGTTCCTTGTGGTCTAGGCTAAACTTCAATCTCTTACATTTACAAATACATCTACATAGTTATATACTAAAAACTTGTGATTGTACCTAAATTATCTGATTTAAGGATACTTAGTTAAACAGTAGCTCTAGTACTAGTATAGTGACATAAATTTATCCAGCTCATCTCAGCTGCTGGGCAGTTATTTTTAAAGAAAACAAAGCTCTTCTATAGATAGTTTGAAGTTGATGTCACTCTGGTCTTTGTTATTGTTTTTGCCATCCGCGTTTATGAGTAATTCTCACTAAACTGTATTAACCTGTCTATACACGTTCATGGTTGCACACAGTTTTGTGTGTTGGTCCGTTATACTTCTGGATGGTAATGTTGGGAGCTTCTTAGCCAAGCGCATATTATCTATTGAAAATCATGTAACCTCAATATCAAATCTCTCATCAAGTCTAATTAGTTATCACCAGCAGGTAAACTCTTAGGTTATTATTTTGTGCAGTCTGAAAGTGAATTTCACTTACTGAATATAAAAGCTATAATTAAAATACCAAGACGTTTTGCATTTGGATTGAAACAGCAATTCTTAATTTTTAAAGAGCCTCTTTTATTTCTGAACAAATCTTGTCTCATTTTTCGTGATTTTATTGAATTGGAGTGGGTCTTTTTGACTTCCCATTAGTTCATTAGGACTTGTTCATTTGATAAGGTATGGGAATATATTTTATGAGAGATGATAATTTTTTCCCCCTTGTGAATCATATGCTGTTATTTATTATTGTTATAAAAGTTATTTTATGCATTTTTAAACATTTGATTGTACTGTTCTTGGTGGGGACTTTTATGTGGCCTCAAGTCATTCACCTGGAAAGATTTGTCATGGTACATACTTCTCTGTTTGAGTTATTTCTTTTTGCCTTAAGTTTTCTTGGGTGCTCGTATTGTAAGTGCAAATCTACAATCTTTTGACCATTCCGCCATCTTTCTAAAAACAAGCATAAAACACAAACAATTATATCCAAAGAGAATTGATTGTCAGGCTGCAGTTCTTCTCTATGCAATTTATTCCATTGTAATGGGGTTATACAAAAAGTGGAAGCCAAAATTATTATTTTAAGAATTCTCTATGCAATGTATTCTATTGTAATGGGGTTATATAAAAAATGGAAGCCAAAATTATTATTTTAAGAATTCTCTATGCAATTGATTCCATTGTAATGGGGTTATACAAAAAGTGGAAGCCAAAATTATTATAAGAATTCTCTATGCAATTTATTCTATTGTAATGGGGTTATACAAAAAGTGGAAGCCAAAATTATTATTTTAAGAATTCTCTATGCAATTGATTCCATTGTAATGGGGTTATACAAAAAGTGGAAGCCAAATTATTTTAAGAATTCTCTATGCAATTTATTCTATTGTAATGGGGTTCTATAAAAAGTGGAAGCCAAAATTATTATTTTAAGAATACCTTATCTTATTTTCATTTCAGAAACCACTCAATGTGAAAAGTGAAGTCAGTTTTACGTCCCCACCACCCTTACCACAAAACAGTGAAGTAACTCCCTCAGTTTCTGATATTGGCCCTGGCACTTCATCACAGTCTTCATTTCATACAAATATTGGTGAAAATGATGATGGTGGTTCTGCTGCTGAACCTTCTCAGGATAAAGGGGGTTTGAAAAAAGATCCTATTGATGGTGAAAGTAGAAAGGGAATAT
This sequence comes from Berghia stephanieae, assembly GCF_034508935.2. Classification (NCBI taxonomy): domain Eukaryota; kingdom Metazoa; phylum Mollusca; class Gastropoda; order Nudibranchia; family Aeolidiidae; genus Berghia; species Berghia stephanieae. The sequence goes on from NC_088361.1 coordinate 43,570,722, forward strand.
TTGGTTGGGAAACACTTGATGGCACCAGTATACCATATCTTTTAAGAAAAGGTAAAAAGTATGTCTCAATTCGGATTGTGGAACGTAAGCTCCTTAGCAAATACCCAAACAAGTCTCCTGATGAACTTGGGAAGAAAGATCCCCTAGTTAGTCACTTCATCACTGAAGCTGAAGCAAACCTTTTAAATGAAATTAACGTGTCACACTGCGATTATGAATATGGCAAGAGCTCATTTACAGAGAGTGATCTTGTTGTTGATTTGAGTGAGTTTGAGGAGTTTTTCAAACTAGTCAAGAAAACTTTCCCAGATGATGTTCTCTCATCAATGAAAGGGGAAGTTTCCACAGCCCCGCAACCAATCATAACACCCCCAGAGCCAACACCTCCAACTCCTCCAGTTACAACTCCCACCCCCTGTTGTGGATGGGTTCAAATTAACAATACAGTTTCACCATACATCATGAAAGGATCTGGTAAAAACCGTCAGAAGCTTGTTCCCTTGTCCGTTATTGTTTATGCTGCTGGTCTTCTGACAAATGCAAATATCAAAGGTATTCTACCCTCTGCGGAGGAATGTAAAATGTTAAATGCAGCATGTAAGGCTGCAGGCTTTGACTTCACATTTGCTCGTAATACTCGTCTTATCTCCATATCAACGATTATGGAGGGATGTCAACAAGTCCAAATTTTTGAATTGCCAGTCTCCAATCCTCTGCAGCATGCTCAATATCTGGACCAAAGAATAGCTCCCCCAGCAGTGAGACCACCTTTACCTCCTCCATATCCTCCTGTTCCAATGAGCTCTACCTTTCCTATGGATGGCATGGGCGATAGATCACCGTTTTTTATGAATCCATTTTTACCTAGATTTCCCGGACATGACTTGCCTCCAAATATCAGACCTGGGGCAATGGTTCCTCCGGGAATGAATTTTGACAATAGAAAACCTTCAGGTGAACAAAGGCTATCCAATTTAGATCCCTCACAACTTCCAGTATCAATGCAACAAGCTCTTTTAGAAAAATGTCATCGCTTGGACAGTGCTGCTGTTGCAGCAGCAACAATGAACTCTATGAATAAAATATCAGCAAACGTACGCCCTCCGTTTTGGTCAATGTTTCCTGGACAGCCACCTCCTGCGCATTCGGGTAAAATAGGTACAACATCAAAAACTCCACCATCTCAATTTGACTCATCTTTGCCATCATCATCAACCTCTTCAACACAACCACCATTATCATCATATCAGCCTCTTAGTCTTCCACCAAACCCCCTTCTTCACTCCGCACCCTTAGATCTTAATCACCCCGTTTATCGTATGCCTGGGATGCAATCTCCATCATCTACCAAAGACAATCATCCACAAAACTCCAAACAAGGACCCTCATCATCAGGAGGGCAACAAAGTCATGGACCATATCATAATAATTCATTTGGAATCAATCAGATTAATAGCTCACTATTTACACGTCAGGAATCTATGGAATCAAAAAAGCCAACTGTAAGTCAACCACCTCCATCTGTTATAACTAGTCTACCCCACCAACAGTTATCTCAACAGGCGGCTAATAAACGTCAGACTCCCAGTCCTTCACAACGCAAGAATGTAAATAATACCAACAATAATATTACTAAGACCAGTTTAGTGAAATGTATATCAGCATCTTTAGTTAATGGCAAGAGCATTTCTTGCCTAGACGTAGACTCTGCTACACGTAAAGGAAAATACTGCCTTGTAGAAGCTGTTTCGAAATTGTACTTTCCTGCAGTGCCAATCGCAGAGTTTTTAAATGTACTCATAGTAGTTCTCAATGCAAAACTTTACCCTTGCACTCCTGAAGAAGAAGCTGCGTTTGTCCAATATTATAACTTGCCTGCTCCAAGGTTGAAGTGTAATCAGATGATATTAGTTGATGATTTAACTCGCTACTTCCCACAATTGAACTATGTCTTTAGTAAACGGAATACCAACCACATTTCACCAGAAGCAGGGAATGGAGAAAAGCCTAAAAAGCGGGCACCAGACTCTTCTCCTTCAGGTCCTCCTATGAAGCAAGCTACACAAGAAACAAAAATGATGAATGCTGACAAACACATGGCTATGGGAGAAGCAACAGGTAAATTTTTTGAAGTATTGTAGACCATTGATTGAGTGCAAACCTGCTAACTGTCCCAATTGTGTCAGAGAAATTCTGATATTTTTTTCTCTGTTTTGATTTCGTTAATTTCTATCAGTTTTCTTGATTTTGTATATTTAATATTCTACTATTCCAGGATAAATGTCATTCTCATCATCATCATCATCATCATCATTATTATCATCAGCACCACCAGCACTACCACCATTATCTTCATAATCATCATCATCTTCATCATCACCTTTTTATTTAAATCTCAGATTCGCCCAAAATTATTTTCAAATTTTTGTTTCTGAAAGTTTTTTTTAAGCCTGCATATGGTTGCCCGGCATTTTAACAAATGAGTTGTGGGTTTATGAAATCACAAGCAATTAATCCATATCATTCTATTGCTTGAAACTTTTGTTGAAAACATTAAATAAAATGAGCCGGCTGTCTGAATGCCTGCATCAGTTTTAGTACCTGTTGAAAAAAAAATTATGTATGAAACTTATTTTTATTCCTCTTGTATTCATCACCCTGAGTGCCAAGACTTTTGAATTAACTCAGTTAATTAAATTAATTTTGTCAGTATGTTCATTTTTCGTCATGGAAAGTCATATTGTCAAAGCATTTTTTCAACAATTTTTTCATGCCCCCCCTACAAACCTACTCAATATAAAGCACATTAGAAGGTGTGGTTTAAAGAGGCATTGATATGAACCATACCTTTCTTTTCTTTGGTTGCTTGGATTTAGACTATAGATCCCTTATCATTGGCTATCCCATTACTTCCCCTTTTTCTGGCGCTGATTTGACCTAAAAATATAGTATGCTTAAACTCTTATAGAACAAACAGCAATAGTAATGGGTAATTTTTACTTTCTTTTTTAAAAATTTCTTTTGTTTTTTAGGTACCACCAATGGCAGTACAACGGGTTCAGTGATTGTCATTGACGACTGAATAGCTGAAATGAGGGACCAACAAATTTTATACAAGTGATTGGCTGTTGGTCTCTCAATGTGGGAGTGAATGAAAGAAATATTGTTTTGGATTTTTAAAAAATACGAATCTGTTTTGTAAAAAGTGTACAATAAGTAACGGTGAGAGTTAAAATTGTCATGCAACACAGAACCTCAACATTTCATGAACAGCTTGATAATTACTAAGGAGAGTATTATCATTATTTTTTCATCCTATCATGATCAAAGTTTTTGAAGTATCAATATATATATATATATATATATATATATATATATATATATATATATATATATATATATATATATATATATATATATATATATATATGCATGTGTGTGTGTGTTTATGAGGTTGTATCAAAAGATCGTTGCATATCATATGAGATGTAAGTACAATGTTGTTCTTTTAATTGTACAATTCTCTCAATTAGGAAAAAAAAAACTTGAGATGATACAAGAGTGCATAGGTCCTATGTTTTTGGAAATTTAAAGTTTCAAATCATACAAGTAAAACGCAATTGACTTTATCTATATTTTTATAAACTATTTGGGCATTACATTTTGAATGTTGATGTGGTTCAAGTGATCGTGTGAGGATATTTTTTAGAATATATAGTGCGTTGGTCAGTGATTGACTAAAAACATTGCTGTGGCAATTACCATAGGTAGACGATGACTGTCAATTTTGTTTCCAAAAAAGGATCTCTGAAAAAAAGTAGGGAACCTATTTTCTTAGCTTACGTATGTATTAGATTATTTTCACATACTAGATGTGCTCAAAGCACTTTACAAAGGGTCCCTGGTCAATGGCAATTCTAACTAGAACGAGACATGATGCCTGTATGGCGATATTAAATTTTTTTTCTGACAGACAACGCTGTTAACATCCAGGTACTCATTTTACACCCGAGTAAGGTGAGAGAACGTGAGTAAAGAGCCTTTTCCAAGGACTCAACTGCGCCGCTCAGAGCAGGACTCGAACCCATGACCTTCCAATCTGAAGTCAATTGATACCACAAGACTACATAGAGAAGATGTTTGAAAAATTAGTAAATAGATGTGATCTAGAGATGTTGTGATGGTCAAGTCTAAAGATGGGAGGGGTCTCTTTTGAGTGGTCACTTAGCTTCAAATCTCTCCTCATTACTGAGATTCTGATTTTAGAATGTCGATACAATTCAATAATAAATTTAACATGTAAATAGAGAGAAAATGGGGGATTTGTGAATCTCTTGTTATTCCCAAGTTTTCCTCTTCCATGTCATTAAACAGGCTTCACTGCATATGTATCAATTTCAGTTAGGAAAACCTTTAAAACAAGATATGCTATCGTTTCCATAGACCTTCAAAATAGCCATAATGTTTGCCTTTTTATCACATGTAACTTGGTCTTTAGGTCTTTTGTTGCAGCGTCATATATATATATATATATATATAAAAATATAAAATTTATGTTTTTAATTCAACAATGACTATTATTTCCTTGTGAAACACTTTAAACATTCATTTCTATACTTGCCACACATATTTTCTATCAGTTCCAAAATTTTATTTTATTTTATTTTCCTAGGGTTGTGCATACATGCCTGCCATTCCGCATTTTGCAGAATAATCCCCCAAAGCAGTCAATGATCCCCGCAAATGCAAGTTAATATTCCGCATTTCTTCTATTAGTTGTGGTAATGACCACCCACAGAGGATGTTATAATCTTTGTATATTGTTATACATATTGTTATTATCATCATCATCATCATTATTATTATTATTTTGTGAAGAGCCTCAAAAGCATAGTTGTTTTGTCCGAAGAGTTAATTTTAATATTGTGTTGATAGTTGATATAATTTACTTTTAGATGGTTATTAAATGGCCAGTTTTGATGCATTTTTCCTGATAATTTAGGATGTTTTGCATGTGAGCATATGTTGTGTCATGAGAGAGTTTAGGTTATATTTTTCTCCTTGAATTTCAGTCTAGAGAATATTTTAAGTATGTGAAATTTTTTTGGGATTCCAAAGCTTTGTCAATTGGATATTGATCCTGGATTTTAAGAATTATCTAACCATAAAGGGATGTAATTTAATGAGAGTGACTCAAATTTTTATACGGTAATGAAATAGTTTATGTGCACCTTAACTACTTAAAAAAGGTAAGAAGTCCAAAAAAGAGAGAAAAACAATATGAAAACAAAATTAGGGAACTTGAATACATTATATTTAACCTGCTTTAGTGAATTTATTATATTTGTTTCCATATATATATATATATATCCTTAAACACATCATTCCAGTTATACTATTTATACTTTGGAATGTCACAATCATATTAGATAGATGGAAATACGAGAGGTTATCTGTACTATGTACGTTAAAGGTATAGTGAAGTTTAGATTGAGACTATGGATGACCTTAATTGTATATGTATAGTAGTTTAAGTTGATCATGGTCTTCATTGCTTTAATTTTGGGATTTTCAGAAAGCTCTCCATTCAAAATGTTTAATCTCCCTACATTTTTTCCACACAAATCTCTTAATTATTTTGATTTAGGGTGGCATCAGACTTAATTAACTTTAAATGAACACATATTTTACTTATGTCACTCTAAATGAGTGTTGGTTAACATACGTCAGATTGTCACCACATTAAGTGTTTCTTATTTGAGTTTTGGAAAGGGAATGCTGTTGATACAGGGGGCAGGGGGGGGGGGGGGGGGGAGAGAAAGGTAAAAAAGCATTGAAACAGTAGGAGCAAACAATTGATTTGCAGCGTGTATGCATAATGGATTCCTCATTTTTGGTCAAAATTCCTTATTTTCATTTTTCTGATTCCTCAAAGCCAGAGGATAGGCATGTCTGGGTTGAGTGTTTCATAGGAGATGAAAGATTGATTCTGATCAGTCCACTTTATATTTTATGATCTAAATATTTGTTACGTGTGTGTGTGTGTATGTATTGAATTCCATTTTCAACTCTTTATTCTTAATGATGTTGCGAAATGAATTTGTAACTATATATATATATATATATATATATATATATATATATATATATATATATATATATATATATATATATATATATATATATATATATATATATATATTATATATATATATATATATATATATATATATGTGTATATTATTATGCCCTTCCACCATGACATCATAAGATATCGGCATTCCACGAAGGATTATAGATAATTTGTCAAACAAGATGTTTGATGTCAACAGGAATCACCCATGTTGTCCAAGTGAGCAAATTATATATATATATATATATATATATATATATATATATATATATATATTATATATATATATATATATATATATATATATATATATATATATATATATATATATATATATTGCACTTATCTATTTTGGTGTAAATCATGCTGTCTTCTATCCATGCCATGGCCCTGTAATGAGCTTACCCAGTCCTGGCTTGGATCTTCAGCCAAGTTGGAAACAATGAAGTATGGAGATCCTCGTTTGGCGGATAATGTCTTTGTTATTCATTTCTGCCTTGTACTGTTATACTTTTATTATCATTGTTGTTTTTCTAATTATAATATACTTTTAAAGTTTATATCCCTCTCAGTGAGATCCTGAGGAGGACTGGGTTGTCTTCTGACCTTCAATATTGAGTAGAAAGGTCATTTGCTGTGTTTTCTGTCCCCTATATGTCTTTTCCCTTTCCATGTTGTTCTCTGTCTTTGTTGTGGATTGAGATTGCTTTTTTTATTTTCCCCCTGGTTCTGGCGGAGATTCTTAGCTGGGTGGAAGACAGTCAAACGTATAATACCTTTTTTTTTGAGGGAAGATTTCTTTTCCCCCTGTAAATGTACTTTTGTAGTTATTAGTTTTGAATATATTGTAGTTTGTAAACATTTGAATGTATCCTTCATAGTGGGATCCTTTGCTTGTTTGTGCCTGACGGGACTTTAAGGTAATGTCAAAATTGGCGGATTGCTTATGTTATCTTCTATTCCTGATTTGAACCAATCCGCTTTGTTTTTCTTTTTCTTTGGTGCTTCTAAATTCAAATTTACAACTTGTGGTAATGTTTTATTTAGAAATTAGATGTTGGTTTCTCCAAAATCACAAGTGTCTGAAGGAATTTGGCCAGCTGATGGTTGTTATTGTTATCATATTATTATTTTTATTACTGGGTGGGGTTCCTGACCTCCCATAGTGGGCAGGGATATCCATGCTGTGTCTTCTATCCCCCTATATCTGTTTGCCAACATGCTTTCTGTCTTTGTCTTGGAATGAGATTACTTGGCTTTGTGATTTTGTCCTGACCCTGGCTGGGAGGGAAACAGTCAAAAAATGCATAGATATTGTTTTGGGAGATGATATTTTTTTCCTTGTAAATCATCTCTCTGTTATGTATTATTATATTTGTTATTTTGAATGTATAATGTAAGCATTTGAGTGAATTCCTTTTTGTTGGGATTTTGTGCTTGTGTCTGGATGAGACATAGGTGAAATAGGTGATCTCAAACTAACTACATTGATGGTATGCTCTTGGAATATACATCTGATCCCTATTTGTTCCCCTTTGTCTTACTTTCTCTTGGGTGCTTTAATTGTAATTCTAGAACTTTTTACTATCCCATTTTCTTCCTTTTTACTGGCGCTGATATAACCTAAATGTGTTGCAAGCGCTGTAAAACCCTTAAAAACAAACAAACAACATGTTATTATTATATTGTCATTGTAACTAAAAGCAGCAAAACCCTGATTACAGAGAAGATTACCCTGAATTTTTACTTGAAATTTTTTCACTGTTCTATTACTTCCAATCTAAGTCGGTTTCATCATCATCATCATCATCATCATCATCATCATCATCATCATCATCATCTTCACTATTCTTATTATTAGTTTTATAATAATTATCGTTTTTATTATTATTATTATTTTAGTTGTTCTTGTCGTTGATATTATCTTTTATATTTTTATGTCGCATTAGATCTGTAAGGTCAAAACATTTCACTGAACAATTTTTTTTTTTTTTTTTATGAACTAGTCCTCTACCCTTCTTGATATTACAAGATTCACGCATGCAAGTGATGGTGATGATATTATTTTCATTTTTGATTGGACATGTATTTCCTGGCCACACCTGCCACACATAAAGTTACTGGGTAATTAAAAAAAAACACGCTTTAATTAATGACTTATATAACCAATATATAGCATCTTCTATTTTCAATCATGTAAATATCTGTTTACTGGGTGGGGTCCCTGATCTCCCATAGTAGGCAGGGAGGTACTTACTGTTTCTTCTATCCCCCTATATCTGTTTTCCAACATGCTTTCTGTCTTTGTATTGGAATGTGATTACTTGGTTTTGTCCTGGCCCTGGCTGGAAAGGAAACAGTCAAATGTAAGAGTTTTGGGAGATGATTTTAAAAATGTTGTAAATCATCTCTCTGTCATGCATTGTATTATTTTTGTTTACTATTTATGTGATTTGTAAACATTGGAGTGTTCCTCTTAGCGGGGACCTGTGCTTGTGTCAGGATGAGACATTTAGGCGATCTCAAACTAAGTACACTGGTAGTGCTCTCTTGGAATCTACACCTGTTCCCTATTTAAACCATTCCCCTTTATCTTTCTTTTTTTTAGATATCTTTACTTGTAATCCTAGAATTTTTTCACTATCCCAATTCTCTCTCTTTACTGGCGCTGACATGATCTAAATGTATCACAAGTGCCGTAAAACCCTTAAAAACAAACAAACAAAATTCTTTTGTTTGATATGATTTTAATATTTATTCTGTTTTTGCCCATTCTTGACATTACCTATTTGAAAATAAGTATTGGTGCTATGCATTTAGGTAAAATGTTTTCAACATCCACCAGCCAAATAACCGTACCAACACACGAGACTATGTAACCATTAACGTTTATAGTCTGAATGATATAATTTACTGGGTGGTGTTTCTGACCTCCCGTAGTGGGCAGGTAGGTCACTTTCTGTGTCTTCTATGCTCCTATTTCTATTTTTCTCCATCGTTTACAAGGACGGAGTCCTTGGCTGAGGGGGAAGCAGTCAAATGTATAGCTATAGTTTTGGGAGATATCTTTTTCCTTGTAAATCATCTCTCTCTTATGTACTGTTACCTTTTTTTGTTTTCTATATATATAATGATTTGTAAACATTTGAGTGTTTTCTTCTTAATGGGAGGCCTGTGTTAGTGTCTGAATGAGAAATTTAGGTGATCTCAAACTAAGTACACTGATAGTTTGCTCTTAGAATCTACATCTGTTTCCTATCTGAACCATTTTTTGTCTTACTTTTTCTCGTTTGCTTTCAATTATTTAATCAATAACTTTTATCTGTCCCATTTTCTTTCATTTTAGTGTCCCTGAAATGACCTAAATGTGTCGCAAGTGCTGTAAAACCCTTAAAGACAAAACAAATAGATGTAATTTACTGATAACGTATCACTAACAGGCTGTCTATAAATAATAACAAAGAGCTGAGGGACGTCAACTTGTTCCTATACACCGTTGATGAGATCTGATTTGGGTATTAGTGTTATGTAGGGGTGAAACAGATACTGGATATGAAGTTGTATGTTCAAATTGTGAGATGCAGTTTGAAAAAAAAAAAATAATAGTAAAATAAAATAAGGTAAATTATTTTTTTTTTGGCTATTTTGATAAATTAAACTTAATATTCAATTCTTTTCATCTGGTGCATTACTGGCATAATCATTGGGTTTTACTTCAGCTGGTGTTAATTAAAATCATTTTCTTCAGGACATTCATTATGCTGTTGTCAACATAGCTTCATCACATAACTTTCCTGGCAGTAAATGTAGAATTCCTCTTTAACAGCTGAAACATTTGAGCGATACACTTCATTTTATCATCGTCTCACCAATTACAAGCAGTTTACCCCTGATGGACTCTTAGATTTTTTTGTATCGCCAAGGTCACAGTTCTCCATTTAAAGGGGAAGTGAAATGTATTTATTTTCAATTGCAGTGACAATATCGTTTCTTGGAAAGCATATATCCACAATTCTGCTCTATTATTATTATTATTATTAAAATGTTGACTCATTGATTGCATCCCGTTTGTCAAGAATCCCACCCCTTTTGTTTTGTTTGTAATTTGAATAATTTCTTACTGGTTTTTGATTACTTAAAAGCTTTTGTCGCAATTTGTGAATATAAATTGATATTAACTCTTCCAAAAGGTAATTTACTTAGCTGCCGATTGCTGTATTACTATAATTGACAAGTCCATGATTAGAACTTGTAATAGTTTCAAAGACATGACCTTAACTTATAATAATTGAAAAATCTGTATTGATATGTAAATCGTACTTTTTTTCAAACTAAAAGTTAAATCATCTTTTGAAAACATTGCTATGATTTTGAGCAAGACCAGGTGCCATATTTCACTACCATTCTACAGACCTCTGACAAGATATTGTCTCTCTTTCATTACAAATACTTAATATTATTCTAGTCCAAACAATGAACCTGGGTGGGGTTCCCTACTTCCACAGTGGGCAGGGAGGTACATACCGTGTCTTCTATCCCCTTATATATGTTTTCCAACATGCATTCTGTCTTTGTCTTGGTATGAGATTGCTTGGTTTTGTCCCGACCCTAGCCGGAGTCCTTGGCTGGGAGGGAAACAGTCAAATGCATAGATATTGTTTTGGGAGATGATATTTTTTTTCCTTGTAAATCATCTCTCTGTTATGTATTATTATATTTGTTATGTTTAATGTATAATGAAGTGTAAGCATTTGAGTGTATTCCTCTTTGTTTGATCTTGTGCGTGGGTGGGTTAGACTTATAGGTGATCTCAGACTAAGTACATTGGTGGCATGCTCTTGGAATCTACATCTGATCCCTATTTGTTCCCAATTTCCCTTTTTCTAACTTTCTCTTGGGTGCTTTCATTGTAATTCTAGAACTTTCTACTATCCCATTTTCTTCCTTTTTACTGGCACTGATATAACCTAAATTTGTTGCAAGCGCCGTAAGACCCTTAAAAACAAAACAAACAAACAATGAACGTCTATTTGACCAAAAGTTTGATATAGACCTGCCACTCAGTTGATAAAATCGTTATAATTAGGGGCCTTACTTAAGCCGAAAAGCAATATGCTTTTTTTTTCTCTAGGTACAGATTGCAAGAAGGGTATAACCATCCCCCCCCCCCCCCCCCCCCTTTATTTTGTTTGTTCCAGGTTCAGATTGTAACAGTTAGATAAGCATTTTTTAAAATAGCACCCCTCTCCAGTTTTAAAAATCCACCATTGAATCGTTTAGAATTCTATAAAACTCTTCATCTATTATAAAGGATTATAAGGTTGTGATTTATATAAAAAATGGCTTGTAAGTCAGATGGATATATTTTTTTTCTCCTTGAAATTCGGACGCATCTCCCACCCCCCACCCTGAAGTTGATTGACAATAGAATAGTCTCCCTATTTTGAATTTTACAATCGAGCAAAATTTCTAAACTTTTGTCATTCAAATGGTTTTTATGTATTCTTTATTTTTACATAATATAAATTACTGGCCTGTTTTTGTGAATTGAGTATACTGTACAAGCAAAAACAGCAAACAAAAAACCCCCAACAATTTCTGGTTTTTGTTTTGTTTTGCCGCATTACATAGAATTGATTTTTCTTCTCTATTTCAAGAATGAATTGATAAGATTAGTCCTTCAGAGCTATAAATCCCTTGAAGTCAGAGTGTATCTGGTTCCTGTTGCGTTAATAAACTGACAGCAACAATTGCTTTCTACCCTTTGAGTGGACATATATCTCTTGCAAATACTTCATAATATAAGAGAACATAAGAAAAACAAAACATTGACTGAACCCTGGATAATAATCTTTTTGCTTTGGAATCATGGGTCACCCCAGTGAAATATCTTTTCCTGAATTTTTAATGTGATTATAGGGCTTTGTCTTTTCTTTGTCATCCGGCATTGTGGATATGGTTGACACTATTAAAATTCGAAAACAAATTCTTGAGATTTTAGGTTGGCTTGTGCATAACTTTGTATTGTGGTCATACTTGTTTTCCTATTTGTTGTGCGTTTCTTTTCTTTTAAAACAAAAACAACAACTTTCTTCTTCATTCTAAGGCATGTTTTATAGATTGCATTTTGGTTTTATATTTTAAGCATTTTTCCAAGATTATGTTTGCTGATAATGTTTTTTGGCATTGATTGGACATGAACTGTCACATAATTATATTTTTAAAAAATGAGATGGCTATTTGTATGGTACTTAAAGAATGATCGAACAATCTGATACCTTTTCTGGTTCTTTCGTTTTAAGAACATAGCCTACCTACACTTTAATTTTGAATTGTGTTTGTTGTACGAAACTGCTAAAGTATGATTGCTGCTGGATTCAAATTATCTCAGATTAGTCATTTGACACTTGCCTTTATCATTAGATGTACCTGCAGAAGAACCTCAGTATAACAGGTCCAGATATAACAGGAACCTGGTCATGACAAGGATTTTTTCTCCCTCTTTGCCTTTAGTAAAATTCATCAGCTATGCCAGGGACTTTTAAGAGCCTAACTGGTTATAACAGTAGGGATGCAGATTTCCACTCAATATCTCCAAATACAATGCAATAGCCCACACTACGGTCGGGTAAACTTGCTGCTAAAGACAACCGAGAACTAGTGTGTGTGTGTGTATCCTAATTACTACTATACTACAAAAATTTCAGTGTAACGTGGGCCTTGCCGCAGGCAGACAGTGCGTAGCACAAAACACATACACACATCAGTCAGTTTGAAAGTGAGGGAGAGAATTGGTCATTTCTGCCGTTTGGGTTGTTTCCCTTGAAATTCGGCTATATCAAGACTCGACTATAACAGGGGTTTTAGCCTGGTTCCACCATCACTGTTATATTGAGTTTCCACTGTATGTCTCGTTTTGTGAAATACTTTTCTTAAGTTGGAAGTAAGTGGGAAAAAAATGGAACACAAAAAATTTTGGTCTACCATCTTTTGACTTTTACTTCATCTTTCTTTTAAATATATCCCTCATGCAACCCTAAAAGTGTTGCAATTGGCTTAAAAATCTGTGAACAAACTCGTGAATTTTTATTTTAATCAGTGGAAATGGAAACCTATGGTGACGTTGATAGAATCACAATGTAGAATGATATGCACATCAATTGACTTTGAATACATCTTCTTTTCAATATTGTGTCAAATTCAAATATCATCTTCATACCTTCTCTTTAAAAGAAAACAAACCCCAACAAATGTCTTTATATACTGATTTATGTCCAATGTTATTTTTTATCAAAATGTTCGTTGTTTTATTTTATTATCTGTATATGATTGATTATAATCATTTTGTCTGGGTGGGGTTCCTGACATCCCATATTAGGCAGGGAGGTACTTACTGTGTCTTCTATCTCTCTATGTTTTTTATCACTTTCTGTCTTTGTCTTGGAATGAGATTGCTTGGTTTTGTCCCGGACCTGGCCGGACACACTGACTGGGCAGGAAACAGTCAAATGTATAGTTAGAATTTTAAGAGATGATATATTTTGTCTTGTAAATAATATCTCTGTTCTGCACTGTATTATTTTTGTTTTACATATGATTTGTAAACATTTGAGTGTGTTCCTTTTAGTAGGGACCTGTGCTTGTGTTAGGATAAGACATTTAGGTAATCTCAAACTGAGTACACTGATGATGTGCTTTTGGAATCTACATCTGTTCCCTATTTAAACCAATTCCCCATTGTCTTACTTTTTCATGGGTGCTTTGTAATTCTAGAACTTTTTACTATCCCATTTTCTTGCTTTTTACTGGCGCTGATATGACCTTAAGTAAAACAAAACACAAAAAATAATCATTTTGCGCAAATATTTTTCAAATTATTTTTGCTGTTGGTGGAATTTCCCATAAGGGGGGAACATTACATCTTGGCTGATGAATTCTTCATCTATCCATAGTAATGCTGTCTCTTCTACTCCCTAATATCTTTTGTCCTCTCTATGTAACATAGTGTGTTTGTTCAGAAATGGGACCATTTGGTTTCACTGGGCCATGTTTTGAGTCTTTTGCCAAGAGGGAAACATAGATTTTTAAATGTTTTTTTTTTGGGGGGAAATATTTTATTTCCTTGTAAATCATCTCTCCTTAATTATATATTTTGTTATTGTTAGTTTTTTCAACACATCTCTTATGGTACAATTTGAGTGGAAGCTCTTGGCAGAGATCATGTGACCGTCTCAGTGTGGGATACGGTTTCAGACTAGCTTCAATGATACAATTGGTTTAGTTTTTTGTATGTTTTTTTATTATCAATTTCTGATCTCTCTAGAACAAGTCCCCTTTGTCCTAGCTTTTGTCTTCCCACAGCGTCTTCTATCCCCTTATGTTTTTGGGTGGGGTTTTCTGGCCTCCCATAGTGGGTGGGGAGGTACTTACTGCATCTTCTTCTATCCCCCTTTATCTGTTGTCTTGTCTTGGAATGAGATCACTTGGTTTTGCCCTGACCGGATACCCTGGTTATGAGGGAAACAGTCAAATGAATAGTTAAGAGTTTTGGGAGATTATATTGTTTGCTTGTAAATCATCTCTGTTATGCAGTATTATTTTTTGTTTTACATTTATAATTAATGATTTATAAACAGTCGAGTGTTTTCCTCTTAGTTGGGAGCTGTGCTTATGTCAGGATGAGACATTTAGGTGTCTCAAACTAAGAAGTACACTGATAGTATGCTCCCTATTTCAACCAATTTCCCTTTCTTATTTTCTCTAGGGTGCTTTAATTGTAATTCCAGAACGTTTTTACTATCCCATTTTCTTCCTTTTTACTGGCACTGTTATGACCTAAAATGTGTTGGAAGCGCCGTAAAACCCTCAAAAACAAAAACTTAGAATGAGATAACTTGATTTTGTCCTGTCCCTGGCTGTAGTCCTTGGCTGGGATGGAAAAGTCAAATTTATAATTCGAATTTTAGGAGATATTTTTTTTCGTTGTAAATCATCTCTCTGTTATGCAATTTTATATTTTTTGTTTGAATTGATATGTAAGCATTTGAGTGTATTCTTCTTAGCGGGATCCTATGCTGGATGAGAGCAGCAACCTGGGTGGGGATCCTGACCTCCCATAGTGGGCAGGGAGGTACATACTGTGTCTTCTATCCCCTTATATCTGTTATCCAACATGCTTTCTGTCTTTGTCTTGGAATGAGATTACTTGGTTTTGTCCTGGCTCTGGCCGGAGTCCTGGCTGGGAGGGAAACAGTCAAATGCATAGTTATTGTTTTGGGAGATGATATTATTTTCCTTGTAAATCATCTCTCTGTTATGTATTTTTATTTTTATTTTGAATGTATAATGTTAGCATTTGAGTGTATTCCTCTTCGTTGGATTTTGTGCTTGTGTCTGGATGAGACTTGTAGGTGATCTCAAACTAAGTACATTGGTGGTATGCTCTTGGAATCTACATCTGATCCCTATATGTTCTCAATTCCCCTTTGTCTTACTTTTTCTTGGGTGCTTTAATTGTAATTCTAGAACTTTTTACTATCCCATTTTCTTCCTTTTTACTGGCGCTGATATAACCTAAATGTGTTGCAAGTGCCGTAAAACCCTTAAAAACAAAAACAAAACACAGAGCAGCAACCCTCTAAATCTGGGTGGGGATCCTGACCTCCCATAGTGGGCAGGGGGGTACATACGATGTCTTCTATCCCCTTATATCTGTTTTCCAACTTGCTTTCTGTCTTTGTCTTGGCATGAGATTACTTGGTTTTGTCCTGGCCCTGGCCGGACTCCTAGATGGGAGGGAAACAGTCAAATGCATAGTTATTGTTTTGGGAGATGATATTTTTTTCCTTGTAAATCATCTCTCTGTAATGTTTTATTGTTATTTTAATGTATAATGTAGGCATTTGAGTGTATTCCTCTTTGTTGGATTTTGTGCTTGTGTCTGGATGAGACTTATAGGTGATCTCAAACTAGGTGCATTGGTGGTATGCTCTTGGAATCTACATCTGATCCCTATTTGTTCCCAGTTCCCCTATGTCTTACTTTTTCTTGGGTGCTTTAATTGTAATTCTAGAACTTTTTACTGTCCCATTTTCTTCCTTTTTACTGGCGCTGATATAACCTAAATGTGTTGCAAGCGCCGTAAAACCCTTAAAAACAAAACAAACAAACCTCTAAATCTAAAAGAATCATACAAATGACTTGAAAGTTCTACAAGCACTGTAACACCCTGCCCTATAAATACAAGAAACAAATTTTTTAAAAAGGATTGTCGTGCAATTCTGCTCAAAATTTGGCTATAGGCAGTGCAATACAAATTAATGTGGTGACATTTCAATATAGACATCACTCCCAAATATCACATTCAATATTTCTGCATTTCCTTATTCCAATGCTGAAAGCTGGAATTCCCCCCAAATCTGTTCTGAGCGGGTGGTTGGATGGGAGCATCACCCTTGAATCATATACCTATGATGTTCGCATGGGTGTACGATCCGATAGTGATGTCGTTTCTTCTTCTCTTTACTAGCCTATCCTGCTTCTTTGGTTTGTGATTGTATTTTTGACAGGGGATATTTTTTTTCCTGTAAATCCTCTGCCTGTTTGTTCTTGGTTATTTATAATTTAGCTTATGATATCTTTAGGTTATGCTTTTGATTGACATTTGTACTATTTTTGTTAGATTGCTTGTTTTTTTGTTTCAGCGGTCTCTCATATAACCTCAATTGTGTTGGAAGAGACCTAAAGCAACAAACAAACAAACAAAAAAAAAAATCTGTTCTGAGATAACTATTCTAATTCTACTCTTTAATTCTGGGTGGGGTTCCCGACCTCCCATAGTGGGCAGGGAAGTACTTGCTGTGTCTTCTATCCCCCTTTATCTGTTTTCCCAATTGCTTTCCGTCTTGGTCATGGAATGAGATTACTTAGTTTTGTCCTGACCCCGTCCGGGGTCCTTGGCTTTGAGGAAAATAGTCGAATGTATAGTTATAGTTTTGGGAGCTAATATTTTTTTCTTTGTAAATCATTTCTCTGGTCTGTTTTGTTACCAACATGTTGTTGTTATAATGTAAACATTTGTGAGTATTCCTCTTAGTGAGATCTTGTGCTTGTTGTGGGTGAGACTTTTAGGTGATCTAAACACTGATAGCGTGCTCTTGGAATCTACATCTGTTCCCTATTTGAACTATTCCCTTTTGTCTTACTTTTTCCTCATGTCCTTTTAAATGTACATCTATAATGTTTTTACTGTCCAATTTTCTTCCTTTTGACTGGCCTAAATGTGTTGCAAGCACAAAAACAAACAAAAAACATACTCTGTAATTGTGTTGTTGACACTGTCATCACTTTCAACACAACCTCAACCGAATTCATTTGTACATAAAGTATGCAGTATATATGTATGAAATATTATCATCATGTTATGGTGTTGTAATAAAGTAGTTTTGATTAATTTGTTTTATTGTTTTCTTGTATTATATACTGGTGCAGTGGAACCTCAGTCTAACAAGTCCGGATATAACAAGCACCCGGTAATAACAGGTCTTTAAAATCCCCATTTTTTCTCCCTCTTTGCCTTTAGTAAAATTCACCAGATATAGCAGGACTTTTAAGAGCTTAATCAAAGGGATCAAAACCCACTCAATGCCTCCAAATAATAATAATAATAATAACGATACAGGGCTGCTTTCATCATATTGGATGGCCTCATGTTGATCACATGAGTAAATTGTTGTTGGAATCTTTTTCTGTTCTTACTTTTGAATTATACACATTGCATTGATCAGTTGAAAATGTCATAATTCTGAGTGGAGTCTTTTGTCCTCTCATTGTGGGCAAGGAGGTACTTACTGTGTCTTTTATCTCCCTATCCTTTTTCCAACTTACTTTCTGTCTTTGTGTTGAAATGAGATTACTCGGTTTTGTCCTGGATCTGGCCAAAATCCTTGGCTGGGAGGGAAATAGTCAAATGTATAGTTATAGTTTGGGGTGATGATATTTTTTCTCCTTGTAAATCATCTCTTTGTTGTGTAGTTATATTTTTTTGCAGGGATGAGACTTTTAGGTAATCTCAAACGAAGTACACCGATAGTGTGCAGTGGAATCCACTTCTGTTCCCTATTTGACTATGCCCTTTATCTTAAATTTTCTCGTGTGCTTTAAATTGTAAATCTAGAATATTTGACTATCCCATTTTCTTCCTTTTTACTGGCGCTGAAATGACCTAAACAAGCGCCATAAAACCCTTGGAAACAAACAAATTCAGAATTCATAATGCTAGAATACTCTGATAACACATCTCTGTGTGAATAGAAGATACACAACAATAACAAACATATCATATCGTCCCCCTGAGCTGCAAAAATGAAGAGCTAGATATTAGCTGCACTGTGCAATAGAATGCTTCTGTCAATAAAAAAAAAGGTTAGATCCAAGCTTGGTCTACTCAAAGAGAGAATTTATTTTTATGAGAAAACATAACAAATTCAAATTGCATATAATTTCTCCTATCCTAACAAAAAGTAATAAACAAAAATGAATAATACAGCTTAAAAAAAAGAACAAAATACCATACACGGAATGTTCTGGGCTCAAAACCCTTCAGTCAACAATAACTCGGATAGACAGCAGAGAAAAAAAAGTTGTGAACCTGAAACGGTCAGTGTTTGGTATTTTTAAAATTTTTTTTGAAGCTGTTATATTCATTTTTGTTTTTTACTTTTTACAATTGAGCTTTAAAAAAAAAGTTGAGCTTTTATATAGCGCAATATCCACTAAACATTGTTCAAAGTGCTTTACAAGAGGTCCTTGACCAACAGCAACCCTTAACATGTAGGACAAGACATGTCGCCTGTTAGGCGATAATACAATTTTTTTTCCAGACAGACAATGCTGTTAACAGTCAGGTATTATTTTACACCTGAGTACGGTGAAAGAATGTGAGTTAAGAGCCTTTTCCAAGGACACAACTATGCGCCGAGCAAGGCTTGAACCCAGGACCTTCTGATCCGAAGGCGAGTGTCATACCACAAGACCACATAGCCGCACGGTTCACAGCTTCCAACAGCTTAGAATCACCATTCTCACAAGAAAGGTGCATTTTCACTTGGGTTTGAATATGGCTTGATATGGGTTACAAAAGCATTACTATAACGTGGTAAATTCTGGTCTGATGTCATCATACGCAATGGACTTCGAAATGGGTTGACAAGTGGGGGAGATAAAATACCAGCTTTACTATTCATGATTGCCTTGGTGCTGAACATGATACAAGCTTCACCATAGTCTGTATAGTAAAGTGGCGTTTTTCTTTTCACAAGAAGCCTGATTGTTTTTATGTAAGAAGTATAAGCCCCTATGCCACCATTGAAACCTGAAAAAAAAAAGAGACAAAAATATCAGGTTAAAGCCATAACGTAAAATAAAATTTAAAAAATTTGACTCTACTATCCTGATTCTGCCAACAGGAAACATATCTGATTAAAACCCTTGGATGTTTAAACACCAGACTGGAATATCATTAGACTATCACCTCTGTGGTATTTCTTACATCTTTAGTTTCTTAGGTTTGTGTTATTTCATTCATTGTTGGAGTAGATATTGTAAAGATTAGCTTACATTCATGATCACTCCATTTCTAGAGGATCACTGTCCATTCGTCATACGTCTGGATTATCATTTTCCCAGCTTTATCGGATTTATTAAACAGATATATTTCACACCTATTTCTATTCTACCCTTTTTTTACC
The DNA here is from genome assembly GCF_034508935.2 of Berghia stephanieae. Lineage (NCBI taxonomy): Eukaryota > Metazoa > Mollusca > Gastropoda > Nudibranchia > Aeolidiidae > Berghia > Berghia stephanieae. The sequence continues at coordinate 43,590,603 of NC_088361.1, forward strand.
CAGCAAATTTTATGCACAAATTTTATAATCCGCTCAATAGCACTCTTAGCTAGCGAATGCTTCTTTTTGTTTATATTCAAAGATTTTTCTTCTACAGAGAGGAAGTACAGACTAATTTTTAGTAATGTATTTGTTTTTATTGTTTTTTTTTTGTTGTTGGTTGAAGAAGGCTTTTTGTCCGAAATATTCCATGTTTGGTATTTTGTTCTAATTTGAATCTGTTATATTCATTTTTGTTTATTACTTTTTACAGTCCACAGCTTCTAGCAGCTTAGTATCACTTTGATTTATGGAAACCTGGATAAAGTTCAGCTTCATGGCCTAATGAGTCTGAAGGACTACTTAAAAGTGGAGATCTCTTAAAGATAAATTCTCTTTAGATTCTACCATTATCATTCTTTATTTTACTGGTACTGAAATGACCTTAAAGTGTTGTGAGTGCTGTAAAAATGCCTAGAGACAAACAACTTGTTCTCACTTCATTGTCATACCCCATAATAATTAAAAACATTACTCACAAACTGCAAGACTGGGAGAAGGAATGCCATCAAGATTGGTCTTGTGATAGAGTCCCTTATGGATATGAAAATTCAAGTTTTCTTTTTTAAACTTTTCGCCATGGTAACTCTCATCAAAATTGTTACCAAAGAGATGAATGTCCAAGGTGACGGGAGTAAGCAAACGTGCACATTCCTAAAAATAAATAATGACAAAAATTAAAAAACAAAAACAACAAATGAAAAACAAAAAAAAACCCAACAACAACAAAACATTTTAAAAACAAATAATAAAAGAACAAAACAAATGTTAATATAGTAGGTACCGAAGCTCTCATGAAACTAGATTTATAATTCATAAGGCTGAAATGCACAAAGTATCACACAATAAATGAATAGCAGTAGTGGTAAGGGGGTTTTAACACTCGAATGATTGAGCTGGTTAAAAGAACTAACTTTTATTACAAGTCAACACCCAAAGGTGGTGCCATTTTTAAAAATTTTTTCTTTGTCTTTGTTACCAAATCTTCGATGAAATAAACAGTTACAGAAGTAATTCGACTTTAAATCAACTAAAGGCTGACATCAAGAAAGAGGAAAAATTAACCAGTTAACTCTAGAAAGACATGTATTTAAATATTTGACCAGAAAACTTGTTCTTTAAATACCAATCGATTTAAATGCCCTTCATCTTGGCAAAAACTCTCAAACCTGGGACCTCTCATTGAAAGACTGGATCCCATATTATTTTTGAAATGAGGAATCAAATTAAATTTAAGTATGGCTTTTCTACTGATCTTAATTTAATGAAAACTAAGATATTTTAAAGGAAATATATCTACTTACCAAAAATGGATGAAACATTTTCACCTCTTCTTCTGCACCGATCACATGAACACAGACATAATAAGATTGCTGCATCCTGTAGAATGTTTCGGCAACTGATGATAAAAAACCCAACAAAAACTTGAGGCCTAGCTTAAACATAATGGCTATGGTATGGAAAGTGGTAAATAACGACTTCATAATCTAATTGATTTCATATTAATAGAGTGACCACATGGTTGCCTGAACAACTTATTCAGACTTAATATAAAGAATTAAAATCCAAACACAAGTAGCTTTCACAATGATAATGCAACAAATAAAGCCATTACTATTACATTATTCCTCTAGCTTGAAACTCATTCATTATTCACCCTTTTTAGAGCTCGAGTCAGATTTAAAAAAACAACAAAAAAACAAACAATTTTTTTCTAAAAACAAAAGCAAATTGAATTTTTAAAAAAACAACAACAAAACAACTAACAAACAAATAACAAAACACTTAATGTTTTTTAAAGCCTTAATATATGTTATGAAACAAGTCTAAAAACGAGATATTCTAAAAGTATCGGGTTGATGCCCTATAAAGGAAATGCCATCACTTTACAAATTCAATATTGGCAATTAAAATGAATTGGCTTACGAAAACAATGATTGTAAAAGTCAAAGAATAAGCTTACAATTCCATTCAAAACTCACAATCTTTGGATAAAAGCTGGCTTATGATGTAGTAAAGTGTTAATGGGAAGTGGAGCAGCACAGAAATAAGGGAATTTTGAGGAAATCCTCTCAGTGAATAATAATCCTTCCATCCGCTCAAAGGTTTGTCAAGAGGTGGAGGATGACTTTCAAGTAAAGTGGAATCTTCTTCAATACTTGAGAAACCGTCAAATCGTCTATCTGTTATTTCTTGGAAAAAAAGGTAGATATGGGAAATTTAAAGTTCCTATAGGTCAATCAATAATAATTTTGCAATCTTAATATGTTTGTGAAAGTGACTAGTAATCTTTTAAAAACCCATAAAAACATCACTAGACTTAAATCTTAACAGCTGGAACTGATAAAAAATCTTATATATGCAATGAAAGTCATATTTCTCTGAATTAACAAAGAAACCATGATCACTATATGAACAGACAACTTCTTGAGAGTAATTGGAAACTAAGTTCAGATCATGCACAAATGACCCTAGCAAGTAATATGTTAATAATAATTTGAAACATTAGGATAAGAATCAAAACAAAATATAAATCATTGCATAAAGTCGAATGGTATTCAAAACGTTTCAGCTTTTAAATTAAGTAAAATTATTATACGTGGCAAAATATTATGGAAATGTCTGATTTGTCATCAGATAAGAAGTCTAATAGAAGGATTTTATCAGAAGATTTACAATCAAGACTTCAGTATACATGAAAAAAAAAAGAGACCAGGTCAAAAACTAAACCGAAATAGATCCCATGGAAAATTCTCTCAGTGTATCCAGGCTGAAATTCCTAAATGACTCATCTACACTCCAACTCATACTCAGCCTTTGTCCAGCTGGTCCATTCTACTGAATTAAAAAAAAAAAAGAATATCACTTTGATTTTGGCTCGTTTTCGCTTGGAGAAAGAGTTGGTCCAGGCAAAACCTAATAGCTCATTCAGTACAAGGGCAAAAAGCTCAATGGAAGGGAACTACAGATCAGGTGGATGGAATGACAGCAAGAAATGTCCTCCCTGACACAGAAGGGGAGACTGGTGGGAGCATCTGATGGAGAGAAAGATAAAGTGAGTAAATGTGACTCATATATAAAGGAAAACACAAAACAAACGACGTTTCGACCTTTGGCCTTTTCCGAGTAAACACGTAATATATATATATATATATATATATATATATATATATATATATATTAGATTGTCATAATAGTTGAAACATTATAGGTAAAAATAAGTGTGTGTGAGTGTGCGTGTGCGTGCCTATATATAAATATATATATATATATATATATATATATATATATGTGTGTGTGTGTGTGTGTGTGTGTGCAAGGGAAGAGAGAGAGAGAGAGAGAGAGAGAGAGAGAGAGAGAGAGAGAGAGAGAGAGAGAGAGAGAGAGAGAGAGAGAGACAGAGACAGAGAGAGAGAGAGAGAGAGAGAGAGAATGAGATAAAAACTAAAGAAAATCAAGAATAAGAAATCGAGGGGGTAGGGGGTAGAAAGGCAGAAGCTCCACTACTGGTTCGTCCCTACCTCCCTATAGTCCATAATGACCTGTGGATTTTCCAGTATAGCCGGAGGAATCATGGGTATTTTCATAGAACTGGAAGTAAGCAGCTATATCATCATCATCTTCATCATTATAATAATAATCATCATCATCGTCATTTCGTCGTCGTCGTCATCATCCTCATCATTATCATCATTATTATTATTATTATTATGATTATTATAATTATTATTATTATTATTATTTATTATTATTATTACTACTTTTATTATTATTATTATTATTATTATTATTATTATTATTATTATTATTATTATTATTATTATTATTATTATTATTATTATTATTATTATTATTATTATTATTATTTTATTATCAATTCATATATTTATTTATTTATTTTTTAATCAGGAATTCCCATCTCTGCTTCTATATTTAATTTTGATCAGCACCAAATTTTACTGTAACAGAATACTTAGTTTTTTATTCACACCTAACTTGACTACATAATTTGCCTTTCAACTTATTATTATCCTATTTCGCCCTATAGAGTAGATTCAGGTCAAACTGGACACGGGTCAAACCGGACGCTACCCGACTCCATGTCTAATTTCCTTTTGTTTTTTGTTTTTTCCCGGTGCATATTTCTAGTAACTAAGCAGACGTCTCGTGTGACGTTTTACTCGCCGTTTCAATGAGTGCAATCTAGGAAAAGTCAAAGAATCGTGTTTACATCAAGATATTTCTCACAAAACGTAAGTATCCCGTTCTTTGTTATGGGTTGCAAGGTGTGGAAGGAAGTTGCTATTTGAGCTATTTATACGTCTTTATTAAGGAGTTTCGGCTCAACCACTGCACTACATGCTATTTTAGGATCGTTTGATTGTGGTTAGATCGTCTGATGATGTTCGGTTTTCATTTTAGCTCCAGTGGGGGGGGGGGGGGGGGTGTGTGTGGCCGGTTTGACCAAAGAAAATTTAAACGATACAGGTGAAACCGGCCGGGTTGATTAAGTTGTTTATTATTATTCTAGACGTCTATAATATTATTTGTTGCAATGCTTTCCTTGTATTTCTGCTGACCGGTCTATGTTTATTATGATAATTATTATTATTATAAAATTAGGGAGGCCTTCCGAAAGCGTCTACACCACCAGTATTATAATGTTTTGGGAGGGGGAAAACTTTTTTTTATAATGTTCTGGTAGGGGGTTTGGGAGGGGGGAAACTTTAAAAATAAAACTTTTCCCCCTCCCAAACCCTCTACTAGAACATTATAAAAAAATACTGGGGTTGTAGGAGCTTTCGGAAGGCCTCCCTAAAATTATATTATGTTCACCATTGTAAAGGAAAATTTACATTGTTAGACTAGCCAGTCTATGAAAATGAAGTTCAAATATCTAAATAAAGTTAATTTTTTCAATTGTTACAGGCACCAAGATGCCGCGATCAAAGTATACTGAAAAGTGTGGATGCTGCACTTGATGCCATCCGCACCAAAAATCTGTCATTCTGCCAGGCCGCTGCGACCTACTCTGTCCCGAAATCAACCCTGATTGACAAGATGGCTGGAAAATACCCCGTCCATACAGTGTTGGCCGCAGAGGAGGAGAAGAAACTAGTCAAGTGGATGGTGGCCTGTGCCAGGGCAGGTGAAGGGAAGGACAGGGAGCAGCTGTGCCTGGAGGTGCAGAGAATAATGAATGCTGAAGGCAGAGAGACCCCCTTCAAAAACAACAAGCCAGGATATTACTGGTACAAAGCATTCATGGAGAGACACAAGGGGGAGGTGCGGGAGAGAAAAGCGATGTCCCTTGGGGAACAACGCGCCCAGGTATCATAAGGAATGATTCGTGGGTGGTTCCACACCATGCGGACATCGCTAATGTCAAATGGCATTGACATTACCAAGGTCCCCCCCCAGCAACGTCTTCAATTGTGACGAGACTGGCTTCCCTTTCTACCTTGGAGGTTCAGTCATCATTGCCGACATTTCTTCCAAGCACCCCTATCAAGTCGGCTCCGATAACAAAACATTGTGCAAGTGACATGTTGCATTATGATTATGTACCCTATTAATTGTTTTGAATAAATTATTTTTGTCTTTCTCTGTTAAAAATGAACATAAACGGGTTTATTTATCTATCTAGACGTCTAGATCTAGTCTAGCTACTTATGAAAATATATGGCAGTCGTCTTGGGTGAAGGAAACATTCTGCCAATTTATTTCCTTCAAAGTCCTTGGAATGCTGGAATCGAACCCTAAATTGACCAATGACCCGGCAGATATTTTACCAACTGAGCCTATGGATCTGCTGTAACTGTTTATGAACTGAAAACTATTAAAAAAACAAAAGGAAACAGTGTTTTTCAACATCCGTGAAGGGTGTCCAGTTTGCCCAAGTTGGGTGGCCGGTTGGACCCATAAGTGTCCGGTAGTACCAAAATGTCACGAATAACATTTTGCACGGAGAACATGGATAAGACTGCTTAAGGTGCAAAATCGGCTGGTTCACCTGAAACCGGCCACTTGGGCATTACATTTTACAACATCACTATACAGCATTGGTCTTATTTCTGGCCAGCAGTCTTCCATTCTCTGAGACGACCACAGATAAGGCTTGTGTGGCCGGTAAGCCTGAATCTACTCTACCATATGTTATGTTATGTTATTAATATTATCATCATCATCAGTTTTATTTTTACTATTATTATTTTTACTATTATTATTATTATTTTAAATATTATTATTATTATTATTATATTATTATTATTATTATTATTATTATTATTATTATTATTATTGTTATTATTATCATTAGTATTATCATTAGTATTATTATTATTATTATTATTATTATTATTATTATTATTATTATTATTATTATCATTTCATATATTTATTTATTTTTAAATCAGGAATTCCCGTCTCTGCTTCTATATTTAATTTTGATCAGCACCAAATTGAACTTTAACAAAATACTTATTTTTCTATTCACACCCAACTTGACTACATAATTTGCCTTTCAACTTAATCTAGAAGGATTTCAAAGCTAAGTTTACTATCTGTCTCTCTCTCTCTCTTTCTCTTCCCTTGCACGCACATACACATACACACATATATACACACACACATTTTTAACTATAATGTTTCAACTATTATGACAATCTAATATATACATATTTCGTGTTTATTAGAAAAAGGCCAAAGGCCAAAACGTCGTTTATTTTGTATTGTTCCCTTATATATGAATCACATTTAATCACTTTATCTTTCTCTCCATCTTAATGGCTCATTTAGGCACCTCTAGTTTTTGGGAGCATCTACAATACTGTGTGAAATAGTACTTGTATTATAAGAAGTGAAAATCATTAGTATTACCTTGATAACTTTGATTGTCTGAACTCTTGCTACAGACAGATTCATTTTCAGGGTGTTCATATTTTAATAGCCCGAGAGCCGGTCCATCAATTCCACATTTGTTAAGAAAATCTTTCATCATTAGCTCATGGAAATCTCTTCCTGTAGTCTCTTGAAATACATAAGACGTGAGAAAAAAAAAGTAAAAACATCCTTAGATAATATCTTAAAGATTATCATCTTTTTAAAATAAATAAATAATTTTATCAATAATGGAATAACTCATCATGTACACAGTGCACAATTTTAAGAGATTTTTAAGGATTTAAAAAATAATAAGGTAACTAATATTTAGAAGAGTCCAGCGGTCTCAATAAATAAATAAATTTCAAATAAAGCAAAAAAAAGTCTTTCTAGTAATGCAGTGGCATTGAATGTATAGTTTAATTTGAAAAAAAAATAATACAAACAAAATGAAACCCATACTCTGAATATTACACTATTAACACCAGAAGCTTAATTCTTCTCATTATAATCATATCAAAGAGAAACAATGCTCAGACACCTAATATTTAGAGGTTTTTGTTAGAATGAAAAGTATCTTTTAAATATATTCACATGATCTCTGTAACCTCTCAAATAAATTCAAAGTTTGACGAAATTTGAGGTAATGCATAATACTGGCTAATATCCGGGAAAGGTGCTTTATTTGGTTAAAACGAACTTAGCCGAATTTGATATTACATTTATCTGGATAAAAACACAATCAAGATTGGCAAACAAATTAATTGAAACCAAACTATATATTAATCAGGATAATTCAAATTAAATTGATATATACAATATCAAAACATATGTGATTTATTGCTTCTTTTCAACAGCCTTTCTGTTAACAGAGTAAATAAGTTAAGAACTTGTCCACAGTTGCATTGCATTATCAATCACATAAGTTAACTCCAGTTGAGACAGTTCCTCATTCGAATTTGTCGGGCATATTTTATTGTTTGATTGTTTCTTAAGTAACTAGAGTGAGATAAATGAAAGATGAGATATATTACGAGAGATAAAAGTTAAAACATGAAAAATAGAATCACAGCTCACATAAGTCATGTCATACATTTAATCTAAGCTATACAGATAATAAGAAATATGAAAGAGACATCATGGACAATTGCCATTTTCTTTACCACCCTCTGGTTTCAAAGTCTATTTTTAAACATCTTAATTGAGTGAGTTATATTAACAGTAATGGGCTTGTGAAAACACAGCGTGATCCTTTAAATATTTTGTGAAATTTTGTTAAACAATTTACACAATATCGCATATGGAGAGAGGACTGCCTTTGGTACCATTATATCCATTTATATTGTATAGAGTACAGCTCGCGTACAACAGCCTCAGTTGCAATGGAAGCTCGGCTACAATGGGAAATTTTTAAATCCCCGTTCAACGGCCTATATAATTCATATAAATCACACATGGCTCTAACAGGGAAATATTTCTTGGAACATGGCTACAACAGGGGTGTGAGTTGCAAGTTTAGTACCCAGTTGAGAAAAGCTACGTACTCAAGAAGAAAAGAGAAAAGCACACACGGCACACATAACTTATAGGGAATGGAGATGGGGTGGTTGTGGGCAAATTATTGTGTGTACTATCGTTGTTTCCATCCACGATGATGCAACAAAAGGCTAGTGAGAGTCATGTGACTGACCTATTGACATCTTGATACACTTAGGCATAGAGTGAGGGATGTGGTTAGGTAACTATGCCCAATGAATAGTGAGATGGTGATGAGCTCTTTGTGAAGCCTGATGCTATGACAGTGCGCTAATTCAGTTTTGAAGTGCACTTAGTGTTTGTCAGTGGCGCAGTTGGAAAGGAGAACGGTAGAATTAACCATTTCATTGTTCCAACCCATCTTGTGTCCTGAAGTGGAAGAAGAGGTGAGGTATGGTATGGGGGTGGTTACAGGAATGGAGGTCACAGTCACGTCGTCTGATTCATTTACTTAGGGAGGTAACTCGAAATGTGTTCCTTGTCTGTATTTTTTACTTCCCTCAGTATTGCTTGTATTGCTTTCCTTTAAATTCCGTATACATGGATATAACGGGACTCAGCTAAAACCTGGATTTTTAGCATTGCTAAAGACGATATCAAATGCCCACTTTTACTTTATTTAAAGACTATCACCATGTTCAGTGAAATAATTTCTTTAGCTGGAGATCACATTACAATGGTAATGTTTGGACAACCCAGTTTGATGGACTACACTACGAACCATTTTTTTTAGCAGAGCAGTATTTAGTATTAACCACATTATGTAACTTGCACGATTTTAATTATGTATCCTGAGCTACCTCCTGCAAAGTCAAAGGGCAGATCAGCAAGTTCAGTCTCTTTGGCCATGAACTCTTTAAACTGTGGACACCAGTCTCTATGTGATTCCTCCAAGTCTTCTCTTTTACACCTCTCACTACAATACAGCACAGCACCACATTTGTTGCTGGAACACAAAGATAGAATGAAATAAAACTGTCATTATTTATTTTAATCAAGTAACCTTGTAGAGAATCATCCACTATAAAAAACAATGTTTTAAAAGTATGTTTATTTACTCTTACAGACTTCTGCCATTTATGAGTTAAAAATTCTGTAAACTTCTATTAAAAATTAGGCAGTTTTAAATGCAATTGCTTGAATTTCTCTTTAGAACCTTCAAGATTCTATATATTTAAATGCTACTACGGGTAAATATTATATAAATTGGGCAGCCTTTGGAATTGTTGCAATGTTATATACTTTTAAAACATGAATTCACTTTTTTTTTAAATTTAAAAACTCAAAAGGGTTTAACTTTTTTGACATGTATCATATGCGTGTCTCAAATCCTATGAAGGGCTCTTGAAAACTTTAAAACCACAATATCCGACACTGTTAGAGGTTAATATTACATTACCATTCATCAAAAAGTGCAGGATTCCCAGATATTCCACATACTGAACACTGCCTGAAGTAAAATATGCTTTTCAGTTCGTTTTGAAGAGCATCCAATTTCTCCTTAGAAACTGATTTACCACAAAATGGAATCCCTACATTATCACTCTGTATTTGGATTGGATGGCTGAAATGGAAAAAAAGAAATACTTTCATGAATATATAAAAATAAAAATACAGTCAAACCGCTTCAAAATAGCCACAACCAATTCAAATGTGTCAGAAATTATGATTTATATTTTTTTTTGGATGTGTGGAGTCTATTCAGGTGAATTAAAAGTAACACGCACACACAAACACACACACATTTACACCCATTCACAAACATACAAACTTAAACAAAACTACTTAAAATGAATGCAATTTGTTAAAGGAACCACAATGTCAAAGTCAAATAGGAGAAAACAATAATTGTGGAGTCCTTCAGAGCATTACACGTGTGGTAGTTTTTCATTGTAATGTTGCAGCGATGAGCACTCTGTGCCCCTTTGCAACTTAAATATCCAGATCCAAAAGTATTTGGAAAAAAAGTAGAGAGAATATTTGCCATCTAGGTGGTATTTTAAGAGAATAGATGAGCTCACCAGTACCAGGAATACAGCATGGGTGAAAGTTAGCGGGAATCAATTTGCCTGAAAAACAGACTGGTGAGGCCAGTTTGCCTGAAAAAGATTCTTATTTAATTTTTTTGCGATCCGTGACTCATCGGTTGAGTGCCAACCTTCCTAGAGTAAAAATTGTATTTAATTCTATGGTCCTAAAAGTTTGTTTTTTCTTAGCAAAAAAAAAATAAATAAAGCATTTAGTCCGCATGATTGAAAAAATTTTTTTTATAAAGGCTAACACCAAACCCAAAGCAAAATAAATTATATTCATCATTTAAACACAAGGCTCAGGAATTGCAATAACAAGGGCTATTACGATTCGAAACACCTCCAAAAAAGTGATCAAGAGAGCCCAACCATGGTACTTGTTTTGATGCTAGTGTTGATGTAGGTTGTGGTAGAGATGATGCTCTAGTGGTCGTGGTGATAATGATGATGATAGTTGTGGCAGTGTCAATGCTATGGTGGTGGTTGTATCAGTGATGACTACTACTACTCCTACTACTATTTTTTGGTTCAAATATAATGCCCACAAATGTAAGATACAAGTTAAATACCCCCAAAATAATCTTAATGCATATTTTTGAACCTACAGCGTTCTTACAGTTCCCCATTTAATAATAATAATTTTTAAAATAGACAAAATATACAAAATATTAAAGAAAAAAAATATAAGTTTAAACAAACAAAATATTTTAAATTTTATTATAAAGGTAAATAACCCATCTATGTTTATTGGCAATACAGTCCTTGATTGAAGGCTTCATTGTCAAAGATGTTGGTTCTATTTTATTTTCACTTGACAAGTTCTATTTAACAAGAATTAGAAGCTTAAATGAGATCTGAGACCATTTGAAGTATAAAATAAGCTTATATGCATAATTCAATGCAAATCTTCAAAAGTGGTGTGAAAGATCATAGTTAGTGAAAACCAGCGTTTAGTAACCAAATGAAAAGATAAATTTAGTACAAAATGTGACCACTGTCAACAAACAAATGTATGACAGAAAAGTGACACGTGTCTGTCACCTTTGAAAGTGTCTAAACAGGATGGTGTAATAATGATAAAGCCGGCAGAGGAGTCGAAATGCCGGTAGGTGATTATTATAATTACTAAAAAAACAGAATTCCGGCATATGCCGGCGAACTTTCACCCATGTAAATTCCAGGAAGGATAAACGCATTGACTTTTTAAACTTACACATCTGTTATTAAAGGAATAGATGTAGTATTCAATGGATCTGGAATAAAATAATCAAAATCCATTTGATACAATCATCATTTTCTTTTGAAAATAAGATTGCCTACCTAGAATCATGTGAAAAGTTTTGGCACAGGAATCTTGGCCTTCGAGATTTCCTCCCATCCAAGGGATATAGGCACCCTAAATACAAAAGCTGTAGTGCTTGGTCCTCATATGATACTTGGGCTGCATCCTCCATGGAAAACTGTATTGTCATTGATTGGGTCGTACCAGTATCTGACAAAACTAATATTCGAAATCTTTCAAGATCTGGAATAGAGACACAATCCCAAAAAATGTAATTCGGAGTTTTTTAATAGTTTTTAATCCTTTTCTTTATTTTTACAAAAACATTTTTTTAAAAATGACAGACATTGACCTAATAATTTTCAATAATCTTAAAATCTGATTATAACATTTTGTCCAGTTAATTCAGATGCCAAATCTCTGATAAGTGACAAATGATGAATCAGCAAAAAGCCTGTAGAGTAGGAAGTCTCAATTTCAAACATTCTCTGCTTTGGCCCTAAATTTGATCACATCAAAATACAACATCTGTCACATTCAGAAGAATATCAATATTCTTATTGGTCAATCGATTGGTTAGGAGAGACTGGAACAAGTCGATTTTATTTTCATACATTTGTGTAAGCATGTCCGTTTTGTTCACCTAGTATGGTTTTTTAAGTTAACACCCCTTGCATATCTATTCCATCACCCAAAATTGATTCAAAGTAAATAGAGAACCAGAAGTAAGTTTCATGATAATATTAAGAAAAATTTTGATGATTATTCATTATTTCAAACTTTAAAAATAGGAAAAGGCAATTCGGACCCCGAGTCTGAAGTGCTTCCCGTGACAATTCGGTCTTCGTAAACACACACACACACTGATGAGTATCTCTAAGTCATTAAAAACAGAATAATCACACACACACACACACACACTCCCCCCCCCCCCCCCCATAGATAACACAGCTCCTAGTAGTCTGTGCCCCCCCCCCCCCCCCCCCAACAACCATTTCCACAACCCAAGAGCCGGCGGCTTTTTCTCTTTGATCTCGATTCACCATGTTCTCCCCTGCGTCCAGCGCCTCTGTCGCTTGTGGGTTGTGGAGATGTTAATGGTTATCCCCATCGTCTACTTATGAGTAGTCGCTGGTTACCCCCCAATCCCATTACCAGTTGATCATGAATTTTCTCTCCATATTCAACCAGTGTTTATTTTATTAATAGGCACCTAGTCCAGTA
>NC_088361.1:43608595-43613595 GCF_034508935.2 Berghia stephanieae
AGACGTGCTTGGTCCCAATATGTGAATTCCCTGTGACCGTGACACTTTTATGCTGATGTAGCATAGCACCTTATATGTGCCGTACTAATGTACAATGCAACTCATACATACATACATACTAGTAACTTGAGTTCCAGTCCTCCGTCGGCTGGCTGGCATTGCACCTCCCCACATTCGAAGAGTCACTGCTTCTAAAGCTCAGAAACATAAACAGGAAATGGACCAAGGCCCCTCTCCATGACCACAACCCAACGACAAGTAGACTGGACTCAAGAGGCAATCCAACTACTGAACCGCTGTTTTGACTGTACTCGGTGGGAGACATTAATGGTAGAAGGTGACAGTATTGATGAATGGACCGAAACTGTGACATGTTATATTGCATTTTGTGTGGATTTATGCGTGGAAAAAAAAGAAATTAAGATATTTCATAACAATAAGGCATGGGTTACAAAGCGACTTAAATATTTACTCAATGAAAAGAAAATTGCCTATATGAGTGGTGACATTAAACTAGAATTTGAAAAGGGAAAGGAGATCAGAATAAAAGAAGAAAAGGTTGAATACAAAAACAAAATGGAGCGACAACTGAGATCGGCTGCGCAAGGAAAGCATGGGAGATGATAAAGCAAATGGGAGGAGTAGACCAAAAGAAACGAACATTCCCACAAGGAAAAACGAAAACTGATGTCAACAAATTAAATGATTTTTACTGTCGTTTTGACAGGCTTCCATCTGTGCGCAACGGTTTGTCAAATAACAATGAGCCACCTCCAGATGTTGAAGAAGAAACTGTAAGCTCGCTCTTCCGGCGATGTAAAGAACATAAAGCACCAGGACCAGACAACATTACAGGAACTATTTTGAAAAACTGTCACCAACAACTGACTATACCTTATACAAAACTATTTCAAAGGTCAATCGATGACCAATCAGTGCCAGTACTTTGGAAAACATCGATTGTCGTTCCAGTTCCAAAAAAGCGTTGTCCGACCGTATTGAACGACTTCCGTCCAATGGCGCTTACATCGCTTGTAATGAAATGTTTAGAAAAAAATTTAAAATCTGAGCTCCTACAAAAATGTTATGACCTGAAATTGCTAGATCCGTACCAATTTGCATACCAGCAACATCTCAGTGTATAAGACGCACTATTAACCGCCACAAATTCGATCTCAAAACACCTTGACCAAACGCCCTTGAATTACGCCAGAATCCTGTTTGTCGACTTTTTGTCAGCTTTTAATGCCACGAACACATATATTTTGCTTCAAAAGTTGTGCAACATGGATATTCCAAACTACCTTATTAAATGGTATAAAGAGTTTCTGACCCATAGACCGCAATGTGTAAAATTGGGTGAACATATCTCCAACAAAAGAACGTTGTCGAACGGATGTCCCCAAGGCTGCGTGAGTTCCCCAATCCTGTACATCTTATACACCAACGACTGCAGACCATCCTTTGAAAATTGTTTTATAGTGAAATATGCAGATTATACTGCTATTCTTGGCTTATTAAAAGATAAAGTTACCGAAAAGAATCATTTCAAACAAATAAATATATTCACCGATTGGTGTAAGCAAAATCAGCTTGAATTAAATGTTGAAAAAAAAAACGAAAGAACAGGTGTTTGGTGTAAAAAATAAAAACGACTTAAAGTGTGTGACGATCGGTAAAGATGATGTTGAGATAGTTGACTATTTTAAATATTTAGGAATGAATAACCATTGATAGTATAGTTCCCTCGATTTCTCTCAACATATTAATATAATATCTAAGAAAGTTGCCCAAAGATTATACATCCTAAGGAAATTGAGAACATTTCAAGTAAGGAAGAAAACTATGTTAAGAGTTTATGACTCAATGATTAAAAGTGTAATTGCGTTTGGCTGCACCATATGGTTTGGCGTATGCCGACTTGAAGATAAATCAAAAATTTTAAAATCTATCAAAGAGGCATCAAAAATAATAAACCATCCTCTTGATGGGGTAGAAAGAATTCATGGAGAAGCAATAGAAAGGAAAGCATTCTCAATTACCAACAATAAAAAACATATTTTATACCATGAATTTAGTCTTTTACCATCTGGGAGAAGGTTTTGTCAGATTAAATGTAGCACTAACAAGTATAAATCAACGTTCGTTCCATCAGCATTAAAAATTTTGAATATTTCATATGGTACAGAAAAACCAAGGATTGATTCGTTGACTGATTGACTGATTAATTTATTTAATGTTAGATTAACTGACCAATTGATAATGATGATAATTTTTGGTGTCGAATTGCCACAATTGTAACAAATTGAAAACGAAATGAATATGTTTATGTTGTGTATATCGCACGTGTGAAAGAAAGAGAGGAAGAGAGAGAGAGAGAGAGAGAGAGAGAGAGAGAGAGAGAGAGAGAGAGAGAGAGAGAGAGAGAGAGAGAATGAGAGAGAGAGAGAGAGAGAGAGAATAAATAGGAGTGAAATATCTGTTCAATGTTACAGTTATCATTTAACGTTATAACAAGTGTAACTAAATGACAAATTGCTATATTTATTGACAATAATATAGATCTATTATTATTATTATTATTATATATTATTATTATTATTATTATATTATTATTATTATTATTATTATTATTATTATTATTATTATTATTATTATTATTATTATTAGACTGAAGTCGAGAAAGAGCATCATGACGGAACAAAGCATCAACATTGACCATGCAGCTGTATGCAGACTTTCCACATGGAGGGAGTGGAATAATCATGCAAATGAAGCCGTTGAAGATCCGAGAGCTGAACTGCCCTACGAAACTGAGCTCCCCAGGAATGAATGGGTAACACTGAACAGAGCACGGGCAAAATTTGTGAGAACAACTGGAAGCATGAAAAAGTGGGGGCTGGCTGTGGAGATGCTGTGGAGTGAGTTCGGTGTTGGAGCGACAAGCTATGATGATGACTGATTTGGTATCGTCCCAAAATTCAAAAGATTTATTTACAGTTCGAACCTTCTTGAAGGGAGTTCGAATAATTATTGCCATTCGAGCCTAGTTCGAATAAATGTAAACGAAAATCCAGACCAAACAGAGGTATGACAGGTTGGCATTTGAAATATAATTTTATTTTTGAAACTGGTCTAATCTCAAAATTTCACAATAGTTTAACTACAAAAGAGTAGTTAAAATATTTAAATTATCTTATCAATTACTCTTATTTGCAAAATGAGATTTTTGTTCAAACTCAAATAAACTATTAAACATAAATGATGCGTTAATCAACTTTGGCTGTTTTTTTCTCAGTGAGAAATTTTCTGGCATTGCTGTTGGGGTTGCCTTGCCTTGAAAAGAAATCTCGGGTCTATCTCAATTCTCAACACTCATGGACTGTTTGTTTTCGCTTTTACAGTGACAGTATTCGTTGTCTCTGGATTGTAAGTAGATTATGGCAGTATAGTTTTAAATAAAACAGTAACCTAAATGTTAAGAAACATCGTTGCGTTTTGTAGAGTTAATAATCCCATCTTTTCTGTGTCTGTTGCTGTTCTGTTTCATCACTTGCCACCACTCCACTGACACTGACAGTGGCACTGTGCTGTTCTGTGTTCTGTTCAGTCAATCACATCCCCCCCCCCCCCCCCCCCCCCAACCAACGTTGATTCGTGCTGTAAATATCTAAAATACGAATTGATTTATCAAATTTTAACTTCTCCGTTAGTTGCTCACTTTTACTCCAAGATCCTGTCACGATCACACAAAGGAAGAGAATTGGCTCATACTGATACTGAATACTGACTGTGTTCAAGTTCAATCATTTTTAATGATTATGATAACGATAAAGAGAGAAAAGCATCCAATGCTGTGCGCTTGGCTAAAAATAGGAAACTCAACAATACCATATGGAAATGTAACCATGAACGTTTATTTATTATTGTCTGGTCAATACCTACAGTTTAAAATGGGAATTACTCATAAATATGGATGGCAAAACACAATAACAAAGACCTGAGTGACGTCAACTTCGGTCTATGAGTCTATGTGTATCTGAATCTGATTTTTAATTTTTAAGTGATGTATTTATGTTTTTATTTGTTTTTGTTATTATTAGCTGAAGAAGAGGTTTGAGCCTGTAACGTTCCGTTTTTGATATTTTGTAAGTTATTATATTCATTTTTGTTTATTATTTTTTACAAAGAGATGTTCATTTTTATTTTTTAAAGGCTGCTGATATTCAGAGTTATCCAGAGTGAACTTATTCAGAGTCGAGTCTCAATTACAGTACTCAGTTATTCAGAGTTGGGTCACAATAACTATATCATACGATAGAGTCACGTTCTTGCCTGCCAGGCGGACTTGTCATACCAGTAAGGTCACGGGTTCAAACCCCCATCACCGCCGCAAAATTTTTAATCTCTATTGTCTTCTGGCACTTTCCTACTCACTTCACCTCTTGTTGTTAATATTAATAACTATAAATGGAGTCATCAAGAGTTGAGTCGCAGTAAATGAGTTATCCTGAGTTTAGTCTCAAGGATAATCATTTTAATTTGGCTTTAATGTAGAGGTGAGGGAGACCACATATTACCAAGTTATAGTTGGACGCCTAAGCTCACCGAAGGATTGACTGACCAAACACGTGATTAATTTTTTCTCGCGTCCTCTCATCTAATCTCGTCACTCCGGAATAGAAAGAGGAGGCAGAGCTTATGTGATATAACGCAATGAAAGTTCTGTCCGATGACGGGTGGGGGGATATCACCTCTCCAAAACTTACCTTATTATATGAGATCTTGAGATTCTTATCCAATCATCGATTGCTCGTTTGACAGCTCGCTTGTGAACAGTTAGAAGATCATCTCTTGATTTATGGACAGGCGGCTATGTGTTAAGGCGGTGAGTGTTGTATACATCAAAGAGTGCCGCTGACCGATGGGTAAATAGTGGTTGTGTAACCCAAAAGCCCTGCCGACTCGATTGCAAGGTCTTGTATGTAATAGTTGCGTCA
>NC_088361.1:43618595-43691095 GCF_034508935.2 Berghia stephanieae
TCATATAAAAGAATTTTGTACTTATGTACCAAACAGGGAAATATAAAATGAGTTTTTAAGTGTCTGGCTGCCTGATTTTTTATCTTCTGTAGTCTATCAATGGCATACTTGGGGCAACCTGTCAAAAGTGTGTTACAATTACAATGACCAATTTACTTAGTGCACATGAGAATAAAAATAGTTTTGTTTGATTAATATTCAGCATGGATCTTACAACACATCGGCAATTCTCTTTTAAAAAAAAAAAAATTACAGTTATGAATCTCTTTTGAAATATAAGTCTGCATTGTAAGTTTAGTATAAAAATAAATGCCAAAATTTTGGACACTGTTTCTAGATATGCATATTTTGCAATCTACAATATTAATATGGGTCGATGATATTACATTTTATGTTTTCTAACAATATTATTTCAGTTTTGTCTTTGTTTAATTTTCATCAAGTCTTTAAAATGGCAATGATGCACAACTCCAACCTTCGAATAACTTTTTGCTCATAACAAGAGTTAATAAGAAAGTAGAGTTGTGTATCATTGGCACACAAATGAAGAACAGCTAATATGAATGTCATCATTGCAGTAAATTTTGAATATAGAGGGCCTATGACTGATCCTTGTAGAATACTAAAAGACAAAGGAACAGTACCAGAGACATGTTTGTGATTTATGCTAACAAACTGCCTCCTACCACTCAAATAAGAATGAAACCAATTTAAAACTAAACTACCCGATCGATGCTATATATAAACTTTTTAATCGGGCAAGAAGAATATTTTAATCAATGGTATGTATATAAGGTTGCACTAAGGTCTAGAAATATATGAATAACACTTTTTTTCTTAGCCAAGTGTAACAAATATTATTATGTACGGGAAAAGAGACCTTTCAGAGCTACAAGTAAAGGTAATAATGATAGTTGGCAGTTTTTAAAAATTCTTTTAAAAATTGCTATACGATGAATAATCAACAGACTCTTAAACTCTTAAAACGCTATCAAATGACTGACATGGCATACCATCAGTATTTTCACAATGCATATTTAATTATGATTATATAGACTATTCTGGTTTTGTACAGTCCTTTTATTTTTATAGTTGGGGGTGGGGGATGGGAGATATTTACTTTGTTGTTAGAATTTGTCTATTTGCAGTATTTAAGGCATTCCGGTAAAGGTTTTGTTACTACTAGACATCACCACAAAGTCACCCTTTATAATAAAATGATGTCTAAAATTTATATTCCATTCCTCTCTTTCTCTCTCTCCCCTTCCCAACCCTATCATTGATCAACAACAGATTATTTCAATATAAAGACAGATGGATTCGATTCTAAGGTCTCGACTTAGAGATGCACATGACCGAATTGCAGTACTACGAGCAAGTCAGAGACGTTTGGCAGAAGATATCTATAACAGATTTACTGAGCTGGACATGGCAGTTGGCCAGTTACAGAGTTATTTTAATACTGCTCCAAACAGTGAGTTGACTTTGGATATTTTGAAGCTTATTTTGCCTACTTTGAATGCAAGAATGTTTTTAAAAAACCAACAGTTTATTCTTAACAATAGTCTCTCTCTTTGAGTGGTCAGAAGGCTCATTGCCAGTGCCAGTGATAATTACAGATGTGGTAACATATTTTGCACAAAATCATGCCAAATAGGATAACGCTAGTCATAACATGAAAATTGACCTGCGAGAGAAAGCATTATTAAATGCACTGAAGATGACACTTATTTTATAAACTGTACTACAGGGTGTCCAGTGAGGTCGGATAAGTCGGATAAAGTCGGTTTTTTTACCTTAAGGTCGGATTGGTAGGAAAAAGTCGGATAATTGCACCCGAGGTCGGATTTTTTGCCGTGTCAAACATTTTCCTCAAAACCACAAAATCACCATTATGTCTTATGTCATATTTTGACACCTGTGCTCAGTCTCTTGAAATTTGGTGACGGTCCCGTTTTTATGACGTCGGGCCAGACAGAATGGCACCAGATGTCACAATTGATACAGAAGACCAGTGGTGTTCTTTGATTAGCTGGTTGATGGTTGAAGGGGAAGGGAGGGACAAATGGGTCTGGATTTTTTTCTCCGTTGTAGGTACCTATTGCCTTTTTAATACCCCTCTCTCTCTCTCTCTCTCTCTCTCTCTCTCTCTCTCTCTCTCTCTCTCTCTCTCTCTCTCTCTCTCTCTCTCTCTCTCTCTCTCTCTCTCTCTCTCTCTCTCTCTCTCTCTTTCACTTTCTCTCTCTCTTTTTCTCTCTTTCTTATAATCATATGGTTATACAGAGATAATAATGTATTATTAGAATAAAGCAATGGTGATTGGCTTAATTTACTCTTCTTTCTTTTTACCTTTGGGCTATGGCTTTACATTTGAGAGATTATTGGGTTGTATTTAAGCTGAATAACCACTATGTTCGGTAACAAAGATATTGTAGCCTGCTTTATGAAGTACAAATCAAAAAAAAACAACACTTTCTGGCCTTTTATTTGAATAGCATTGTAGGCCTTTTACATATGGAAAGGACAATTCATTAAATGTTTACAAAAAGTAAATTTATGTCTAATAATAAGAATGGATTTATACTACTTATAGTAATATATTAAATAATACTAATACAAGACTATGTTCCTGTTATTTTTACACTTTGCTTGTGTTTGATCTATAGACGGAGACATTTTCCTCCTTTTTGACAAATTGCTATTATCATCACTGGATAAAAAACACTCACCAAAACCACTACATCAACATCTCTACCACCACTACTATTACAACCACCACCACCACATCATCATCCCTACCACCACCACTACTACTACAAATAACACCACATCATCCCTACCACCACTACGACTACAACTACCACCACATCATCATTCCTACCACAACTGCTACAACCACCACCACACAGTAATCCTAAGACCACCACTACTACAACCACCACCACATCATCAACCCTACTACAACCACCATCACAGCATCATCCCTACCACCACTACTACTACAACCACCATCACATCATCATCTCTAAGACCACACCACTACTACAATCCTTACCACCACTCCTACTACAACCACCACCACACCATCATCACTAGCACCACTACTACTACAAATAACATCACATCATCCCTACCACCACTACTACTACAACCACCACCACTCATAAACCCTACTACCACTACTACTACAACCACCACCACATCATCATCTCTACCACCACTACTACTACAGCAACCACCACATCATCATTCCTACCACAGCTACTACAACCACCACCACACAATCATCCATACGACCACTACTACTACTACAATCACTACTACCACATCATCCCTATCACCACTACTACTACAACCATCACATCATCATCCCTATCACCACTACTACTACAACCATCACATCATCATCCCTACTACAACCACCAAATGTTTAAATTACACTTTCAACTTTTGAAATTCCACGGAGTCGTGTCAGAAATTGCTGCAATACAAATTTTGGATCGTATCTCAGTAAATTTGAGTGAAATTCAAATTTATAGGTTATGGTCGCATGGATGGGTCATGATCTTCACGATGAAAAATTTCCTCCTTTTTTATGACCAGTCATTCTCACCCCTGCTTTTAAATTGCTTGGTAGGATTTTTTTGGGGGAGGTAGGATTTTTAAGTCTGATAATCTGCTGGACACCCTGGTACTATTTCAATGAATGTGCATGTTATATTGGATATTTTAAAGCTTATTTTACCTTCTTTGAATGCAAGAATCTTAAAAAAATACCCAACAGTTTTTGCTTAACAATAGTTGCTGTCTTTGAGTGGTCAGATGGCTCATTGCCAGTGCATTCGCTTGCTGACCAGCCTCTTTCAGCCAAGTGGTGGAGGTGGTGTCAATAGGGTCCTGGGTTTGTTTCCCTGACACACTGATATTTTTATTTTTTGTCTACTTGCACTTCACTATTATTATTTCTCAATCCTATACTGACATGACTTGCTTTGCCCACATGTTTTGGATACTTTTAGGCAAGTGGGGCAATAGGGTGTGAATATATATTTTTCCGGTTATAGCTGTCTTTTTCTCAGTTATGATTTAATTGTATCAGAAATGGTTTGAGTATCACTCTTTTAGTTGATATACTGTGTATGTTGACTGTTTGAAATTTTGTATGGACTTTTGATTGGGTACAGAGGTAGATTTCTGCAGGGGAACCATTTTTTAAAACAATTACCCCTTTGTGTTCTTGTTTTTTTTCTTAAGCACCTGTCACCTATGCAATCAGAGTGTTGCAGGCACTGAAATCTAAATCTACTTTTTTTTTTTTGCTTACCATCTTCATTTTCTCAGATATGAAGTGACTTAAAAGTTGCAAGCACCATTTAACTTAAAAAATATAGTAACAATCCGGATTTCCCAAAGAATTGTCCTTAATTTTCTGAAACCTTGGCAGGTCTGTAATATGAACACTCAGTGTGAATTTATACTGGGTTTCCCTCAGAGATAAATCATAAATCTCTGTGATGTCTGTACATTTTATTTCAAAACTCCTCATGCTATTTGTTCTAATTAATAGCTTGAAAGATACATATGTGTCTTTGTTAAATTATGATTTAATTTTTATCTGGAAAAATAGTTTTGTTCTCAGAAAAGAAATGCATTTTTGACAAGATTTGCCTCCTCATGCCATGTCAACAATAATTTCATAAAAATGGGTTGATATTACTAAAAAGGCCTCTGAATTTTTTTTGTTAAAGATGATATTAATTGCTACCTACCTATGCCAATCTGTTTTTGGTTTTGAGAAAATATACCAAAAATATACAGATTTTTAGCTTTTTATTTTTCCGTTTTAAAGGCCCAAATTAAAAACAAAATTAGTTTTTATTTTTTATCTTCAACACAGAAACTGGTTTTAGCTTTATTGTTAAGTACAAAACAGTAGTTTGTTGATTTTCACTGAGTGCTTTTTGCTTTCCTCACATGATCTTTCTTTTTAACAGACTGTGTTAAAACCTGTAGTTTATATATATATATATATTTTTTTTTTTTCACTATTTTTCTCTTTTCATTGATTTTGTATTTATATTTTTGATGAATTTCCTTGGTGTACTCTATTTTAACAGGATTAAATGACAAAAGGAAAGTAAAGGGGTTACAAACAGTCAAAGAAGAAGATGTTATTGTGATAAGCCGTCCTCTTTCTGCATCAGCTCTAGACTTTTTGCGAAAGAGAGAATACGGTGGCCTTGGAGGTCCACAGGCTCTGACTGCTGATTTGAAATTTACACAGACAGAGTTGCCAGATTTTGTGTCTCAGCAGCTTCCTGCTCTTCTGACAGAAAAAGAGTTTAAATTGGGCACCATCAACAAAGTGTTTGCTTCTAAGTGGCTCAACAATTCACAGGTGGTCATGGGCACAAAATGTAATACGGTATGTCTTTATCTCGTGCCATCATTATTCATTGTTGAATTAATTGTTTAAAATTCTTTTTTTCCTCAAGGTAAAAGATTCTCTTATTTTGTCCAAACTTCACATTTTTATAAAGATAATATTGTCGGCCTTCAGTCTGATTTTTAAAATTTCAGCTTTTCCTAACATTTTGAAAGATAGCGAGTGTTAAATTTCAAATAACATACTGTAATGATTTTATTCGCTACTGCCATTACTGCTGACAAATATGACAGATCTAGATTGATAACCTCTGTAGCAATTGTAAGATATCAGCTGTTTTGACAGTGATATGAAGCATATTTTTTGAAGTGGTGATAAAATTGACCTGATAAGTACAGACGTGGTTACATAGTTTGTGCAAAATCATGCCAAATAGGATAATGCTAGTCATAAAATGAAAATCTGGTGACATTGGCCTGCTAGAGAAAGCATTATTAAATGCACTGAAGATGACACATATTATATAAAATGTACTATTTCAATGAATGTGCATTTTTATTTGATTAGGATATTTACTTATTCATTAATATGGTGACATAGAAGGCTTTAAATGAAGATGCCCCTATTTACAATAGTATAGGAGAAAAAAAGTGTTGATTTTTACTTTTTCTTTTACTTTCCTTTTTGACTTGATGTCTCTATGAATCTGAGGTCTTCTTATAAATCTTTATGCGACAAGGGGCTCATAGACAAAAGATCTCCCATACATAGATGCAGTTAAACAATTCAAATTAACCCAGTTTCTTGCCATCAGATTCTACAATAAGCTTCTTGGCACTCAGAAGTATAAATTGAAATCTACAAATCAATCACGTATATTTTTGGTGATTGCTCTTTTCAATATAATGGCCTGAACTCTGGAATACCTTATCCCTCAACCCATTAGAGAAATCGAAAATATCTCAAACTTTAAATCTGCTTTTTTTTTCACAATTCATTTTACACCATGCCGACTAATGTTTGTATATATTGTATTCCTACTTAAGCAATTATGTACTCTGTTTCATTTGTTTGACTATCTGTGTTTGTAATGTAATATGCTTTGAGATGTTTGGTTTATGGAAAGGTCTCAACAGTTATTATTATCATTATTATTAATAATATTCTTCTTCTTCTTCTTCTTCTTCTTCTTCTTCTTCTTCTTCTTCTTCTTCTTCTTCTTCTTCTTCTTCTTCTTCTTCTTCTTCTTCTTCTTCTTCTTCTTCTTCTTCTTCTTCTTCTTCTTCTTCTCTTCTTCTTCTTCTTCTTCTTTTTTCTTCTTCTTCTTCTTCTTCTTCTTCTTCTTCTTTTATTATTATTATTATTATTATTATTATTAATAATAATAATAATAATGAAATAATAATAATAATAATAATAATAATAATAATAATAATAATAATAATAATAATAATAATAATAATAATAATAATAATAATAATAATAATAATAATTTTCTTTAAAGGCTGATTTAGTTAATTTTTTATTTTATTTCAGTTGCTTGTATTAGATGTTCGTACCAAAAACATAGTCCATATACAGTCTGTTAGGAGCAGTGCAGAGAGTGAACCTGCCAAATGTCCCTGTGGTATACATAGTATTTCTATAAACCCTTCAAGGACTATGTTAGCAACTGGGGGAGTGAACACCAATGATCTGGCTGTCTATGAACTTCCAACTTTTGATCCCCTGTGTATAGGAGAGGTTTGTATGCTTTATACGATGCTCTCTCATTCATTTTTGTATCAAGTTTATTTGTCAGCTCCTTGTAATCCGCAGAAGCAGTGCATTGTCAATTATTTGTTGATTTTACATGATGTCAACCTGCTGATTAATTTAGTTCAAACCAGAGAGATTTATACTTTGTCTTATAGTATGAGAGAAAAAATACTTTTATCTATAAATTTGTAAATACAGAACATTAAGTGATTTATTCATGCCATGACTATCATATTTTGAGTACAGTGGTATCCGTTTATAAACACTCTGGCTATAAGCACGCTCGGGATGCAAAACAGAATTTTTAATCTATAGATTTACCCTTTTAAAAGAACGCTCACCGAAAAGGACTTCACTAAATATTACAAAATTAAAAGAAAATAAATCGATTTTTTCAAATACAAAAGATTGACAAACAAGGTTAACAGAAACCATCAAAATGCTGTCCGAGTTATGTGTGTGTCACTCCTCACTATTCAATCATTACTTCCCTTGAATAAAAAATAATTGAAAACTCAGTTGTGTTGTCAAGCAATCGGGCTCAAAAAATGCTTACACCTGTGGCGAAATAATACAAACTTTGTTGTTTCATATAACTCCATAGTTTTGTCTGGATTTAATATTTTAGTTTCTTCTTTGCTGAAAGTGAAACAAGATGACATTGACCATCTCCTGTGTAATGCTTTGATGGACAAAGCTATCGGGGTCACTAGCCGTCTAGTT
Source organism: Berghia stephanieae (assembly GCF_034508935.2). Taxonomy (NCBI): domain Eukaryota; kingdom Metazoa; phylum Mollusca; class Gastropoda; order Nudibranchia; family Aeolidiidae; genus Berghia; species Berghia stephanieae. The sequence continues at coordinate 43,626,463 of NC_088361.1, forward strand.
TTACTGAGTACTTTTGTACACAAAGGGCGATAGAAAATCCTGGGTTGGGGATGACAGCATGTCATTGGAGTATGGCCACTGTTGTCATGAACTTACAAAAATGAGAGATGATTTGTTTTCCTCGTAGATCATGGTTATGATTCTTATATCTCTACATGATGTATGAATCAGATTTTGTATTATATGTGTTCAGTATTATATATATGTTATAGATACATAGGTATATATTTTTCGGCGAAGATCCAGCTGAGGGCATGATTTTTGTCTCAGACTAGGTACATTTCTACTATCATCTACTTCTGCACGCCCCTTTTATCTAAGCCTGTCGCTAAAATGATAAATGTGTTTTGTAAATGCCATTAAACCTCTAAAGATAAGACTCCAATATGATAGATGTCATACCAGAGGTATGCCTTATTTAAGTGATTCGTTACCTTAACATATTAATTTTGTCGGAGACTGATTATTTCAAAGAGATACACCTAATGCTTACAGGGTGCTCATGATGACTGGCTTTTTGATATGGAGTGGGTGGACGACCAACACATAATCACAGGTAATGATCATAATTTATATACAAATAGAGCTAAGATTACCTGATTAAAGAAAGGACATTTTACAGGACTTGGAAACATTTTAAAAAGAGTTATAGTTATAGACACTCTGAAAGTTGTGCTTGGGCATAATATGCAGTATTGAAGTTACATTTTAGATTAAAGAATATTTTTGTGGGCAAAATATTATTGCAACAGAATAGCGCATAGTCAAAGTGCATTTCTATTTTTCATGGCATTAAAGCCACCTAAAATTTTAACGAGACTACAAGTGCGACTTGATATAGATTTGTATTCATTGGGCATTATAAAAATAAGTAGGAAAAATTAAAATTCTCTTTATTCATCGCTTAGGGGAAATTTATTATATAAGGTCTTTTCTAGGGAAAGGTTGAAATAAAAGTAACAGTGCAGCTCGCAAAGTGAGCTGATAATAATAATGATAATAATAATAATAATAATAATAATAATAATAATAATAATAATAATAATAATAATTATTATTATTATTATTTTTATTATTATTATTATTATTATAATTATAATAATCATAAAATCAGATAAAATCTTAACAACGCCACTAACACATTATCTCATTCGTCTGTAGTGTTTCATTCATCCTGTTTTGTTGATAAACGGGAAACCTGAAACGTCTATTTATCTGTTTTTGTATATTAAATTGAAGCTTACAATAAATTTCACATTGTTATTTATTTTTAAAATCTGCCACAATATCTATTCAGCTTTTGCTGTTTTTCTCATATTCCTAGGGTCCAGAGATGGTTCAGTAGCTATATGGCAGATAGACGGTGACAAGCAACGAAGCCAAATTGAAAACAGTTCTTACCCCTTATATAAACCTCCCACTGTCAGACACTCCCGCAAACAAAAATGTAAACAGGCTGAGAGAATCAGATCCTTAGCTGTGAGTCATACAAAAGGGGTGAGTTGTGAGTTTTGATATTGGAGAGCATCGACTCATTTTTAAATAATTTTTTTGTGTGTGAAGTAATTGAATCAAATGTTCAGTTATGAAAAAAAGAAAAAAAGAAAAGTCATTTATTTCAAAATGAAAGATGACACGTCTTAATATATAAACTTAAATAACCTCGATAAATTTAACAACCAATTTGGTATATTTTTAAGCTATGGAAATTGTTTATATTTGATGTATTGAGACTAGTTTCCATTTTCTATTCATTATTTTAGGATTTATATTCGTAATTGGCACACCTGTTTCAAACGTTGAATGAAAAAAATACTACCATACCACTAATGAAGATAAAAAGATATTGATGGTGTCGATTTAATATCATAAACCACATGCTGTGGTGCAATTTTAACAAACCATACATGAATGGAAAACCCTATGACACAAGTGGGCATTTTGTATTTTTAGAGAACCATTTGGATCAGAAGAAACATGCCTCTTTCAGTGTATTTTAAACATAGTGTTTCTTGTTAAAGTTTTACATACATGGTACATAATTTTTATTTTCTCCTCAGCTGTTTGGGACTTTATCTACTAATGCGAAGTTTCATTGTTGGGATATAGAGACGTTTAAACAGGTACACCATGTTTATTTTATGGATAACAGGGATGCCAATTTTTTGGATTTCTGGAATTTTTTATATTTATCTGGTTTACCTGAAATTGTCCAAATTTGATTTTTCTGGAAGATATTCCTGAATATTCCAGAGTTTTTGTGGCTTTTTTTTTTGGGTGTAACTGCCCAAAATACCTATCAAACATTGCAGTCTTTTAAAAAAATTGATTTTGTGAAATTGTTTTTAATATTTGTACACTGTAAGCTTCTTAGCATATGTCAGTGATGATAATCTTCCGTGGAATTCTGGGATTCTGGGATTTTCTCATAAATTTTCCGCTGATTTTGCCGTGTCAAACATTTTCCATTGATTAAAGCTCAGTTCAAGTGGTGGGTCCATGAAAAAATCATTATCGTGTCTTGTGTCATATTTTGACACCTGTGCTCAGTTGCACGAGTTTTGGTGATGCTCCCATTTTTATGGCGTTAGTCTAGACAAACTGGCGGCAGATGTCAAAAGTGATGCAAGGCAATTGATGGTCGAAAAGGAAGGAGGTGGGGGAGGGGTAATTGAGTCTAGATTTTATTTGTAAGTAGGTCAACCGTGGTAGCACAGTTATAAGTGCTTTTAAAAAGAAAATTATTACAACTTCCCCCCTAAGTGAAAAAAAAATACCCCATCAATTAAACTCTCTCTCTTTCTCTCTCTCTCTCTCTCTCTCTCTCTCTCTCTCTCTCTCTTTCTCTCTCTCTCTCTCTCTCTCTCTCTCTCTCTCTCTCTCTCTCTCTCTCTCTCTCTCATCAATCTTCATATTAACTTTATAAGCGTCATCTGGTTATAGAGAGATAATATAATTTATTACAATTTGAGAGGTGATCGACTTAGTTTACTCTTAGTTGACATTAGTCTCTTCTTTTTTCGTTTCTAGACTTGACTATTGTAATTCGTTACTTTTTAATCTGCCTGATAATCTTTTAAAGTAACTACAGGTTTTACGAATGTTGTTGATAATATGATAAAGAGTAATTTTAAAAAAATGATATATATTGCATACCGTGTATATTGTGTGCCTAGAGCTATATTGCATGGGACAGGCGCTATATAAATATATTACATTATTATTGTAATTGTTATTTTTTTTACCTTTGTTTTTACTGTTTTACAGTCTTAATTTATTAAAGATACTTGAAACTTCAAACATGCAGGTGGTTGGATGGGAGCATCACCCTTGAATCATATACCTATGATGTTCGCATGGGTGTACGATCCGATAGTGATGTTGTTTCTTCTTCTCTTTACTAGCCTATCCTGCTTCTTTGGTTTGTGATTGTATTTTTGACAGGGGATACTTTTTTTTCTGTAAATCTTCTGCCTGTTTGTTCTTGGTTATTTATAATTTAGCTTATGATATCTTTAGGTTATGATTTTGATTTACATTTGTACTATTTTTGTTAGATTGCTTGTTTTTTTTGTTTCAGCGGTCTCTCATATAACCTCAATTGTGTTGGAAGAGACCTAAAGCAACAAACAAACAAACAAAAACTTCAAACATGAAGACAATATGAGAGGGAACAAAGAAGAAGAGTATTTTTAATGATTGTTTTCACTGCTAATCTCTTTGTTAATAAGCTTTTAATTTCCATTCATGTCTCCTGATTTAATTTTAGATTGACAGTATTCAGCTACAATGGAGACGAGAAAATGTTTGCTTGACCAGTTCAGACGAACTCAGTTTATTTGCTATTGGATCACAGGCTCACGTCACTACAATTGATCACCGAGACAGAGGGAAAAACAGTTGGCTCCAAATTCCATCTAGTCAAGGAGATAGAGGTTTGTATTGTCGTTTAATGTATATTCTTAAAAGATGCTATAATCATTGCTTAGGCTGAAAACGTACTAAAACCAAAAACTTAAACAACTTATAAGAGAGAGTCATGAGATCAGCTCATAATTTTAATCATTGGATTTTCATCAATCCAAGAAAATAGTCACAAGCTGTATTTGAGAATTAGTATACTTAAGCATTGAATGGACGGTAGCAGTTGCAGACTACCCTTTTGATAGTATACTAGTCTATTACTAAGTACTTTCTGCCAGATCGAACAGATCCAGATATCCAATTAATGCTAGATGAACAGGAGGGTAAGGGAGGGGGGGGGGGGGGGGGGGTGAGGAATTAAGAAAAAATCTTGACTGAACCCAGGATTGATATTGGTCCCTTTGCTTGCTAGGTGGGTGATCCAAAACTGAGCTGTCCTGTCCCTCTCATCTTTGAAAATAGTTCTTAAGAAAAGTGTATACAAACAATCAGACAAATGATACATCCTTGCACACTTTATTGCATGTATAAAAAACCCAGTGCTTTCAAATATCCATTCTGACATTAAACAACAATAATTTGTTTAATAATTTGAAAGAGGACATAAAAATTGGATACACAATAAACGCCTCATCCTCATCATATGTTACCCATGAATCGCATAGTAAATTCTTGCAGTGGCCAAGTTCTGACACCAAATTACAAACTAAATGAAATCATGTAAACAATAAAGCCAAAGAAACGATACAACTCACAAACTCAGGCACATTTTTAGTCATAAGGTCTGCCAATGTTGCACAATAACATTACTGTCATCCCAATCCCTTCCATCACATCCATCACAATATCTTCATAAACACCACAACTATCATAACAAATCATCACCACTCCACTACAGTGGCCATCATCATATAACATCACCACTACTACCACTACCATTATAATTACTTCACTACCAGGCGCAAGAGAATGAAAGGAAATATTAAGAAAATATTAAAATCTTTACTTTTCAAATATTCATAGGTATTCGATCCCTAAGCTTCAACAGTAATATGATCACAATTGGTACTGGGAATGGACATGTATTATTCTACGACATTCGGAATCGGAAGTTTCTCTCCAATGAGGCTAAGAACAATTGTGAACTTTTGGTTGGGGAAGGTTGGCTGGTAAGCACTACAGTTTTCAAAATTATCACTGATTTTCTTGATTCGATTTTATACTCTTCGTAAATGTAAAATTTTCTTATTTATAACATTTCTTTTTCATTACATTAAATGTATATTTTGTTATTTGGAATAAGCAAAAATATGATAAAATGCTTGAATTTTAAAAAATATCTCACTTCCTCTTATGTTGTTGTCTTAATTATTCTTTAATTTTCTAATTTGATTCAGATTTTCCTAGTCTTTATGCAAACAGTAATCAAATTTATTTTGAATGAACAACTTAACAACATGAGCATTTATATTAAGCAATATGCACGAACATTGCTCAAAGTGCTTCACAAGAGGGTCCCTAGCCAACAGCAAGACAAGGCACCTGATAGGTGATCTTACAACTTTTATTTGGACAGAGACAATGTTGTTAACAGCCTGATACCCATTTTACACTTGAGTACGATGAGAGAATGTGAGTAAAGAGCTTTTTCCAAGGACTCAACTATGCACTGCTCAGAGCTGGATTGGAACCCTAGATCTTTTGATCCGAAGATGAGTGTCATATCACTAGACCACATAGCTGTGGTAAAATTGATTAAAATTAAAAGTGAAATGTTCATATTTACCAACATATATTTCATTTCATGTTCTTTAAGGGACATTTTGGGTCTAATCAATTTTTAGATTTTGGTGGAAAATGATATTTTATTATCTTAGAAATAATATTATCAACTTCTCAGAATATACTGTAGAGGCACGAAAAGGGTATAGGTGGTCAGAAAAGTGTGAAATATGGAAAGTTATTTTGCTATTTTCTCAATATGTCATTTTTCTAGGGGTATGGGATACTGTGTCAAATATTTCTCAGTATCTGTTCCATGAAATTGTCTGAAACTATTCACACTTATCACAGAGATAACGTATTCTGTCACACCGAGGGATTTATTTAAATAGGGTATGTGTATTTTGACGTATAATCCAATTTATACATTTTTTACATCAATCTTTTTTTTTTTTAGAAAATTTGGATTCACAACCTTTTACAACTTCGTAAAGTTCTAATACAAATCCCAAAGGTTAAACCCATAAAATCTCTCTTTGTGAACACAAAATGTTACAATGTTGATAAGAGGGAAGTTTATGGAGGTTATTCCTTCATTAGTTTTTGTGAAAAATTTGCCACAAGATTGTTATACTTTTTGATGCCAGACCCCCGAATTAAGATGCAAAATGGGTGTCAACACAGACAATGTATTTTTTTCACCAAAAATGTTTTATCCTTCAATGACAATACAGAACGATTAAAACCACCCAATATAGGTAATTAATTATTTTTTAGAAAAGACCCAATATGTGCCTTAATTGTTGAGGGGTATTTTATCATTTCTGAACATATTTAGCTCTGATGAAGATTATGACCCCTTTAAAAAAAATTCTATTTTTTTTTTTTTTTAATATATAGAAAGATGATGACAACTATAGAGAGCATTTTTATCAAGGTTTCTACCCCAATGCTGTCTACACCCATTGTTACGATGAAGATAAGACTCGTTTGTTTGTTGCTGGTGGTCCTTTGCCATCTGGACTGTATGGAAACTACGCAGGATTGTTCTATTGACAAATATTTTGTTGATAACTAATGCACATAGTGGCCAACCATCCCGATAAAATTGGGGCTGTCTCCATTTGGCAATCTGATAGAAAAGAAGAAATAAAAAAGTTGGATATTTAAGACTTGAACTGATATAGAGCAGGTTTCCCATAACTTTACTTTTGGGACTGGTTTTTCATAAATATACAATCTCAATCTAGATGATATTTTATAATAGTCCAAACATACTCCCATTTTGGGTCATAACGGTGCCCCATTTTAGCTCTTTGAAATGTTGACCACTATGAATGCAGTTTAAATCATTTAAGTCAGTCATCAGTAACATAAATAACTTATTGAATGATAAATAACTTATTGAATGATCCAAAATCTTGGAGGTAATATAGGTATGGCTGGGAAATATACCCAAAACTTATATATAGGGTTTTTTTTTTTTGGTTTTCTCTTTGTTTTTTCTCACTTAATCGAATATTTGTTTTTTGATGCACTTGAACAACCAATTTACCAAATCTTGGGTCATGGTGAACATTATGCAAAGTCCATCCTTTTAGTTTCATCTTTTGGAAAAAAATGATGTAAGAAACAGTCAAATGTAAGAGTTTTGGGAGATGATATTTTTTTCCTTGTAAATTATCTTTCTGTTATGCACTGTATTATGTTTTGTTTACATATTATATATGTTTTGTAAACATTTTAGTGTATTCCTCTTAGTGGAGACCTGTTTTTGTGTCTGGATGAGACTTTTAGGTGATCTCAAACTAAGTACTTTGATAGTATGCTCTTGGAATCTACACCTGTTTCCTATTTAAACTAATTCCCCTTTGTCTTACATTTTCTTTGGTGCTTTAATTGTAATTCTGGAACTTTTAACTATCCCATTTTCTTCCTTTTTACTGGCGCTGATATGACCTTCATGTGTTGCAAGCGCCTTAAAACCCTTAAAAACATAAACACAAACAAATGATTGTAATGTCATTTCCAATTTTAATGTGCTCATATCTGTCTGCATCCTGTCAGTGTTTCAAGTAGAGTTCTTTTTATTTATTTTTCTTTTTCATAATTAAGTTCTGGGATTATCTAGGAAAATTACCTAAAAAATGTTAACATGAAGAATTATAAGTGATTATGAATTAAGATACTGTATTGTCTTTAGTCAATAAAGAAGCATCAGTTCTCAACTGTTTAAAGCAATGATTTCCTACATTAATGATACAGGTGAGTTAAGGTAAAAATATATCCAAGACACAGGCAAAAGTAATAAAATATAATGACAATATATATCAGTGGTAATTTATAAGTCATTCAGTCACAACCATGACTTAAAAGGCAAAATGGTAAAAACATATTTCTGAGCAATTGAAAAATTAGAGAGTAGGCACCGGTGTAAGATAAAGATCTGAACAAGTGTATATAAAAGTGCCAGACAAAGCAAGAAAAAAAAAACCATCTCAAAAAATTCAGTCAACCTCGACTGGGGATGGAACCTCAGACCTTCTGATTACTGGTCAGACATGCTACCATTACACCAAGAGGCTCCCTGGGAGATAAGCTCAATGAAAGAAACCAAGTGTTTTTATCATAGCTGTCATCACTCCAGTATTATAGGCTCTCTTATTGGCAGAATTGCCAATTTCCATTATACGAAATCTGCAAAGAGCAGATAAAATCCACTTAAATGCTTCTTCTTTGTTTATCCATGGTTTGGTGGTTTCTTGTTTCCAAATATCAGAACTAGTTTTCTTTCCAAAGACAAATCACAACAAAAGTTGATGTAAAACATCACCCCATTCGTCTATTGTTCCATTATAACTCATTAATTCGCTCCACACTGTGCTCTTAAAACAGCCTCGCAGCCTTTTCACAGTTTACGTCATCTACCTTTGAGTTTCTATCACGACTGGTTTTTGTTGTCTCAATCAGGTTATGCTGATAAACAGAAAGACACGCTATCACTATCACGGTCTGATTGCCATATCCTAGCTTTTAGTACTTGTGTGATGTTACTATAACACAGATCAGCCTCGAGTGTGTATATTGATGTGTTGGTGAAATGAAGCACATTGATTAAAATTCCCAAAAATTATGATAGGGGTGTCTGGGTGTTTTCTTAGGTATATGAATGCCTGATTTTGAGTAATCTGTGTGGCATTGTTTTTAATTATAATTTGATTGCGGCTTGAAAAATGTTTGTGATAAATTTCAGCATTTAATGTCACTGTATCCATATGTCTGTATTTCACACATTGCAATTTTGGTCAGTTTTCTAAATGCATCGTATGAGTGGTGTAACCTTTTTTTATTGACAAGAACAAATCAGAAATTTTAACTAATTGAGACAATCCTGGATTCTTGCACTTATATGATAAATTCTTTTCTGTGTTTCTCCTTTTTAACATTTTTTTGGGGTTGCATTTTCAATTTTTTATCACTTAGATTGGATGGCATATATGTCTCAAAGAGAAAATGATATTTTTGATGTTTATAGAAGTTATACAAGTTATTTATACAAAAACACTGTAAGACGTTCAAAGAGCAATGGAGAATGCAGGATTGTGGGTGGTGAAGTCTGTATTGGTCCAAAGCCTTTGCTGTTTTCTCTATTCCTTTAAATCATTTACCCTTACCATGTAATTTTTAGTCCTTGGTCTGCAATGAGATCGTTTGGTTTCACCTGGACCCTTCCTGGAGTCTTTTTTTTTCGTGAGGAAAACGGATGGATTTATCTTGTTGCAAGAGCTCATATTGTTTTCCTTTTGAAATCATGAATAAAAAAACGGCAAATAATAGAGTATTACCGAGGTGATAATGGATGAAGCCATTCACCAGCGCTACACACTACATTTTATGTATTTTAATTATAATGCTAATTTTGTAACTGTATGAATGAATCCCTTTTGACAGAGTGGGTGGGGTCTTCTGACCTCTCATGGAAGGCAGAAGGTCACTTGCTGTGTCTTCTTTTCTATCCTCCTTTATCTGTTTTCCGAGTTGCTTTCTGTCTTTGTCTTGGAATGAGATTACTTGGTTTATCTTGTCCATGGGAGGGAAATACTCAAATATATTAGTTTTAGGGAGATGGTATTTTTTCCCTCTTATAAATCATCTCTCTTCAATGTACTGATATATTTTTTGTTTAGATCATATAGTCATGTGCAAAAGTAAGTTCACACTTATTTCTTCCTTTCTGGGTGGGGTCCCTGACCTCCCATAGTGGGCAGGAGGTACTTACTGTGTCTTCTATCCCCCTATATCTGTTTTCCAACTTGCTTTCTGTCATTGTCTTGGAATGAGATTACTTGGCTTTGTCCTGGCCCTGGCTGAGAGGGAAACAATCAAATGTATAGTTATTGTTTTTGGAGATGATATTTTTTTCCTTTGTTAATCATCTCTCTGTTATGTATTGTTATTATTATATTTTTTCTGATTTTTAAAACATTTGAGTGTATTCCTCTTAGTGGGGACCTGTGCTTGTGTCTGGATGAGACTTTTAGTGATCTCAAACTAAGTACTTTGATAGTGTGCTCTTGGAATCTACACCTGTTTCTTATTTGAACCAATTCCCCTTTGTCTTACCTTTTCTTGGGTGCTTTAATTGTAAGTATAGAACTTTTTACTATCCCATTTTCTTCCTTTGTACTGGCGCTGATATGACCTTAATGTGTTGCAAGTGCTGTAAAACCCTTTAAAACAAAACAAAAACATATTTCTTCCTTTATATCTTTTGATTGAAACCAAGAATTACGTTGTGTTATATATCATTTTAAAGGTTGATTAAATGCCTATTCAAGGAATGTAATTATGATCCAATTTTTATATTCAATCAAAAGATACAATGCTTATAATTTGATATACCAAAATTTCGACTTTGCAAAAATGGTGCAGATAAGAATTTTAGCGATTGGAGGCACTTAAATTATAGGATTTTTACACCAATTTTGAATTTCAATCACCATTGAAATCAGCGTGACTTCACGTGATTTGATAAACAAATTTGGAGGTCCATACTGTGTCCTCTATCCCCTTATATCTGTTTTCCAACATGCTTTCTGTCTTTGTCTTGGAATGAGTTTACTTGGTTTTATCCTGGCCCTGCTGGAGTCTTGGCTGGGAGGGAAACAGTCAAATGCATAGTTATTGTTTTGGGAGATGATATTTTTTCCCTTGTAAATCATCTCTCTGTTATGTATTAATATATTTGTTATTTTTAGTGTATAATGTAAGCATTTGAGTGTATTCCTCTCTGTTGGATTTTGTGCTTGTGTCCCGATGAGACTTATAGGTGATCTCAAACTAAGTCAGTGATGCCAAAACTCCGGTTTCACCGGAAAAAACTCCGGTCTGGAGCAAAAAATTCCGGGCTCCGGGCAACTTCCGTCAAATTCCGGTGAGGTCAATTTGTTCCAAGGATACCCCCCCCCCCCCTCCTTTCCAACCACCACATCATCATCATTGCCCCTAGTATTACACAACCATCATCACTACCACTACTACTGCAACCACCACCACATCATCATCACTACCACTACTACAACAACCACCACCACCACATCATCATTACTAACACTACCACATCACTGCAACTACCACTACTACTACAACCACCATCACCACATCATCATCACTACCATCACCATTACAACCACCACCACCACATCATCATCACTATCACTACTGCTACATCCATGACCCCACATTATCACTACCACTACTTCTACACCACCACAACCACATCATCATCACTACAACTACCACTACCAAATCATCATCACTACCACTACTACTACAACCACCAGCATCACATCATCACTACCACTACTACTACAACCATCACCACCACCACAACATCGTCATTACCACTACTACTACAACCACCTCCACCACATCATCATTGCCACTACTACTACAACCACCATCACCACCACATCATCATCACTAACACTACTACTATAACAACCACCACCACATCATCATTACCACTATTACTACAACCACCACCACCACCACCATATCATCACTACCACTACTACTGCAACCCCCACCACATCATCATCACTGCAACTACCACTACTACTACAACCAACATCACCACATCATCATCACAACCTCTAATACTACTACAACCACCACCACATCATCACTACCACTACTACTGCAACCACCACAACCACATCATCATCACTGCAACTACCACCACTACCACATCATCATCACTACCACAACTACTACAACCAACACATCATCACTACCACTACTACTACAACCACCACCACATCATCATCACTACCATTTGTACTACAACCACCATCACCACCACGTCAACATCACTACCACCACTACTACAACCACTACCACATCATTATCATCACGACCACAACTACTACAACCACTATACCACCACCACATCATCAACACTAGAACTACTACTTCAACCACCACCACCACCACATCATCATCACTACCACTACTACTTCAACCACCACCATATCATCATCACTACCACCACCACTACTACTACTACAACCAATATCACATCTTCCTCATCACTACCACTATTACTACAACCACTAACACCACATCATCCTCACTACCACCAGTACTACAATCTCTACCATCAGGTTTTGGCGCTTTACTTCATTTAAAATAAGGAAACTTTGGGATTGTATTTGACAATATGTTTATGTATCATAATATAATTCTAATCAGTTATCTATTTAGAACTATACAATATGTAAACACAATGCCAAATACCATTCCAATTCCTTTTTCTTGTGTGTGGAAATTCCTCTTTCGGCATTGAAATTCCTACGAGTGGTGTCTGAAACTCCTGTGAGCCAAATTTAAAGTTGGCGTCTCTGCTAAGTACATTGGTGGTATGCTCTTGGAATCTACATCTGATCCCTATTTGTTCCTAGTTCCCCTTTGTCTTGCTTTTTCTTGGGTGCTTTAATTGTAATTCTAGAACTTTTTACTATCCCATTTTCTTCCTTTTCACTGGCGCTAATATAACCTAAATGTGCTGCAAGCGCCGTAAAACCCTTTAAAAAAAAAAAAAAAAAAAAAAAAAATTTTCTTTAATTGTACTGTAAGTACCTATACTGTTGCTAATAATAATCATACCTAGACTAAGTGTTGCAAACCATGCTCGTTTGATTGGGCATGATAAGGGTGGGTTGTCTGTTGCAAAATATTCAAACAGGTTTGGTACATCAGGAAAGACTATTTACAAATTAACATAGAAGTACAACAACAGTGGACGTTTTCAGCAAGACAATACCATTCAAGTCAGAAACAGTGGATATGGTTCTTCGGTAGTTTGTAGCTGGATCTTAGGAGGCCAAAAGACATCTTTGTGAGAATAAATTATGGCAGGTTGTCATTTGACAGTTACATTAGAGACAATGAAATCGCAACAGTTTTTATGCATGACACTACACCATTGCACCAATAATTTTAGGCAAGAGTGTGGTCACCAGTCAGTCCTGACATGAATCCAGTCCATAACATGTGGGATACTACGAATAAAGAAGTACATAGACTTGGACCTCATAAAAACGGAGATGACTTAAACCAGCTTCTCCAAGATGCCCAGGATAATCTCACTGCAGAGTTTATTGAACGGTTCACTTTGTCCATGTGAAGGGCAAGTAATTTCCCTGCATCAAGTTAAAGGAGGGCACACAAAGTAAAAATAAAGTTGTGTAAATTTGCAAACTCAAGTTTATTTGGTGTCACTTCTTTCGATATCGTTTTATGAAGAGCATCGAGATTAATATATTTATATACAACGGATGGAGAAATAAATGAGCATAACGAATGATAGTAATTGTTTTGTATTCAAAATTATGAGGGTTCAAACGAGTGTGAACTTACTTTTGCACATGACTATATAATGGTTTGTAAACATCTGAGTGTATTCCTCTTTGTGGGATCTTGTGCTTGTGTCTGGATGAGACTTTTAGGTGATGTCAAACTAAGAAAGAACACTGATAATGTTCTCTTGGAATCTACATCTGCTCCTTATTTGAGCCATTCCCCCTTGTCTTACTTTTGTGCTTTTAATTGTCATTCTAGAATATTTGACTATCCCAGTTTCTTTCTTTTTACTGGTGCTGAAATGACCTAAATGTGTCGTAAACGCTGTAAAACACTTAAAAAACAAACCTTTTGGTGAAAATCCTGTAGCGATATCAGATTCGGACTAGCTACAAGGATATAATATATTTCTCTTTGATCTACTCCAATCTCTGTTGAAACTAGCTCTCTTTGTCATATTTTATTTGTTGCTTGATAGCTAGATCTAAGTCTTTCGACTATAAGAGACTTATAACTATGTCTACATCCCTTTACAGGGTTTTCCATTAAGACATAGATTTATCGTTGATTTATTTTGGTTATTACTTTTGCATTTCAGTGTATCGTTTACATTGAAGAAAGAATGGAAAATGACTTGTCGATTTGAAGAAAAGCACTGTCACAGTATTGAAACGTGGTCCTCTTTATTAACAATAATAAGGAAGTATGTATGCTAGAGTTTGATTTCATCTGGTCAAGTCCATGAGTTACCCGAAAACCAAATGGATTTTAATTGTCCTAGGTGATCAGGATTTGTAGGTCAAAGTCAAAGACTTTGCAACCAAACCCTCCTATTCAGTGATTTTTGTTCTCCACTCCTGAATCGTATTAAAAGTCGCATGATTTTTAATAAAGCGTAATAATACATGTAGGCCTACATGTATTAGAATTGCATTTACTTAAACCAGACCTGCCCAATACTACGAAAAATTCGTAGAAATACGAATTTTTGGCTCCAGCCACAAGACTGCATTTGCCTCTGTGGCTCAATAAATTTTATTGAAAAGGAAAGATTTGTGCTTAGAAACTATATTTAGGACTTTTAAGAAATTTTGGATCATACTGAAGGCAAATTATTTATTTCTAAAGCTATTTAAAGTGACTTTTTTTCTTTTTTTCCCATTGGAAACTACGAATATTTGAAATTTCAAGCAGGCTGCTCTGACTTTAATTCAATATCTCTGTTGTCTGCTCAAGATGAAATCATTGCTCGCTTTCAAAAACATGGAGGTTCGTTTTTGATTAAATAACTAGTGAAGGAAGTGGGGGGGGGGGGGGGGGGGGGTGTAAGGGGACACTTTCCTTCTATTTCTGTTATGGCGTGAAGGAAAGGGAGGGGGGGGGGGGGGGGAAGTTCTGTTTTAACTTCTTGTGCTTAAGAATTTTACCCAGTGAATCTTGTTTTTGATTTAATATTATCACCCGCCTCTTTCAAAGCATTACATGAACGGTCATCAGATCTAATCTATTAAAACTTAGGGAAACCAAACACCAATCAAGTTGTGTGTTCAGAGATCTCATCTTATTTCCATTTCTTTCTTTCAGTCTGTATTTTTAAAAATTGATTTTGAACTATTTCTAC
Organism: Berghia stephanieae; assembly: GCF_034508935.2. NCBI lineage: Eukaryota > Metazoa > Mollusca > Gastropoda > Nudibranchia > Aeolidiidae > Berghia > Berghia stephanieae. The sequence goes on from NC_088361.1 coordinate 43,641,593, forward strand.
TCCTTACCCGGTCAGGTTCTTTAACATGGTCAGGTCAGAGTCAGTCAGTGATCAGGAGAAAAAAAATCATTACATACAATTTCAATAAAGTACTATTGTTTGCCTCTTGTATTTCTTGTTCAAGATAGTATTTATACATAGATATCGATTTATGACAATTCATGAGAGAGAGAGAGAGAGAGAGAGAGAGAGAGAGAGAGAGAGAGAGAGAGAGAGAGGGAGAGAGAGAGAGGGAGAGAGAGAGAGAGAGACTGACTGACTGACTGACTGACTGACTGACTGACTGACTGGGTGGGGTTCCTGACCTTCCATAGTGGGCAGGGAATCACTTACTGTGTCTTCTATCTCCCTATATCTGTTTTCCAAATTATTTTCTGTCTTTGTCTTGGAATGAGATTACTAAGTTTTGTCCTGATCCTGGCCAGAGTTCCTTGGCTGAGAGGGAAACAGTCGAATGTATAGTTATAGTTTTGGGAGATGATATTTTTTCCCTTGTAAATTATCTCCCTGTTATTTATTGTTATTTTTTATTTTTAACATATGATTTGTAAACATTTGAGTGTATTCATCTTAGTAGGATCGTGTGCTGGTGCCTGGGTGAGACTTTTAGGTGATTTCAAACTATGTACTTTGATAGTGTACTCTTGGAATCTACATCTGTTTCCTATTTGAACCGATTCCCAAATGTCTTACCTTTTCTTGGGTGCTTTAATTGTAATTCTAGAACTTTTTGCTATTCCATTTTCTTCCATTTTACTGGCGCTGATATGACCTTAATGTGTTTTAAGCGCCGTAAAACCCTTAAAAAAACAACAAACAACAAAGAGCTCTAATTTGTCAATTTGGACTTTAAGCCATGGAAGACGAATGTGAGGACATGAACTGATCTTTTTAATATTGGTTTCGATAGTGTTTGATGCATGTTTAAAACATTTTATAATAAATGTTACCTGATTTAATTTTATTCACTTTTAATTAATTAAAATCGTACAGGCTAAATATCTTATTTTGATTTCAAGCTGCATTTTGTGATATTATCTAATTAGTATAAATGTGTCAATATTGTGTCTGAAATTTCTTTCATTATTGATGATTGCTAAAATATAATATACGGTTAATGTTATTGATACTCAAGTGGCTAATTTCAAAAGTCTATTAGTTGCAATGATTGAAAATAAATTGACATGACATGATTTTGTAGAAAGATTATGTCTTGTTTTCATTTCTTAAAAAAAAAAAATCCTATACAATTTTGTATGTCCTACTCCTTTTTATGAGACATTTATAAATTATTCTACAGCTAATTGTCCTCTTTATTTTCTCATGGATGCTAAATAGCCGGCACAAGCCTCCAGGTCGTCTTTCTGTCAAGCTAGAATGACACTTGTCGGGTTTTCCGTTTGCCAAAACCCCGAATTAACTTGGACTTGGAAAAAAAAATTCCGGTCTGGATCTAAAAATGCATCACTCCCAACAGCCACTACAACCACTTACCACTACTACAACCACCACCACACCATCATCACTTCCATTACCACATCTACCACCACCAAATCATTGAGCGACACATTATCTCCCAGTCCCAGGATTCTGGGTTGGGTACCTGACCTCCCATAGTGGGCCGGGAGGTACATACTGTGTTTTCTATCCCTCTATATCTGTTTTCCAACTTAACTTTCTCTCTGTCTTGCTGGGTTGGGTACCTGACCTCCCATAGTGGGCCGGGAGGTACTTATTATGTCTTCTGTCCTATATTTTTTTTCCAACTTGCTTTCTGTCTTAGTCTTGGAATGATTTGTAAACATTTGAGTATATTCCTCTCAGTTGGGACCTGTGCTTGTGTATGGATGAGGCTTTGAGGAGATCTCAAACTAAGTACATTGATGGTGTGCTCTTGGAATCTGCATGTTTCCTATTTGAACCAATTCCACCTTGTCTTACCTTTTCTTTATTGCTTTAATTGTAATTCAAGAACCTATTACTATCCCATTTTCCTCCTTTTTACTGGCGCTGATATGTCATTAATGTGTTGCAAGCGCCGTAAAACCCTTACAAACAAACAAATTCTCTCTCTCTCTCTCTCTCTCTCTCTCTCTCTCTCTCTCTCTCTCTCTCTCTCTCTCTCTCTCTCTCTCTCTCTCTCCCTCTTATCGCTTAATTTTTACTTTTTCGCTATATCAGCATCGTCATTACTACCACCACTACTACAGCCACCAATATATTATTTTCATTATAATTATAACCACATCATCATCACTACTACCACTACTACAACCACCATTACATCTGCATGATTTCTATCACTTCTGCAACAACCACCTCATCATCATCACTACTACAAACTCCACCACAACATTATTACCTCCAACACTAGAATAACCAACACCACCACATCGCCATCATCAATATCATCACAACACAACTGCAACCACACCACATCACCAGTCTTATTTGTCGTACTTTCTCATGGGTGATTTTATTGTAAATCTAATATATTTTGATTTTGGCTATCCAATCTTCTTCCAATTTTACTGGCGCTGAAATGAGCTAATAGTAATACTGTCTGGCAAGCGTCATAACACGTTAAACGAAACAAACAACCAAGCGTTGTCATGAGTACATAATGTGAAAAATGTGTACTGGGTGTAAGGGATTGGATGGGTATGAACAGGCTAAGGTTGAATGACGACAATACGGAGGTGATGTATATAGGGAACAGAATATCTTGGAACGAGAAAAAATTGAAAGTGGGAGGGGTGTCAATAGATAATATTGACAAAGTCAAAAATCTTGGAGCATTCTTAGATTCAGAACTGTGGATGGACCACAACAATGATCCAATCATTGATGTGTCGGTTGAAAAATAAATGGATCTATTCGACAGTTCCTTTCTGAAGATGTTACTAAGAAACCTGTCGTTTCTCTTTTATTTTCAAAGCTGGATTTAACTGTAATACATGGGTGGGGATCCTGACCTCCCATAGCGGGCAGGGAGGTACATACTGTGTCTTCTATCCCCTTATGTCTGTTTTCCAACATGCTTTCTGTCTTTGTCTTGGAATGAGATTACTTGTTTTTTTTCCTGGCCCTGGTCGGAGTTCTGCCTGGGAGGGAAACAGTCGAATGCATAGTTATTGTTTTGGGAGATGATATTTTTTTCCTTGTAAATCATCTCTCTGTTATTTATTATTATATGTGTTATTTTTAATGTATAATGTTAGCATTTGAGTGTGTTCCTCTTTGTCGGATTTTGTTCTTGTATCCGGATGAGACTTATAGGTGATCTCAAACTAAGTACATGGGTGGTATGCTCTTGGAATCTACATCTGATCCCTATTTGTTCCCAGTTCCCCTTTGTCTTACTTTCTCTTGGGTGCTTCAAATCTAATTCTAGAACTTTTTACTATCCCATTTTCTTCCTTTTTACTGGCGCTGATATAACCTAAATGTGTTGCAAGCGCCGTAAAACCCTTAAAAACAAACAAACAAACAATAACTGTAATACTCTGTTGTTTGGTGTCTCTGAAAATAAGCTCAGGCGATTGCAAACAGTCCAAAATAATGCAGCCAGATTGGTCTTTCGAAGGCAGAGGTTTGACTCTGCCACACCTCTCCTTCGAAGATGACACTGGCTGCCTGTTGAATAAAGGGTCAAATTCAAAGCATGTGTCCTCGTTTATCGTTGTCTGGAAAACACTGGCCCTCCTTAACTCACAGAACTCCTATAGAAATAGTCGACAACCCGACCTTTGCGTTCCTCCTATAACACCACCCATTTGGCTATCCCACGCATTCGTGCAAAGGCTGGAACAAGGTCCTTTTCTCATTTTGGTCCGTCTGTATGAAACACCATTCCACAAAGCATCAGAGAATCTAAATCATTGTCTGTTTTCAAGAAGTCATCGAAAACATTTATTTTTTGATGTCATGTACTTTCTACAATATTTTTTTTAGTTTATGTAAAGCGCCAAAAAGCTCATGATTGAGGATACCGTGCGCTCTATAAGAGTTATTATTATTATTATTATTATTATTATTATTATTATTATTATTATTATTATTATTATTATTATTATTATTATTATTATTATTATTATTATTATTATTATTATTATTATTAATATTATTATTATTATTATTATCATCATCATCATCATCATCATCATCATCATCATCATCATCATCATTATTATTATTATTATTATTATTATTATTATTATTATTATCTTTTACGTCAGGCATCTGCGGTCCATGTGTTGTAAGTATTAACCTTGGATGGGGTTTTTTGATCTCTCATGCTGGGAGGAGGTCACTTCCTGTGTCTTCTATCCGCCCATAAATTAAGTGTCGAAGCGCCGTGAAACTCTTTAAAACAAAGACATAAGCATTAACCTGCCCCCCCCCCCCCCCACTCCCGTTTATACATTTTAAAAATGAAAAATATCCATCAAGATTAGGTGAATGTGCATACAAAAAAAAAAAAAAAGATTAAAATATGCTAAAGAAATATAAAGTTAAAATTCAAGTCGTGCTTATATTAAAAGAAAGTGACTTCATGTAAAGAATAGAATAATTATTTGACATGCCATGATATTATTATTATTATTATTATTATTATTATTATTATTATTATTATTATCATCATCATCATCATCATCATCATCATCATCATCATCATCATCATCATCATCATCATCATCATCATTATTATTATTATTATTATTATGCATAATATTTTTTTAAAAGTTAAAACCGGATACGTGCCTGAGAAAAATTATTTCTTGAACTCCTTTGCTTTTTTTTTTTCTTTTCATAAGCTATAAATATTTTTGTTGCTATTATTCTATCATCAAATCGGGTTTCCCCGAAAACCAAAAGCGTTATATTAATATTTAGTTATTATTTGCAGCAGAAGATAAAAATAAAATACACATTTCGGGCTTTTTTAAACAATGTCACGCGAATTTTATTCGTTTTTCCCCCATTTTATTTTAGTAAAACCGGATGCGGGCCTGAGAAAAATATTTCTTGAGCTCCTATGTTTAAAAAAAAAAAGAAGGAAAATAAGGGCGTCTTATTATTCTATATATAAACACACACATATAATGAGACACCTTTCCGACTCGTCCGACGAATAGTTGGGTCCTTGGAAAAGGCTCTCTACTCACATGCTCTCATCGTACTCGGCTATAAAATGAGTATCAGGTCATTAACAGCATTGTCTCTGTCGGAAAAAAATTGTAATATTATCGCCTAACTGGTGTCATGTCTCGTTTGGCTCGGGACCCCTTGTAAAACGCTCTTATTCTATTATTATTATCAAATTGGGTTTCCTCGAAAAGTTATTATTTATAATAGTTGATGAACACAAAAGACAATATAAACATTGTCACGGGAATTCATTGAAAAAACAACAACAAAAAAAGAAACAAATAAACAAACAACCAAAAAATCAACAAGAAAAAGACAAAAGCGAAACAAAAATACCCCCCCCCCCTAAAAAAAACAACAAAAAACAAAACAAAAACAAGAACCCCTGATAGTCCAGCACGGTTATGGGCGTAAATTAACAAGAGAGGATTTATAATTTATTAGTGCGGCCATATGGTCAAGTGGTATGACACTCGCTTTCGGATCGGAAGGTCCTGGGTTCGAGCCTCGCTCGGCGTATAGTCGAGTTCTTTTGGAAAGGTCCTGGTTCGAGTCCCGGTGCTCTAAGCGGCGCATAATTTAGATCCTTGAAAAAGGCTCTTTAGTCACATTTTCTCACCGTACTCAGGTGTAAAATTAGTACCCGACCGTTAGCAGTGTTGCCCCTGTCCGAAAAAGATGTAATATCGCTGAAAGGCGTCATGTATCTTCTTACATGTTACGTGTTTTTGTTGGCTAGAGGCCCCCTTTCAAGAGCTTTGAGCACATTTAGTGGTTATTGTACTTTATGAAAGCTCGTTTTTTAATATGTGTAGATTAGGCTCCTAAAAAGGGTGTATAAAATAGTGACAGACAAAGCAAGAAAGAACCCCCCCCCCCCCCCCAAAAAAAAAAAAAACAAAAAAAAAAACCAAACAAACAAAAAAGCAAAAATAAAAAAAAACAACAAAAAACAAACAAACAAAACAAACAAAAAACAAAACCGCCCCCCCCCCCCAAACAAAAAGATAAAGCTTTTCCCAAAAATGAGCCTGCTTCAACAAGGGATAGAACTTCAAACCTCCTGAATACCGGTCTGGCATACACACTTTTTCAGATCATTATCTTACACTAGTGCCTGCGCCCTTAGTTTCTCACTTTGATATGTGTAGCTTTCGTGCGGCTATATGGTCTTGTGATATGACATTCGCTTTCGGATCGGAAGGTCCTGGGTTCGAGCCTCGTTCAGGCCATAGTTCAGTCCTTGGAAAAGGCTCTTTACACACATTCTCTCACCTTACTCGGGTGTAAAATGAGTACTTGGCTGTCAACAGCGTTGTCTCTGTCGGAAAAATGGTAAAATCGCCTAACAGGCGTTCTGTCTCGTTCTACATGATAGTGTTGCTGTTGGTCAGGGACCCTTTGTAAAACGCTTTGAACACATCTAGTGGATATTGCTCTATATAAAAGCTCTAGTATTTATTTATTTATTTATTAAAAAAATAAAATTCCACTTTGTCTTATTTTTCTTGTTTCCTTTTAATTGTAAATCTAGAATTTGTTTTACTATCCCATTTTCTTCCTATTTTCTGGCGCTGAAATGACCTAAATTTGTTTCAGGCGCCGTAAAACCATAAAAAAGCCAACAAACAAGACCATAGACTTGGCCTTAACTTTTCACATCATATATGTGTCTAAAAATGGAGACAGAAAAGCCATGCAACTTTCAATTAATGATTATGTCACAGCAAATTTTTATTTACATATGGATATGAATAAAAAATATATGCATATACATCAAAATGATGTGAATATACGTTAAAGACTTAATTGGAGGGAATGTAAACTGAGAACATGCTTCAGTAACTCATATACAGTCAAATTTGGGTTTCCCATTATCATATTATAAATAAAATACGTACATAGTCAATGAAAACTATTCTTTGAATAAACGATATAAAAAGACCATTGGTGAGAATTACATCTTGTGTTTTGATATTTTGTGAGTGTAAAACAGTGTAGAGTCTGGATGATATAGTACATTAAAATAATGCAGAAATTCTAAACCGATTGAGCGTCTGAATTATAACAATTTAGATGATATGAAACAGATTAAATGTCTCAATTTAAACAATGTAAACGATATGAAACAGTGTGGATATCTGAATTAAAGCAATGTAGATGATATGGAACAGCTTGAATGCCTAGATTTAAATAGCGTAAATGATGTAAAACAGATTGAATGCCTGAATTAAAGCAATTAAGATGATATGAAACAATGAATGCCTGAATTAAAACAAGTGTAGATGATCTGAAAGAGATTGAATGTCTGAATTAAAGTAATGTAGATGGTATAAAACAGATTGAATGTCTGTATTAAAACAATACAGATGCTTTAAACAGATTGAATATCTGAAGTAAAACAATGACAATAATGATATGAAGCAGATTGAATGTCTAAATTAAGACAATGAAAATGGTGCAAAACAGATTGAATGTCTAAATTAAGACAATACAGATGCTTTAAGGGGCGGTTTGGGTCTAATTATTAGGAAAATCCTTCGAAAAATTGATTTTGAGATTTTGGTGGAAATTGATCTTTTATTACCCTAGAAATAATATAATTGAAGTCCAAATTCTTAAAGTAGACTATAAAGGCATGAAAACACAGTCGAAAATGGTACAGATAGTAAGAAAAGTGTGAAAAACGGGAAGCTATTTTGCTATTTTCTCAAAATGTCATATTTCTAAGGGTATGGGATACTGTGTCAAACGTTTCTCTGAATCTATTCAATGAAATTGTCTGAAAATTTCCACAGTTATCACTGAGATAATGTATTGTGTCACCATAGAGAGATTTTTTTGATAAGATATGTGAATTTTGAATTATAATCCTAATTCTGAATTTTTAACATCAATTTTGTGATAATATTTTGATTCTCAACTTTGTAATGTTCTAATAAAAATTCCATAAGCTAAAGCCGTAAAATCTCTCTATGGTGACACACTATAGTACAATGTTGACAAGAGGGAAGAATATGGAGGTCATTCCTTCATTAGTTTTTGTGGAACGTTTGCCACAAGATTGTTATATTTTTTGATGTCAGACCCCCAAATTAGGTCGCAAAATGGGTATCGACACAGATAATTAAATTTTTTCACCATAAATGTTGTTTTTTAACCTATAATGACGATATAGAATGATTAAAACTGCCCAATATTGGTAATTAAATTTTTTTTTAAAAAGACCCAAACCGCCCCTTAAACAGATTGAATATCTGAAGTAAAACAATGACAATAATGATATGAAGCAGATTGAATGTCTAAATTAAGACAATGAAAATGGTGCAAAACAGATTGAATGCCTGAATTAAAACAATACATATGATATGAAGCAGATTGAATGTCTGAATTAAAACAACACAGATGCTTTAAACAGATTGAATCTCTGAAGTAAAACAATGACAATGATATTAAACAGATTGAATACCTGAATTAAAACAATGAAGGTAATATAAATCATATATTGTGAATGTGTGAACTATGGAGTATTCCAGTCGCTTGTTTTAAAAGTATTTTTGGGAGGGAAGGGGGGGGGGGGGCGTTGTTTGGCTTTGTTTATTTGTTATTTTTATAAAGGCTATTGTTAATAAATTAACATTTCAAAAAAAAAATATGATAACATTACTGGTAATATTGAAATCTTAAATAATACAACTCTCGAGCTATCAAAGATTTACAACTATCTAGAACATGCATTCTTTGTTTCGAATTTGATATTAATCCACAAGTGCATGATGCGAAACATAGACTTTTGTATTGCATCTGGATAAGTAATATTATTTGAATTAATGCTAGTGATCACTTGTAACATTGATTAACTATATAAAGCTCAATTTAAAATTTTTGTTTTTTAAACTAAGGCGTGGCAGAGTGGTATGGTCTTTGCCTCGGACTTAGAAGGTACCAGGTTTGACTCCCTACTGCGCTTTTTTGCCTCAAGCAAGTCACCTCGCCCTAGCTCACAGTGGGGAGCCTCACTGCGGTTATTCCACTTTTACTTTGGAATAAACCTTGAGAAAAAAAATCGCTTGGACTAAAACGAATTTTATTACTTTAAAAATATTCATTACGACCTGATGGAGGCAAGCGAGGCGTCCCAGTCCAATGAAAAAGATGCAAAACACTCATATGACTAAGTCGGGAAAAATATCAAATTAAGAAACTAGGGAGCAGGCACCGGTGTAATATAAAGATGTAAACAAGTATGTATGAAAGGTGCCAGACAAAACAAGAAAAAAAACCATCAGAAAAAGTCAGTCTACTGTAGAGTTACACTGACTTATTGGGGTGTTTTTTTTTTCTTCTTGTCTTTTTCTTTATTGCCTTGTCTGGCACCTTTCATACACACTTGTTTAGATCTTTCAGTCTAAGTCAAGTCATGCCTATGACTAAAAATTCAATTTTTGGCAACCAGACCAAATCAGCCCAATATAATACCGCTTGGAGGCGACATGTCAAATATTACTGCTTTTCATTAAACATGGAACGAATATTAAAGTTTAAACATGGTTATGGCAAATAAACAACTGAAATAGTACATATTATATGTAATTATCGCATTATAAACAGTATACTGTTTTGAAGTGCATAGCACTTACTTATTTCTGACTCAATAACATTGAGGTTGCTCTAACAGACAAATTATCTTTAAAAAATTAGATCCACTGGGAGTACCATTCTTGAATATCATCAAATACTTCTGTTACATCTCTTACAATGAGGCAATTCCTTCTATCTCTCTGACCCGAGTCACGAAGATCTTTCAATCCAGCGGGCATCACACTTTCTGTAATGTCGCGAATTATCGTCTGTCCGCGTGAAAGGGCGACAATTTCCATAAGGCACATTGATTTCTGGATCTGAACGAGGACCGAGTTCAGACGACTTCGGTACAAATGGCTATCTCGGATTGTTTCATTCATGAAGACAGCCAGGGTGGCCAGTCTTCTAAAATCGTATGAGAGGACAGCATAGGAATCCTGAAAAGAAAAACAAAATAAAAAACCAGATGACAAGTAGATATAAAAAAAATTATTACGATATAAATTGAAAATGGAGTGTTCTGATTTACTTGATCCACTGACCAATCAAGTGTTTTTGCTATCGTGTGACCTTACACCTAATTGCTCATAATATTTGCAGGTCTGATATCCAACCGCATTTAAGGGCTTGATTTAACATTGTTATAATGGACAACATTCAGCGTTGGGCCGAGTGCATTTCCATTACAACAATGGGACCATAACTATTTGGGTTAACAGACATGCAAACCTACTCAACACACACACACACACACACACACACACACACACACACATTACTTCTAGCGTTACATTCGCAATACAATGCGCATATTTAAATTATTAAAGAAAAATTCTTTGACTGGGACATAATTGGATTCAATAGTCTGATGTCACGTCCTCCAGAAACAGCGAGCAGCGTGGTTCTAAACAAAGAAAATTGGTACTTTTTGTTCTTCGTGCTGGCTAGAACTTTACATGTCTTGTGATCAGAATGTATAAAGTCAAAACATGATCATATTTATAATGTTGTTCTCCTCTGGATACAATTTTATGCTCGTCGGAGAAATATTTCATAAGGGCGATAGTTCAGAGCCAGTTACTAAGTTACTATGCGTCATTACGAGGGAAGTGACGTCATGACTGTAGAAGCCAATTGGCGGTATAAAGATTTGACGACATCCGACATTCTGAACAGTTTAATCATTAACCCAATACGTAGATATGTAGCCCGCGCTGGTCATTGAGCTGACATGATGTTTTAATGGGATTGTTTGTGTTGGATTATGGGTAGAGCGATATTTTATGATTACGATTAGTTAACGTTTTTTTGGATCCCAAATTCTGTTAAAATTGATCGTAGTTGATTAAAGGTTTTCAGTCAATATATCACGACGAACAAACCAATGCCCTAAACCCCACTCGACAGATGCATACGGTGCTGGTTTGAAAGTACCGGAAAACTTCTTAAAACAAATCCTATGCCCGGTTCTATAAAGAACAGAACAAGTGCGTATGAAAGGTGCCAGACAAAGCAAGAAAAAAAAATACAAGAAAAAAAAAAAACATCCCCAAAAATCAGTCGAACCTCGACTGATTTTTTGAGATGATTTTTTTTCTTGTATTTTTCTTTCTTGCTTTGTCTGGCACCGTTCATACACACTTGTTCTGTTCTTTATCTTACACAAATGCTTGCTCCTTAATTTCTTAGTCCGGTTCTATACAACACATTAAGTAATTCATTCATTAATCTCTATCTCTTTGTATATATATAGAAACTTCATTGAACGCCTGGGAATAATAATTGAAGATTGAGCATATATTTTTTTTCTGTCTTTTTTCTTTTTTGGTTCTTTTATTTTCTTTTACTTTCACCTACCTCATTTCACGTGCCTGGAAAACCTGATAGTATATAAATAGATAGTTTTCGTCCCGGACATTGGAGTTAAGCATCCTTATAACAGGTTTTGTCCTCGGTATCGTCAACAGTTACTTCGTGACTATTTTTCGCGTGAATTGAATTCCTTGCGATATCTTGTTAGAGACTTATAGAGCGATGTGCCGACTACATAATATTATTTATAAACAAGTACCGATCTATATATATATATATATATATATATATATATATATATATATATATATATATATATATATATATATATATGTGTGTGTGTGTCTGTGTGTGAGTGTGTGTCTATGCGTGCGCGCGCGTGTGTGTGTGTATGTGTGCGTGAAGATTCGAGTATATTGTAATTGTAGACGGTGGTAGTCACGGATCTGTTATTTATGCTTACCAGAATTCATTGTTGCCGCCTCAATGAACGTCTTAATAGGTACTTGGGGTAAGAAAACCAGACATGACAATGTGTTGTATTATGATCTCTTCGGTCATTTAAAGGTGTTCGTGTATGACAATGATATCGGAATATCTTTGGCAGTGAATTTGTCCACAGGGTCTTCCCGTTAGCCAATTGATAAACACATGACTGCCTCGTTGTGACCTGGGTTCGTACCCACGAGCTGTCATAACTAGCCCTTCCCTTCACACGATATATTCCATAGAATTAACTCGTTACATGCCATACCCTGGAAAGACTCTTATGTAACATTTGGCCAGAAAACTCGTCCTTCAAATATCGATCGATTTAAATGACCATCATCGTAGCAAAAACTTTCAAACCGGTGACCTCGCGAGGCGAGGTCGTTTTTTCTAGAGTACGGCAGTTAACTTGTTAAAACAGGTAGATGGATTCAGCCTAGAATTGATGGGAAATACTGCTCGACAAAACAACCACTCTGCCGCTTTCCAGAGGATAGCAAGCAATTATTAATAGTAATTTCCCATTTCAGAAAGCTGGAAAAAAAAACTTCAAGCTATGTGATTGGTCACGAATCTTTATGCTTGTAAATGCTCCATTACCTTACTTTATTTGCGCTATGTGGTCTAGTGGTATGACACTCGCTGAGTTCGAGCCTCGCTCGGCGCATAGTCGAGTCTTTAGAAAAGGCTCACATTCTCTCACCGTACTCAGGTGTAAAATGAATACCTGACTGTTAACAGTGTTGTCTCTGTCGAAAAAAAATGGTAATATCGCCCAACAGGCGTCATGTCTCGTTCTACATGTGACATGTTGCTGCTGGTCAGGGACCCCTTGAAAAGCGCTTTGAGTACATTAAGTAGATATGAGTACATTAAGTAGATATCGGGCTATATATAAACTCAATTATTTATTTATTTATTTATTTATTTATTTATTTATTTATTTATTTATTTATTATTTATTTATTTTAATAGAATGCTATGAAATAACAGTTTCAGCTCACCTGGTCATTCAGTCCTCGAGTGATTTCCAACTGTGGCATGCCGGGAAGAGATGGGAGAGTCCGGCATTCCCCTAACAAGTGACTATTGCCCAAAAAACGATTTCTTTTCTGTTAAAGAAATTAAATGTTAATTTTTAAAACTGTTACACATAATATGAGGTTCAATATTGTTTTAAAAACAGTCATATTTTTGATTTGCATTGCCTTAGCAAAGGAAAGATACACTGAAATAATTTGTAGCTTAAGAGGCAACAACAACAAAAACAACAACAACAACAACAACAAAACCCAACAGAATGTTCTCAAACATTTTGTGATAATTTCTTAGATAATTATTCACAATTTTCCTTCCGTCGTTTTCAATATTCATCCATTACTGCATCACAGTGACAAAACACCCTTCTTTGAAGTCTCCAGTTTAACCATTTTTGACATGTTTTCTGGTAACCTGAATCGATGGTTATTTAAGTAAGAGTTTTCTGACCAAAATATTTTTAAAAAAGGATGTTTTATCAGTGTAAGTCAAAATTACCTCCTTCACCCCTTTCATTCATAATAGTTTCCTACACCAAAAACAGCAAAGCAATGATGATCCTACAGTTGCCGACCTGCACGGCCTCAAAATTATTACAATGCTGCTTTGAAAAATGTTTCATTTATCCTTAGATTTTCCTCAACACGTTTTTTTTTTTGGCCAAAATCTTTAGAATTATTTTTCCTCAGAGTATGGCCATTCAGACCTGGTCGTGTCAACCAATTAAAAAAGAAAGGTTTTTCGCTTTAAGATTTTGAATCATTGCATTCTGGTGCTATAAACAAGACAATTTAAAATTGAATTGTCTTAAATTAATGTGTTGACCCGAGACGGTCGGATGAGATACGGATGTTGAATTAAATAGATATTCAATGTCAATAACAGTCTTTTATTTTGAATAAAAGGATTTTAATCTTATAGGTTAGTGTGCGGTTTCGATAAGAGCGTATTAATTTAATTTTATATGGATAAAGTAAGTAAATTTACGGTGGAAATATGAAAAATAAAACTTATTCTTGAAGATTTGTGAACTAAGTGTTTTCGTTTTTGTTTGATGAGCCCAACATAATTCCACAATGATGCTATGGTCACAAAAGGGACGGGAATGTGACAAGGTGACAATGTAATTAAAACAAAAATACAACTGACTAAAACAACATTTTTTAAAAACACGCAAAAGAAAGAATGAGAATCAGTTTTCCGAGTAAAAGAAAGAGAGACGTTTCTAAAACTGAAAGAAAAAAAAAAACAACAAGAGTAACAAACAAACAAACAAACAAACAAACAAACAAAAACAAGAAAAAACCCCCAAAAACAAAACAAGAACAACCAAATAAAAAAAAAAAGAGCAACTCAATCAACGGCTGGCGTTTCAGAAGGGAGAAAAGAATAGAAGAAAGTCATAAGAAGTTTATATGTACCCTTTTAAAATCATTGTCTACAAATATTTGACAATTTTACAGTATATTTTTATGGACAGTTAATACATGGAACAGTATGAAATTTATAACTAGAGACGCCAAAAGTATAAATCACTTAAAAATGCAACCAATAGGGGTAAACTACATATATTAAGATAGGAATTTGATAAATAAGTTTTTAATTGATATATTTTTGATTGTTTATGATGTAAATGATGATTATAAACTATGATTATATCAGGCAATTTTGAACCTGGAACTTTCTTTATTTTCACAGAGTATTGAAAGGTTTTTGACCTAAGTAACCCTTATTATGATATGTTATGTTAATCATATGTTGTTTATTTATTTATAAAAAATGTTTGGAGTTTGAACAATGACTGCCGTTATCATGTTTGTCAGGAATTGTATGATCTCATGCCTTATGTACAAGTTTGGAGGATCGGTACCAACAATGTTTGTTTTCCTTTGATGTTTTCATGTAAAATTTCATTAAAACAATTAAATGAGTACCTTGATAAGTAAAGTGAAAAAGATATACGCACTGTCAAACATAGAAATGTGGATTGGGTTTTAATAAAATCAACGAGTTTCATTATAAAACCCCCCACCAAAATCAGAACCCCATCCCTTTGCCCTCTTTCTTCATTTAAATTAACATCCCCTCCCCCCCCATCATTAAGGTGCATTGGACATGCAGTTTATCATTATTTTTATGTAGCCAAACTTATAATAACAATGATTTTAAAAAGATAGATTACTCACTTAATTATTGTTGATCTAAATAAAATAAAACTTTATCCATAATCAGAATATCGCACATTAGGTAGAATAGTTTTAACAGAAATCCAAATCTACAAAAATAGCCGTCTTTCTCGATCCAAATCACCCCCCCCCCCCCTTACCATATTTAAAATGTTTAGGACATGTAGTTTATCATTATTTTCATAATCAAACTTAAAATGATAACAAAAATATAAAAAAAGAAGAAAAAAAGATGAATTACTCACATACAATTAATGTTGATCTACATTAAATCAAATTTTATCCGTAATAAGAAAAACGCAAAATATAAGATAGTTTAAGTTAAAGAATCCGAATCTGAATCGACGAGAATAGAATATGTAATAAGTCACACACTGTAAGAATGAACATGAGAGAACATATTATTTCATATTAAATGCATTATTGTATCAACGAACTTAAAGGGGGAACAGACTTGTCACGGTCGGTTGATAAACATTTTTGTATGGATCCGGTCATTGTTAACTGGAGTGTCGACGGCTTTTATATTGAACAATTAGATTGCCAGAGATTGTGACACACATTTTTATAAACGGGAATAGAAAATGTAACACTTAACGGAGTTTGATGTAACTTAATAATATCATCTAAATGTAAATAAAAATGTAAAATATCCATTGATAGAGTTTATGCAATGGGCTGCAGATAGAGATATAGATAGAAATAAATAGAGAGAGAGAGAGAGAGAGAGAGAGAGAGAGAGAGAGAGAGAGAGAGAGATAGATAGATTAATAGATAGATAGATAGATAGATAGATAGATAGATAGATAGATAGATAGTATATTTTCTTTTGCCTTATGTTTTGAGTGTCCTCAGGGCCGACATATTTTGATTAATATAAGGTGGGAGATATAAGATAATTCTAAAGCTCCTTTTTAATTACTCGAGTAGTCCAGTTGATCGGCTTTTTAACCTCATTTTTGATAGGGATAGAGACAGACAGAGACAGAGATAAATAGATAGATGAATAGATAGACAGATGGTTGATTGATAAGTTAATAAATATATATTTTCTGAAACATTGAAGTGCGCAAATCATTAGATTGCTCAACCTGCTGCGAAAACATTATTATTTTAGGCAAAATAAGAGATCAAATACTATAATAGATAGATAAAAAAAAAAAACAAACAAAGAGAGAGAGAGAGAGAGAGAGAGAGAGAGAGAGAGAGAGAGAGAGAGAGAGAGACATATACAAGACCGATAAATGGATGGATAGATGTACAAATAGATGGACCGATAGATAGAGATAGAGATTTCGTTAGACAGATAGATAGACAAATATATATATATATATATATATATATATATATATATATATATATATGTGTGTGTGTGTGTGTGTGTATATATATAGATAGATAGATAGATAGATAGATAGATAGGTAGATAGATAGATAGATAGATAGATAGATAGATAGATAGATAGATAGATAGATAGATAGATAGATAGATAGATAGATAGATAGATAGATAGATAGATAGATAGATAGATAGAGATATATTTTTAAAAATTTTTTAAATAATATATCATACATACTATAAAATGTCCAAGTCTTCTTGAAATGTGAAACCCGTGATTTAGTTCAATAAGCATTTGCTGTTCGAGCCTATCAACGTCATCACTATCTGGTTCTCTGAAATTCCCATAGGCGTGCTCTCCATTGGTAGTCAGCATCTCTGTTGTACAAGGGGAGTGCCATACAGGTCTCCTATTATGACGAAACGTTGTCGCCGAAGTGTTTATGCAGTAAAGAGCTGCCATGAAGACCACACCTATTCACAAAAGTTAGAAATGTACAGTTTATTATACTTAAAAAATAAAATAGAGAAAAAAATATTTTATCTTCTCTCGTCATTTACGGGTTCGATAACTTTCATAGAATTTTTTTAAAAATAATTTTTATCTTCATTTTTGTATATTTAAGATTAATCAAAATATTATTAAATAACAGTTTTCAAGTGACACTTGTTTAAAATCAAAAAATTAAAACTTGATGCAATCCTTATAAAATTTTGTTTCAAATATGTTTATAATGAAGCTAGCATAAGTTCAAAACCTAACATTACCGATTTGAGATTTGATGCCCATTGCCAACTGGTTAATACAACGATGGTCTTTGCAAGAGTCGTTCTTATCGAAATCTTGTAGTGCAAATGAGTATTTTGTTCGACATTTATAAGCCCTAACCAAACGAAAATTTCTCTTGGGAATTCCTTTTTTTAGTCTGTAGGCTCTGGGCATTCCAGCACCAGAAGAAGGGGGTTTCCATCTCGTAGGTGTGGGTAGATTGAAGAAAATCCGAATCTTTCACAGAAGTATCGGATTTTAAAAATAGATCAAACGTCAAGGAACGGGGACTAATAATGTGTAACAATGACATGGCTGGACGATCAAAAACCGCCAATAGTTCCGGTTCCCAAATTTAAGAAGGAAGAATAGAAAGCCCGTCTTGATTTCAAGTTTATATAGAAAACTATTTTTATGAATGAATGGTTTTTCTATTCTGCAATCCTCGTCTTTTTTACTGACAAAAACTCCATACGTTTGTGACTGCACTGCCTAGGAATGATATTTGATCTCGGTTTTCTTTTAAAAATGCATTTTGTTTCATTCTAAAATTTCAGAGAAAAGTTTTGGATTGAAAATGAGGGATTCACTTAGAAATCACGGAGAGTAATTGTTGACGACTGGTGACAAGAATAATTGACAGCCTTTTTGTTTCTTACTATACGGATTGGAAATGTTCGTTGAAATATGTGGCTTTTAAAATCATAGGGTCAAGGAGATGGAGTGTATTCCAATGTCTGTAAGGTTATAATTCATTGCAGATATAAGGCAAAGTTGAGAGGACCCTCTCCCCCACCCCCCCCCTCACCCCCAGAAATTGTCGTTGATCACCAACATTTTCAAATGGTCTCTGGGTAGGCAGTTGAAGTTGTTTATGTCATGCAGTCCAAACGGAATACTATACTGCAGAATAGTTGAGGCATCCTCGAGTGTAGTGGCCAACATGATCCCGATGAAACCGACAAGGGAGATAAGTGATATTACCCAGCTATTAGGCTGACCTAACGCAACGTATTATCCATCAGATCAAACAGAGCCACCCCAAATTATGTCTGGGTGGGCAGAGGGGGTCAGAAAAAGAATCAATCCAACGGTAATCGAAAAAGGGCCCTTTGTTTGAGTTGTCCACTAACAGTTGTGCCATCGAAACCCCCCTCCCTCCCCTACCTCAGCATAAAATGTGTACATTAAAATGAGGTATTGCTTAGTGAAGCTGATTTAAGAAATGGTCTATCAGTTTCTAAAGAAAGAGCCCATATAAACCGTTTTCTTTTTCTTAGTTGTCGCTTCCAATATCTGCATTTATGTCACCAAGAATCAGGAGAATATCATGTTTTGGAGTCCTTTCCACAATAGTGTTTAGTCTTTCATAAAAGTAATCTTTCTCCTTTTCAACCTTTTCTTCTTGAGGAGGGTACAACAATCAATGACTGTAATGTTGTGTACTTTTAATCAAATCTGGCCCTCAACATTGGTTCCCATTCAGTGTCCTTTTCGCAAATTCTGACAAAATCAGGACCACTCCATTTAATTAAGTGTTAGCCATTCTTCCTTCCTGAGTACAGAATTTTGTGGCCAGTCACAAGATCTCTTTGCCCCTCATCAGTCCACCATGATTCACAGATAGAAAGGATATCTAATTTATATCTGTCCATCTCTTTCATGTTCTGATCTTTGCAAGCTTTCCTGTCTGATACAAAGTTCGAACGTTTCAAGCCCCCACCAAAATAGTTTGTTTGGGTGGAGAAGGCCTGACGTCGTCTGGGTGATGGCTTCCATTTGGCTTTCACCCCCATCCGCCATCAATACAGATCCCTGGACCCCCTTTCCAGCTTGTTCTTGCTGAGCTGTAGATCTCGGATTCTGTCTGCCAGACATCACTTCACCAGTTGCATGAGTTTTTGATCTACTGTTGGTTTCTGTAATAATTATTTTTTTTGACAGAGTGGGTTTGTGAGCCCAAAGTCCAACCCCAAACCTGGAGGGCCAGGATTTATTCCGGAGGTTCACTCCCTAAAAGGCAGTCGTTCAAGGCTGTTGAGTCCAATCCTCCCATGGTTTGTTGTCGAAGTGTCCTTTTTTAGATGAGTTGCCTTCAACGGCTGACGGCCTCCTCTGCTAGTTGCACCCAGATTAGTCCGGCCTCTACCCTTTGGCCTGCTCAGCATTGTTGAACCTGACAGGAGCCTGAGCTCCAGCTGGTACAGCCCTCCGGATAAAAAAGGCAGCCGCAATACGCAAGCCGCCACACAACGACAAGGAATTGGGCACGTGGCAGATAATACGGTTTTATTGGATCTTAAATCTTAATAATTTCGGGAAAAACAATGCTCAAATTAATTTAGAGAATTTGCTTTGGCTTCATTGAGCAAATGTGAAAGGATTGACGCAGAAACGCGTTTTTCATTACATTGATACAAATGAGAGTTACTTGCACGAGAATTGTTGAAGAGCCACGTCTATGGAAAAAAAAGTGGTACAGACCCATCGTTGTTCCATTCACCCATTGACAGGAATATGACAGTTATTTTGACACATAAAACAGGAAACACTACCGACTCCAAAGACCTCTTAGAAGAAATGATATCATTCTTCTTGGCGAATTCTTCGTCTATTTTGATAAAATATAAATAATTTATTTATCTCCTAGGGGATTTTTGTCTTAAGGGTCGTTTCCAAGGGTAGAATGTAATAACCCCAGCGTCAGCCGCAGTGCAGTGCTGCAAAGTGAACTAAGGCGAGTTGACTTGCTTAAGGCCACGCAACGCGGTGGATAGTCCGTAATATCGGTACCTTTCGAGTACAACGCAAAAATCATACAGCTGAGCCACAATGCTCCTTAATACATTCGAATTTTAATTAACGGGGGAGGAATTAAATCATCTTGATCAATAATGGAAGAGTTACATATGCTTTGTGTCTGCTTAGGCATTACAAATAATTAAACTTCATCACTTAAAACGATGTATGACACTATCATTGTTGAAAAAGAGTTTATAGAGTTTATAGGATTGAAGGAGGAGGGAAATAATTGGAAATGACGACACTTTTGCTATTAAGACATTTTAAAGGATGTCATTAAGAATGTAATTAATGCTCACCGACCAACAACTATGCTCACCGACCGACAACTTGCTCTGAGCGCAATAGGGAGCAAAATTGTGATGTCAAAATGGTTCCAATCTCATTGGAAGTCTAAAACACTCTTCCGGAGGACTGAATATGTACCTTGTGTAAATAATCTTCTGCTTTCAGAGTGATGGCATCTAATTTTCTAGTCTACATATATGTGCTGGTCGTCAATAATGATCATCTATCCTCGTTCTTTTACGTTTATAACATTTTGGCCAGAAAACTCGTCATTCAAACATCGATCTATTAAATCGACCCTCATTTTCTCATGATAATTATATAATAATAATATAATAATAATAATAATAATAATAATAATAATAATAATAATAATAATAATAATAATAATAATAATAATAATAGATAATGAATAATAATATAATAATAATAATAATAATAATAATAATAATAATAATAATAATGATAATAATAATAATAATAATAAGGCGTTAAAAGTGGATTCTGAACATATTGATCTTAAATGAGGTGGCAAGGTATTTCAGACGTCTGGGGCAGCTATATTAATAATAAGTGTTCTAAACGAACTTTTTAAAGATCGTTTCTTAGGAATTTCAAAGCTTAATTTCCCACTTGATCTCAAATACATCGATGGGACATATCTAGAATTCAACAATTTTTTTTCTCTATAAATATAACTTGATGCTCATTTGAACACCTGGACACAGGCAATATAAAGGCAGACCACCCATGTCAATTCACACTGTCCTGAATAGAGACCTGTGTTTGTGTTTGGATGAGACTGTTAGGTGATTTCAAACAAAGCATATTGATAGCTTCTCTGGGAATCCATCTGTTCCCTATTTGAACAAGTCGCCTTTGTTTTGCATATTCTCGGGTGCTTTAATTGTAATTATAGAGTTTTAAAAACTGTCCTATCTTCTTCCTTTTTGCTTTGAAATGAAACGACCTAAAAGTATTACAATCGCCATAGAGTTTCTGATCATTTTAAATACTAGACTGAGACGATGGGTCACATTTCTGAGTTCACGTGAGCGGCCGTGGGTAGGAAAGAAAGATGAAAGGTGAGAGGTCACATATTGTCTTTTCCCTTGAAGGGAACAACATGCAACCATAATCAAGAGACCATCCAAGACGAAATAAAAATAGGGGAAGTGGAAAGAAAAATTGTTTTCAAACATTTCAAACTAATAATTCCTCTTCACTCAGTGTATTTTGTCTAAGGTTAACACCGATGTCAAAATAATCGGTATTCGACATCATAGCCGATCCTTGAAAAAAAAAATATAGTAAAACGTGTGTCCCGTATAAGGAAAATCCCCTTTTGGCCGATGTATCATCAGAGTTAATAATAGCCCGAAATATCTGTGTAGGAGGATCATATTGGTATTAGTCACTTACAAGACAGGGTTATCTATCATGTGTGTATGTGTGTGTGTGTGTGTGGGTGTGATGGTGCAACGATCAGAACAACCAACTCATTTTCACTGTCATATATTATATTATTTGAAAATATCAAATTGAGAAATTAAGGAGCAGGCACTGGTGTAAGAAAAAGATTTGAAAAAGTGTGTATGAAACAGTGCCAGACAAAGCAAGAAAGGAAAATACAATTTTAAAAAAAGCGTCCAAAAAACCAGTCTTCCTTGACTGTGGATGTCAAGGTAGACTGATTTCTTGGGCTGGTTTTTGCTTGTGTTTTTTTTTCCAGCTTTGTCTGGCAGTGTTTTATACACACGTTTTCAGATCCTTATTTGATTTATTTGAAGAAATAATGTAAATAATGGTGCTGATCGAAGCTCAAAGAAATAAATAACAATTTGAAACTGAATGTAAGCTTCAATTTAATATATACGAAAACAGATAAAATGGACGTTTCATGATTCCCCTTTATCAACAAAACAGGATGAATGAAACACTACAGACGAATGAGATAATGTGGTAGTGGCATTGTTAAGATGAATCAATAACGCCACTGCCACGTTATCTCATTCGTCTGTGATGTTTCATTCATCCTGTTTTGTTGATAAAGGGGAAACCCGAAACGTCCATTTTATCTGTTTTCGTATATTAAATAGAAGCTTACATTCAATTACACATTGTTATTTATTTATTTGAAAAATGACGTCCTTTTTGTAAACGAATCCATTAAAAATTAGATTGTTTGATTGATGTAAACAGTAAACTAGATGATGATTAAATCTTTGCACGTTGTTTTTAAAGAATGTAAGCGCATTTAAAAAATATTTTAGCCAGATATTTTGGACTGATACTTTTAAGTTAAAGGGGACACGCGGTAGCAATTTTTATCAATTTTGGCACCAAAGAACAACATTTAGTAATTTATATGTTTACCCTAGATAGACGGTCAACTTCAAACATCAAACTTTCAATTTATACGAGTAAAAACGTGAAATTAATGTTTAACATTACTTAATTTTACGACTTATCCAAAGATGGGTTCATTTCAAGCCCATCAAAAAAATAATTTAAAAAATCCAATATCAAAGTTCATCCCTTAGCAACAAAAGATCTATGAAATCAGCAGTTTCATTGAAAAGCTTAGACTAAGCCTTAAAATATGATTCAAAACATCCAAATATTATGTTCACCCAGTATTTGAAAATTACCACATCTGATAGTTACCACGACGGCAGGATTGAATTTCCTATTTCAGCTTTAACTGCTTTTTTTTCCTCAAATTGTTACATTTTGACATAGTGTTGAACATAGAGCTCTGACATTTCAAGAGACTCTAGACAAAGCATTTGTCTAAAACATACACATAATTTATTTAGCTAATGAAAACTTTATTTGTTTTAAATTTTTGTAGTACCTAAAATTTGACCTTTTTAATGCTTTTTTTTTCCACATTTCTGAAGTTAAATAAATGTTAGCAAACTAAAAAGCCTAGCATCTCAAAATCTTGTGTAATTTTTTAATGACAATATATTGATCTATCAAAATACTTATTTTCAATGCTATTATATAGTCGATTAGTTTTTCCTCCATACAACAAATCGTATTGAGGCAAGACCGAGACTGATTTTATGAAGGGCATTTAGGTTTTAGTAGTAGACTTTGATAATTCCATAATTTTTTCAAAATGATTTGGACTCCTTTTTGTATGCGATGCCAGGGACCAATTTAAGAGTAGGGGGGGGGGGGGGATCTTCATCACCCTTTCACTCATTGACCATGCTCAATATAATTAATCTGTCTTTGTTACTAGATTTGACATTTAAAACTGTTTAGCCGCTCAGTCACGATGAAAAACGTCAAATTTATAATTTTGATGGAGTCATCCTTCATAGAGCTGGGGAAGACAACCTTTGTCCGTCAACAACTAGACATTTAACTCTCTCCTTACCAGCCATTTTCCGGATTGTCCCCAAAACTTCACATCCAACCTATATATAAATAGATGTTTTTCACTCAAACACAAAAGTTATTAGTTCTTGCTATACATATTTTTCTGCTAAACGAGCTCTTAAACACTGTAACTATAGCAAACATTTTTGTTCAAATATTTTGATTTACAAAATAAATCAGAATGAGAAAGAATGTTGGCTGAAATCGTAACGAATGTGGCGATTTCCTATGGGTGGTAAGGAGGGGGTTAAACATGAAGACAAAATAATGGGAAGAGAAGAAGAAAAGGAATAATAAAATAATAATAATAATAATAATAAAAATAATAAAATAATAATAAAAAATAATAATAATAATAATAAATAAATAATAATAATAATATAATAATAAAAAAAAATAATAATAATAAAAATAATAATAATAAGAATAATAATAAAAAATAATAAAATAAAAAAAAATAAAATAATAAAATAATAATAATAATAATAATAATAATAAAAATAATAAATAAGAGAAGAAGAGAAGAAGAAGAAGAAGAAGAAGAAGAGAAGAAGAAAGAAGAAGAAGAAGAAGAAGAAGAAGAAGAAGAAGAGAAGAAGAAGAAGAAGAAGAAGAAGAAGAAGAAGAAGAAGAAAGAAGAAGAAGAAGAAGAAGAAGAAGAAGGAAGAGAAGAGAGAGGAGAGAGAGAGGAGAGGAGAGGAGGAGAAGAGAAGAAGAGAAGAAGGAAGAAGAAGAAGAAGAAGGAAGAAGAAGAAGAAGAAGAAGAAGAAGAAGAAAGAAGAAGAAGAAGAAGAAGAAGAAGAAGAAGAGAAGGAAGAAGAAGGAAGGAAGGAAGAAAGAAGAAGAAGAAGAAGAAGAAGAAGAAGAGAAGAAGAAGAAGAAGAAGAAGAAGAAGAGAAGAAGAAGAGAAGGAAGAGAGAAGAGAAGGAGAAGAAGAAGAAGAAGAAGAAGAAAGAAGAAGAAGAAGAAGAAGAAGAAGAAGAAGAAGAAAGAAGAAGAAGAAGAAGAAGAAGAAGAAGAAGAAGAAGAGAGAGAGAAGGAAGAAGGGAGAGGAAGGAAGGAGGAGAGAGAGGAGGAGGAGGAGGAGGAGGAGGAGAGAGGAGGATAATAATAATAGAATAAAAAATAAAATAAAAAAAATAATAATAAATAAGAAAATAAGAAGAAGAAGAAGAAGAAGAAGAAGAAGAAGAAGAAGAAGAAGAAGAAGAAGAAGAAGAAGAAGAAGAAGGAAGAAGAAGGAAGAAGGAAGATGAAGGAAGGGAGGAATGTAGGAAGGAAGAAATGTAGGAAGGAAGGAAGGACGGAAGAGGAAGAAGAAGAAGAAGAAGAAGAAGAAGAAGAAGAAGAAGAAGAAGAAGAAGAAGAAGAAGAAGAAGAAGAAGAAGAAGAAATGTCGCAATAGTTGACCACGAGCAATGACATCAGATTTCAGTTTTAGACTTTACGCTTTGTTACTCTCTGACTTTTACTTTTAAATAGCTATCTGATCCACACAACTATCTTAACGTCCCTTTATTTTCAATGTTATTAGTTGTTAGATTGCTTTATCATTGCTATTGTGTTTTTGATTATAAAACGCTATTTAATGTCAGAATGTGGACTTTTGAAATTACCATATTAAACGCTGACTTCAAAGCAACATAATGCATATTATTGTCAATATTTTGATTGGTCAAAGCAACCATTGTCTTATGGTGTCAATTGTAAATGATAAGATCTGGCACACTGAGATAGAAAATCTTCTTCCCACTGGGAAATCCCAGACGCAATTCATAACGGAATCGTTAGGCTTATTGATTTACTAGAATCACCAATCATTTACAGTAATTATAATTACATCAATAGATACCGATAGATTCGACATGTGGCTATTTCCGGGAATGACAGCCCAAATTGTTTTGGGTTCATTTTTGTAAAGGAAGTATTCTGAAACCAACGCAAGACATCCTCCATTACAACGTTGAACCAAACCCATAATTGCATTCGGCTCTTAGACCTGCTCAAATTTTCATGCAAAATAAAGGAAACAAAGGGCGTTAATCTAACAGGTTTGATGTCACTATTATAGAAAGAACGAAATTGACGTCACTCATCTCTTTGTTATTGTTCTTAGCCAGTCATTTTTATGAGCAGTTCTCACTAAATTGTATTTATCAGACTATAAACGTTTAAAGTTACACAGTGTTGTGTGTTGGTACGTTATAACCGGGTGGCAGATGTTGTGAGAGTTTTAGCGAAACGCATAGCATCAATTGAAATTTGGTATCGGGAATTACCACAAAGCACAAAAGATATGCTTCTGTATATTGACAAAACAGTTCTAAAACTTTGGCCAGAAAACTTATATTTTATATTTCGCTAAATTAAGATGACCTCTGCATACACCTGAGGGTTGGTTGACATCTCAATTTTAAGTAAATTTGACTTAATCTACTATCTTTCTTTGAGCTTTTGTGTGAATATGTGTATGTATGTACGAGTGTGTGTGTGTGTGTGTGTGAGTGTGTGTGTGTGTGTGTCATTCTTGCTGATCCGTAAGGCGTGAATTGACATAAATCTATCTTTACGTCTCATTAACCATTTCGGTCTTGCCCTGAATTTTCTGTTTATGTGTCTCGAAATTAATTCATTCTTCTATTCTCCGATTTGGTTAATGGTTGTGATTATTTTTGAAGGTATTTTTCTTACCCCCGAAAGGTCTGTTAATCTCTATTATTAGCGAGATAATAATTAGTTATTGGAACTTAAAGTCTTTGGTATTTATGACGAAGATATTTCATCATTTTTATCTGCATTCGAAGCACGATAATGCTTTAAAATAATAAACACGTTTTAAACATTTTGGCCAGAATTTTTTTTTATTTCATTTGTTAATAGATTATTATAAACCCAAACTTGTCAAATTTATTTAAAATTGAGATGTCAGATAACCCTCTGGTGTATATGCCTCTTTTGCGTGTCAGAGGTCATCTTAATTTATCGATGTATAGAAAACATAAGTTTTCTCGCCAAAGTTTTTAGAACTGTTTTGTCAATATACAGAAGCATATCACTTGCGCTTTGTGGTAATTCCCGATACCAAATTTCAAACGATGCTATGCGTTTAGTTAAAAATCTCAAAACATCTGCCAGCCGATTATAACGTACCAAAACACTTTACACGTTTATAGTCTGATAAATACAATTTAGTGAGAACTGCTCATAAAAATTGCTGGCTAAGTATAATAACAAAGAGATGAGTGGCGTCAATTTCGTTCCTTCTATAGTAGCATCAAACCTGTTAAGAATAATGCCCTTTGTTTTCTTTATTCTGCATGAAAATTTGAGCAGGTCTAAAAGCCGAATGCAATTATGGGTTTGGTTCAACGTTGTAATGGAGGATGTCTTGCGTTGGTTTCAGAATACTTCCTTTACAAAAATAAACCCAAAACAATGTGGGCTGTCATTCCCGGAAATAGCCAAATGTCGAATTTATCGCTCTCTATTGATGTAATTATAATTATTGTAATTTATACTGTAAATGATTGGTGATTCTAGAATATCACTAAGCCTAACGATTCCGCTATGAATTGCGTCTGGGATATCACTTTCACTTCATGATGAGAGCGGATGCTCGAAACCTAACAATTAGTCTTAAGCGAAGCAAAGCTTTCTAAACTGCCATCTGGTTCTGAATGACGCAAAACGTCTAAAACGCATAACATCATAAGACTATTTGATTTTTGATTTGTTACACAGTCATTTGTAGAACTTTGGTTGTAAAGTACCTTTTTAATTTGATAATAACACGATGGAAGGGTGTCCAGCAAGAGGTAGCTTGCCAGACGGGTGAGTATCCGGTAAGCGGTGGCAACCAGACGAATTCTCGACATATGGCTCAACCCTCTATTCGGGCGTATGGTTTGATCACCAAAAGCGCATTGAGGCCTCGGCTAAACTCTCTATATAAAACGTCTACCATTACAATTAGCATTTAAAAAGACCCAGCTATTCATTCATTGTTGGGGGAACAGGTCTCTCATATTATGATCCTCGTACCTACTTTCATAGATATATTCTTAGAGCTGATTACATTATTTTTCTGGTCACAAGATGAGTTTAAAACTCTTTTTATTAACAATTATTTATCATTTAAGTACGGTCAAAGTAAAAAGAACAATTAAAAAAAAACATAACCCCCCCCCCAAAAAAAAAAACCCCAACAAAAACAAAAACAAAACAAAACAAAACAAAAAACCCCTAACAAACAAACAAGCAAACAAATAAAAACAAAACATAACTAATAAAAGAAAGAACAAAAAGTACACACACCCCAAAACGTTCAACATAGTCCATTATCTTACGAAATGACTATCTTTTGACGTACTAAAATTTTACGGATGAAGATCCGAAAAAGTTTGTATGAAACAGTGCCAGACAAATAAAAAAACCGAAAAATGCAAGAAAAACATCACCTCCCCAAAAATCATCCGTCCTGTACTGGAGAATAATAATTCCTCCCCTGTCGAGGAAGACTGATTTTTGGGATGGTCTTTCTTTCTGTTTCTTTTTCTTTCTTGATTTGTCTGGCACTGTTTCATACACACTTTTTCAGATCTTTATCTTACACCAATATCTGCTTTCTAATTTGTCACTTAAATTTTAAAATAATATGCTGGTGCTTTTGCTAAAATTTTGATATTGTGTTCGTGATTTATAAATGTTTTTAGATATTTTTTAACGGTTTGTATCACATTCCGGATAACTTATTATGACAATGAATAACGTTTTATTATGTCCATGATAAGGGGGATATTTAGTCATAAAAAGCCGCTAGCCTATTCAAAAACTTGATTCAATAATTTTGATTTCCAACAATACGTTCAGCCATACGCAAAAAAAAAGGAAGTACGTTATTACGCGGATATGAATGACAAAAGACCACAAAAGATCACAAAAGAAAGGTTTGAATTGATGCCCATGTGGGTTGACAAAATTCCAGATAAAACATTATAGACTATTATTATAATGAAAAAAAATGTGACCAGCTGCTATTGTCAACTTATTGTTCGCATTCCAGGATACTGTGTCGTGGAATTACTGAAAAGATAGGCCGAAATGTATTCCGAGGAATAAGAAAGAGGAAGTTATTCTTCCGCCATAAGAATCATAAGGTTTTTTAAAACTTGAATATTTATATAGCGTAACATCCACTAAAGTGCTCACAGCGCTTTGGAATGGGTCCCTAGACAAAAGCAATTCTAAAACATGTAGGACGAGAGAGATGACGCATTGTTTTCGACAAAGACAACGCTTTTAACGGCAAGGTACGTATTTAAAACCTGAGTACGGTGAGAGATTGTGAGTAAAGAGCCTTTTATAAGGACTCAACTATGCCCTACTCAGAGCGCGACTCGAACCCTGGACCTTCCGGTCTGAAGGCAAGTGTCGTGCTACAAGACAACATAGCCGTACAAGTGGGATCCTGTTGCTCAATCAGATAAGTATCCGTCTCAAAAGAGTATTAGGTTCGGGTCCGTAACTCTTATTTATATCTGGCCCCTCGTTATTTCCCCCGCAGAGATTGGGTAGCTGGGTCTTATGTCATAGCTGGTGGAAAGTGCTCTGCTTAGATCATGGTTGTATACGGAATTAAGGTAGTGAGCCTTTCACGTTAGAGGACAACATTGGCCCCATGATTACAACTATTCGAATTATGGTTAAATTATAGTACTTTATACAACATCTCACAAAAATTCTTTTGAAGATAATTTTACTAAGAATAAGAAATAAAATACGACCTGAAATTGGGGAGATGCAATTTGGTTTTGTTGAGGACAAGGGTGCCAGAAATGGAATATTCACATTATCAATGCTGATGGAAAGATGTATTGAAGTAAATAAAGATCTGTATATGTGTTTCATCGACTATTCAAAAGCCTTTGATAAAGTACAACACGAAAAACTATTCAAAATTCTATCATCCTTGGACATTGATGGTAAAGATTTAAGAATATTACGGAATTTGTACTGGGAAAAAGAAGCAGCAATGCGTGTTGACAACGAACTAAGCAGTTTTACACCTATTAGAAGAGGAGTTAGGCAGGGGTGTGTTTTGTCTCCAGATTTATTCAACCTCTATAGTGAAATGATATTAAGAGATATCGAACATAAGAAGGGGGTGTGTATTGGAGGAAAGAATGTAACAAATCTGAGGTATGCAGATGATACGGTTCTACTGGCAGAATCTGAACATGAACTACAAGAATTACTGGATGTTGTAGTCAGGAGTAGTGAAAATATGGGACTGGAACTGAATATATCTAAAACAGAATGTATGACGGTATCTAAAAATAATAACCCACCAGCCTGTGTAATAACAAGCAGAGGACAAACAATACAACAAGTTGAATGTTTCAAATATTTAGGCTTCAATGTAACATCCAATGGAAAATCAGATTGTGAAATAAAGAAAAGAATAGGTATGGCGAAGAATGCATTCAACCAGCTGCATACAATTATGAAAAACAGGAATATTAGCATGAAAACAAAAATCAAAGTCCTGGATTGCTATGTACTGTCTGTGCTGCTATATGGTTGTGAGAGCTGGACCATAAACAAGACCATGGTTAAAAGACTGGAGGCAGTGGAAATGTGGTTTTACAGAAGAATGATGAGGGTGTCATGGATGGAAAGGAAAAGAAATGAAGAAATTTTAGAAATGGCAAACAGAAAAAGATCACGGATAACAAAAATCATCAAACGCCAAATGGAATTTTTAGGACACATTATCCGCCACCCTGGTTTGGAAATACTCGCCTTGACTGGAAAGATGAATGGAAAAAGAATAAGAGGAAGACAAAGAATAACGTATTTGAAAGGGATAAGAACTTGGACAGATGAAGCTGAGAAAGGTGGCGCTGCTTTAATAGAATTGGCAAGAGATAGATCAGCTTGGCGGAAGATGACCTCCGACGTCTGCTTCAGATATGGAACTACATGAGACAGTATACAACACAGTTCTTTATAATAAATGATATTGTTTTTTTTTTCTTCACAAAAAAGTTCCCCCTCTTGGAAATTTTACGACATAGGTGTAGCCAAATATAAAGGAATGGCCCATTTTAATTATTACCTCATTTTGTCTTTTTTTTCTGAAAAATACTCGATATAGACAAGACATCCTTTTAATTTTAAAAATGAATACTTTTAGAATGAATAGATACCATGTTGTAGGTATATCAAGCAACAATAAAATACTCACAATATATATATAATCTCTCTCTCTCTCTCTCTCTCTCTCTCTCTCTCTCTCTCTCTCTCTCTTTCTGTGTATGTGTGTAAGTGTGTGTGTGTTGTACTACTACCTACTACTACTACTACTGCTACTACTACTACTACTACTACTACTACTACTACTACTACTACTACTACTACTACTACTACTACTACTACTACTACTACTACCACTACTACTAATATTTATTATTATTATTATTATTATTAATAATAATAATAATAATAATAATAATAATAATAATAATAATAATAATAATAATAATAATAATAATAATAATAATAATAATAATATGTAATTTACTTATATAGCGCCCGTTTTTTTATTGTTTTTTTTTTTTTTTTTTAAGGGTTTTACGGCGCTTGCAACACATTTAGGTCATATCAGCGCCAGTAAAAAGGAAAAAAAATTGGGTAGCAAAAACATTCTAGATGTACAATTAAAATGGCTTAAAGAAAAAGTAAGGCAAATGGGAAATGGTTCAAATGGGGAACAGATGTAGATTCCAAGAGCACGCTATCAGTGTACTTTGTTTTAGGTTACCTAAAAGTCTCATCCAGACATCAGAACAAGTTCCCACTAAGATGAATACACTCAAATGTTTACAAATCATATGTTAAAATTAAAAAAAAATAATAATACATAACAGAGAGATGATTTACAAGGAAAAAATAATATCATCTCCCAAACTAACCATTCATTTGACTGTTTTCTTCTCAGCTAGGGTATCCGGCCAGGGCCAGGATAAAACAAAGTAATCTCATCCCAAGACAAAGATAGAAAGCAAGTTGTAAAACAGATGTAAGGGTAAAGAAGACACAGTAAGTGCCTCCCTGCCCACTACGGGAGGTCAGAAACCCCACCCAGGGCTACAGTGCCTGCCCCATACAATATAGCTCTAGGCGCACAATATACATGGCATGCAATACCTATCATAACATTAACACAAAATTACTCTATCATATTATCAGCAAAATTTAGAAGATGAGAATACGGAATTATTTTTAAATATGTAAATTATGGTAATAAGAATATGTTCTATGATGTGACACTATAAAGATAATGTCATATAATGTTATAGACATTAACGTCACACAGAGTGTAATACATGCCGCTATTTGTTAATTATGATATCTACATATATAAAATGAGGGATATGTTTACAAAGTTCGATATAAATATTAGAACTTCTTCGCGAAGTCCCAGGTTTGAGAGTTTTTGCAATGCTGAGGGTCACTTAAAATGATCGATATTTGAAGGAGAAGTTTTCTGGCCAAATTTTTTAATTCGTGTTTTTCCAGAGTGCGGCAGTTAACTGGTCAATGGCAAAACGTCAACCCTTGGACCAAAACGACAGTTCGAAATTCATAATGTTAGTTATTTTTCCTCCCAACGATATTGAGAGGTAACGACATTCAACTGGAGCTTAAAACTAAAACAGTGTAGTTGGCAACTCATCATAAAACACTGCAAGTAAGTTCATTCATAAATAAATTAAAAAATAAATAAAATAAATAAAATTCCCGTTATTCATCCCACAGGGGGTATTTTTCTCTATGGTTTATTCCAAGGGATGACTGGAATAATACAGGCGTCAGCCGCAGTCCAGCGTCGCAAATTGAGCTATGGCGAGGTGACTTGCTCAAGGCCACACAGCGCAGCAGCGAGTGATCGACTTTGTACCTTTCGAGTACGAAGCAAAGACCGTACCGCTGAGCCACGTTTCCCTCTCACAATTTTTCATTGAATGGAGTTTTCATTCCCGTATAATGAAAATGATGCTTCTTGATGCTCGAAGAATGACATAAACCCTCTCCTTACCAACCACAGGAAAAACGTCACATTCGTTACGATTAATACGATCCAACCAGCACTTTTATCATTCAGATTTCTTTTGCAAGTCACACAATTTAAAGAAAAATGTTTTATTATCGCTATAAAAACGTGACACTGTGTTGTAGAGTTCATATTATGCATAGAATGTATTTGTTGCTTTTCTGTTTGAGTAAGAAAAAACTATTTTCGTCTTGGGGAAAATTCTGAAAATGGCTGGTAAGGAAAGGGTTGAAAACAAAATTGAACTTCAGCATTTAGCAATATACATTAAACGTTGCTCAAACCTCGTCACAAGGGGTCCCAAGCCAACAGCAACATTTAACATGTAGGACGAGATCTGACACCAGCGAGTTGATAATACAATTTTTTCGGACAGAGACAAGCGGCCAGGGACTCATTTCACACCCAAGTACGGTGGGAGAATAATATGTAAGTCAAGAGCCTTTTCCAAGGACTCAACTATGCGCCGAACAGAGCGGGACTAGAACCATGGACCTTCCGATCCGAAGGCAAGTGTTATACTACACGACCACATTGCCACACAATAGTCAAATAGAACGGAAGCTTCAGATTAATAGGATTCAATAGTCTGATGTCATGTCCGCCCAGCAACGAGCAGCTTGGTTCTAAACAAAGAAAATCGGTACTTTTTATTCTTCTTGCTGGCTAGACCTTTTTCATTTGTCATGTAATCAGAATGTATAAAAGTCAAAACATGATCAGATTTATAATGTTTTTCTCCTCTGGATACACTTTTATGCTCGTCGGAGAAGTATTTCATAAGGGCGTCTGCCATTGTTCCGATAGTTTAAAACCAGTTACTTAGTTACTATGCGTCATTACGAGGGAAGTAAAGTTATGACTGTTGAAACCTTTTAACAGAGACAGATGATGTGGGCGATTAAAGGTTCCCAGTTGTCAAAAAATCGTGATAAATAAAAAATACTAAAGATGATAATCTTTCGTGTTTTGTAGACAAAGGGGAAAACCCGAAACACCCACATCATCTGTCTTCGTTCCATAAATTGAAGACCGTTCCTTTTGACAATTGACATTTATGTCGTTCGGGTAGGATTGTACTTCCTCATTAGTGTTTTGTGACCTATTGTGTCAACATAGTATTTTATCTGAACAGACTAGACAACGAAATTTAAGTTTAAATTCAAAATTATAAGTTTCCGGAATCAAGTTTTATAAATTTAAGAAATTAAACCTACGTGTACTTCTATGAAGGTCTGATAACCCAACATATTGTAATGAAATGCTCTCAAACCACCACAATATATATATATATATATATATATATATATATATATATATATATATATATATATATATATATATATATATACATATATATATATATTAAATATAATTAAGATCAACTTCTATAATATTGTTTCGAGCAATCGCTCTAATATGGCAGTGATGGTGAAAGTGAAAGTAGATTATTGTGTTTATCATACTTTTTCGGCTTCGCGGTTATGGTGGTTCGTAATTATATTATAAAAGGTGTTTGTTTCTATGTCTGTATGAAAATGTTAGTTCATTTTTTTTCTGTTCAGTGTTGCCATGTTCGGTTTTGTGATAATGAAGAATTTTTCTTCCAAGCAGAGGTTGCAAATCTTAGAAGAGGGGGAGTACGACTGTTCTCTGAAGATGATTTTTCATGTAATGCTGTGTTGTTTGTTTGTTTTTTTCTTTGAGGTTCCAAATGTGTTCACTTAGTGTAGTAGAATGTCGTTTGTGTATGTTTCTGCTCCGTCGTAACCTCCCATAGTGACATCATAGTTCGTGGATTTTTTTTGTCCATGCTACTCCATTGCTTCAAACAACATTGTAGAAAATATCATAATTATACTTGAAATATTTTATAAAAAGCTTCTTTTATCAAAAACTTGAGCACTATAATTTCATGTTTTGTTTTTATAATATATATATATATATAAAATATATATATATATATATATATATATATATATATATATATATATATATATATATATATATATATATATATTGAGCTTTTAAATTTTTATTATTATTTTAAATATCGCACTAAACGTGCTCAAAGAGCTTTACAAGGGGTCCCTGGTCAACAGCAACATTTAACATGTAGGACGGGACATAACGCCTGTTAGGCGATATTACAATTTTTCGGACAAAGACAACGCTGTTAACGGCCAGGTACTCATTTTACACCTGAGTACGGTGGGAGAATGTGAGTAAAGAGCCTTTTTCAAGGACTCAACTATGCGCCGAGCGCGAGGCTCGAACCCAGGACCTTCCGATCCGAAAGTGAGTATCATACCACAAGACCGCATAGCGCACTATACATATATATAATATATATATATATATATATATATATATATATATATATATATATATATATATATATATATATATGCATATGCGATTATATACACATTTATCCATTATAATTATATCAAAAAGACCCCATAATTGCGTTCAGTTATCAGACCTGCGAATGCGTGCACGATCTCTGACAAATTATTTTGTAATTAATTTGTTTTCAATTCTTTTACCGTTGGAATCATACCGGAACTGATCCCCTAAAAAAAAAAAAAAAAAAAAAAAAGAGAGAGAGAGAGAGAGAGAGAGAGAGAGAGAGAGAGAGAGAGAGAGAGAGAGAGAGAGAGAGGGGGGGGGAGGGAGAGAGAGAGAAAGAAAGAAAGAAAGAGAGAGAGAGAGAGAGAGAGAGAGAGAGAGAGAGAGAGAGAGAGAGAGAGAGAGAGAGAGAGCCATCTGCTTGGCCATATTCATGTAAACGTCCCGTAGCTGATGTTGGTTGCACAGTTTTACATTGTCAGCAGAGCTACCTTGTTATTCTGTCATCGCAAAGTTAAACAACAAAGGACATGAGATCCAAGGAGGGCAGGTCAATCCCGAATAACAACAGCCTATGATGATGATCGAATCGTTGCCCGACACAACTAGCCTCTTTCAAACTCCTCTGACATAGCTGCGGAAAACATTTCAAGATGGATAGTGCTACGAAGACTTGCCAACTGCTGGACACAAAGCTAGAAGCCAACCTCAACTGAGAATAAGAGGTTGGTGACATTTAGATGGGTATTCGATTACGAGCCTTAGAATACCTGACGACCGGGGTAATTTTTTTTCTTCATCAATGAATTAGTTTTCCTTGTGGATATTCGAGATAGAAGGCATTATTACCCTCTGGTGTACGAGAAAGAATTTCAGGGCCAAAACATAACTGCAATGGCTACGATTAGTTTTCATGAAATCATCGTTCCATTTTTATTTTTGGAAAACGAGGGAAATTCTGTAAACATTGCTAGCAAACGTTATTTGAAAATTCTCAAGGAACTGCTAAGATAATGATTGGGTATTAAAGAACGAGGAAACCAAGGGTTCCAGAAATAAATAGCGGCTTCTCATTGCTCGAAATCAATAATAATGTTGTTAGAACATTACTAGATTAAGAGCCATGAAAACTATCCCTGGAGCCCCCACAGCCAATACTTTAAGCTCGTCAGATTTCCATCTGTGGATCCTCTGAAGGAACTTATGTGTGGGATCACATTTAAGGCCATCAATGACCCGCAAAAACACATTTCATTCTCTATTAAGATTGATAAATACAGATCTTTGTTTTCTAGTATGCAAAAATGGTTATATATTTTCTTAATTCGTTTATTTTGATTTTATTTACAAGGGAAAACGCGTTTTGCGTGGAAATGAAACAAAATTAAAGATCGTCGTATCAACAATAGTCATTAAGCAACGATTTATAAACTGTAGCGAGTCTAAAGTTTATTAACAGGCCGAAGGAAAATAATCAACACAAAACTTATAACCACTCTCAATATTTAATGTTACATTTTAAAATATTACACGAATGTCACAAACAATACAAGTGTTATTATTGATTACTGAAAGAAAAGCCAATATAGCTGAGAAGAGAGCAGATCCAAAAAACTACGAAACCAGTCATTTTTCAAACAAGACACCTGAAAGTAAAAAGAAACTGCATATTATATTATCATTTAATAAATGCAAACATGACAATCTTCAAATAAACATCAATTTAATTTTTCTTTTATTTTTATGCAAGAAAGTAAATTCTGTGATGTTTGTGTCAATTCAAAAAACATTTTAAAAAATCTAATGTAGAAAATTACAAAAGATGGTATTTTAATTACAGCAGTACCATAGAATTAAACGAAGGAGAATACGTACGGAGCCTAAAAAGTGTCCACCAATGAAAGCATTCAGCTCCATTTTATCATGGGCTGGGAATGTAAGCATTACCATTAATTCGGTCTCTATGTCAACATAACGACACAAGAAAAATACCAAACAATTTCAAATCCACAATAAAATGGTTCAGAACTGTTGCGTATATTTATGCCTCAATAAAGCTGTCAAAAAATGAAGTTAGAGAATGTTAGTAATCATGTATTTTAATAAACTATAATGTGTTTTCCAAACACCACATCATCACTGTCACTACTACTACAACCACCATTACCACTTCATCACTACCACAACTACTACAACCACCACCACTACATCATTATCACTACCACTACACCACAACCACATCATCATCACTACTACAACCACCACCACTCCATCATCATCACTACCACTACTACTACACAATCACTATCAACCACTATTACAACCACCACCACCACATCATCATCACTATCTCTACTAGTACAACCACCACCACAATATCATCACTACCACTACTAATACTACCACCAGCACCATATCATTATCTATCACTACCACTACTACTACACCACCAACACCACCACAATATCATCACTACCACTACTACTACTACCACCAGCACCACATCATATCACTACCACTACTACTACACCACCACCAGCACATCATCATCACTACCACTACTACTACAACCACCACAACCACATCGTCATCACTACCACTACTACTGCAACCACCACCATCACCACATCATTATCATTACCACTACTACTACAACCACCACCACCACTACTACTACAATCACCACCACCACATCATCATCACTATCACTACTACTACAACTACAACCACCACCACATCATCATCACTACCTCTACTACCACAACCACCAGCACCACATCATCATCACTACCACTACTACTACAACCACCACAACCACATCGTCATCACTACCACTACTAGTGCAACCACCACCACCATATCATCATCATTACCACTACTACTACAACCACCACCACATCATCATCACTATCACTACTACTTCACCACCACCAGCACCACATCATTATCACTACCACTACAACTACATCACCACCAGCACATCATCATCACTACCACTACTACTACAACCACCACAGTCACATCGTCATCACTACCACTACTACTGCAACCATCACCACCACCATATCATTATCATTACCACTACTACTACAACCACCACCACCACATCATCATGACGACCACTACTACTACTACTACAACCACCACCACCACCATATCATTACCATTACCACTACTACTACAACCACCACAACCACATCGTCATCACTACCACTACTACTGCAACCACCACCACCATATCATCACCATTACAACTACTACTGCAACCACCACCACCACATCATCATCACTACCACTACTACTACAACCACCACCACATCATCATCACTATCACTACTACTACAACTACAACCACCACCACATCATCATGACTACCACTACTGCTACAACTACAATTATCACCACAACCACCACGACATCAGCATCACTATCACTACTATTACA
This sequence comes from Berghia stephanieae, assembly GCF_034508935.2. NCBI lineage: Eukaryota > Metazoa > Mollusca > Gastropoda > Nudibranchia > Aeolidiidae > Berghia > Berghia stephanieae. The sequence continues at coordinate 43,680,355 of NC_088361.1, forward strand.
ACTACAACCACCACCACCACATCATCATCAATACCACTATTACTACAATCACGAACACCACATCATCCTCACTACCACCAGTACTACAATCACTACCATTGAGTTTTGGAGCTTACTTCGTTTGAAATAAGGAAACTTCGGAATTGTATTTGGCATTGTGTTTTTATATCATAATAAAATTCTAATCAGTTATCTGTTTAGAACTAGATACTATACAATATGTATGCCAAATACCATCCCAGTTCCCTTTTCTTGTGTGCGGGAATTCCTCTTTCGGCATTTAAATTCCTACGAGTGGTGTCTGAAATTCCTGTGAGCCAAATTTAAAGTTGGTGTCTCTTTGCTTTGGTGATGCAGTGAGTGTGAGAGAGTCATCACTACACACATAAACAACAGAAACAATTTATAAACATGACTATGCCACGCAACCACTCATACACGAGGCTATACTATTTATCCTTTTCTCTGACAAACACGAGCTTGACTCTCTCTACACTTCGCATTGATGTTTGTCGTCTGACGAGTTCAACTCTCGGTCGACCTGTCAATATTCCTGTTTGCCTAGGACGTAATCATTAATAGAATGTTGTATGGTTTTGACCGTGAAGAAAACCTTAAGAAGTCACATTTATATATTTTAGAGAGATCGTTTTGAATAATTTTGAGTTAAACGAGCGAGCAGGAAGTTATTTTCTTAGATTTCATGAACGGCCGATCAGCGCGTGTTTACTATAGTAACGTAATTCCCAGCCCATGTCTTAATGGCGGATGGTTTTCTCATCGAGGCCGCTGGCTGCGGCTAGCCAATAAGAGCACCGTACGGTTTCCATTGGGTAAGTTCATTGAGCAGTACATATATACAAACACATTATACGAAATGATTGTTTAAAAAAAACAAACAAAAAAAAAAAAACAAAAAAACGTGAGCTTTCATACAGAGTAATATCCATTAAAACGTGCTCGATGCTCTTTACAAGGGATCCCTAGCCAACAGCAACACTTAACATGTAAGACGAGACCATGACGCCTGTTAGGCGGTATTACTTTTTTTTCGGACAGAGACAACGCTGTTAACGGTCAGAAACTCATTTTACTCCTGAGTATAGCGAGTAAAGAGCTTTTTCCGAGGACTCAGCTTTGCGCCGCTCGGGACTCGAACCCAGGACTTTTCGATCCATTTGCGAGTGTCATACCACTACACAACATAGTATAGTATAGTATAGTTTTCCAGCGTATTAGGCGTTTTGTGCCTTTGCTGATCTTGGCATTCAGTTCATCGAGATAAAAGTCAATAAAAAGCCCTAACAGATCTTTTGACCTGTATCTATAATATATAAACTTTTTGATAAATTGAAGGCCCTAACCCTAACAGATCTTTTGACCTGTATATACGTCTAACCCTTTGATGGGATCTTAATGGGCGGTTCAACTATGCTAAACATGTAATCTGCTAAGTGGCTATCTAAGCTATTTTTGAAGGCGTTGACACTTGGAGCATTGGTCACCGTTTCAGGGAGACTGTTCCAGCGGTCGATCACACGTTGATTAAAGTAGTGTTGCCTAAGCGATGTGTTACACCTTGGTTTATGCAGCTTGTAATTATGACCTCTGGTTCCATTGTTTGCAAACACGAAAAGTTTACTCTCGACTTGATACAAACTGTGCGTAAACTTGTATGTTTCAATCATATCACCTCGTACTCGTCTGTATGTCATGCTTGGAATTTCAATACGTTTCAGTCTATCCTCATATTGCTTATCTTTCAACCCAGGAATTACTTTTGTTGCTCTGCGAAGCACGCCTTCAATAAGTTTCTTATCTTTCTCAAATTGTGGTGACCATACTGAGTTGCTGAACTCGAGATGGGTCTGACTAATGCAGTAAATAGTATTTTCATAGTTGCTGCATCTAAATAGGTAAAAGATCTTCTGATGAGTCCAAGGATTCTGTTTGCCTTATTAACTTGTGTTTCTATATGCTTTGAGAATTTTAATTTAGTATCAACATGTACTCCCAAATCTTTCTCAAGTTTTGACTTATTCAGAGCTGTTCTGTCGCTACAGTGATGCTGTCTCATATCGTAGTGAAAGCTTTTGTTTTTCGTTCCAAGATGTAGCACTGTGCATTTTCCAGCGTTGAACTTCAGTTGCCAATCGTCTGCCCAGTTGACTAGATTGTCAATATCTAACTGAAGACTGTCTCTATTTTCTAGATTGTTTACCTTTCTGTATACTTTAGTATCATCGGCATACATTGAACATGAGCTAGACAAAATACTTGGTAAATCATTAATGAAGATTACGAAAAGAGTTGGACCTAAGACGCTGCCTTGTGGCACTCCACTAAGAACTTCTGTCCAATTTGACACTGTGCCTTGCACGCTAACTCTCTGTTTCCTGCCTACTAGAAAATGCTTAATCCAGCTTAGAGTATTTCCTTGTACACCATGGGCTTCCAGTTTGTTTAAGAGTCTTTGATGGGGAACAGAATCAAAAGCTTTAGCAAAATCTAAGTAGATTGCGTCAACCAAAGATCCTTGGTCGAGAAACTCTGTCCAATCATTTAAAGTCTTTAGGAGGTTAGTTGAACATGACCTGCCAGAAACAAAGCCATGTTGGCATTCAGACAGTAACTTGTTGTTCTTTAGGTGAGTTATGACATAGTCTCTAATAATGCTCTCCATTATTTTGCAAACCACTGAGGTGAGGCTAACTGGTCGATAATTGCCCGGATTACTCTTGTCTCCTTTCTCGAATAACGGTGTAACTTGTGCTTCTTTCCAATCGGGTGGAAGAGTTCCTGAGTCAAGTGATTTTTGGAACAGTAACGCTAATGGTTCGGAGAGTTCTTCTGACAACTGACATAATACGCGGGGGTGGAACATGTCAGGTCCTGGGGACTTGTTCATATTGAGTTTGTCTAGTTTCTTCTTTACAGTGTCTTTGTCGAATTCTATATCTGATAGTATGTTGTTTACACTTTTTCTTTCACATGTAGGTATATTAGTGAGATCCTCGTTGGTAAATACACTGCTAAAGAACTTGTTAAGAATATTGGCTTTGTCAATGTTAGATGAGGCTGTCTTATGATCATCATACAAATCCGCAATACCGTCTTTAGTCTTCGTTTTTGTTCTAGCATATGCAAAAAACTTTTTCGGGTTCACTTTAGCCATACGAGAAATAGATCTCTCATAGTCCTTTACAGCAATTCTGCATCAGCTTTTGGCTTGATTTCTGGCCCTCGTGTAATTAATATAGTCTGCACCCTCTCTAGTTTCTAAGTACTTTTTGTAAGCTTGCTTCTTTTTCTTGAGTTTTGCCAAGACTGTAGGATTGATCCACCGAGGTGAAGTTCTGTCTGAACTACTTTTAACTTTTGGTACGCTGATGTCCACTGCAGACATAACTTCAGATTTGATAATAGTCCATGCATCGAGTACAGACAGGTTTATTATTTTTTGTGTTAGGTCTGCAGCTGAGACTAATTCAGAAAGCTGTTTGTAATCGCCTTTATCGAAACAGTAGCGGGGTTCGTTCGAGTAACATTTCTTTGTGTAACATCTAAAGTCAAAATATAAAACCTGGTGGTGACTCTTGCCTAGTGGAGCCTCATGTCTTATTGAGTCAATCATTGAATGTTCATTTGTAAAAACCAGGTCCAAAATATTTGGGTTTTGCTCTGAACGGTAGTGAGTTGGTTGCTTAACGTGCTGTGTTAAGAATGAATCCCTGACAGCTTCCATGAATTTAGAAGCAGAGTGATCTGAGTCCTTGGGGGATAACTCGTTTGCCCAGTCTACTTCAGGAAAGTTAAAATCTCCCGTAACTAGAACATGTGATTTGCCTTCTGTCATTTTAACTAAAAGTTCATTAATCTTATCATTGTTTTCAAAAGAGCTATTCGGTGAACGATAAACCGAGCCAACTAACATCCTATCATTGTCTCTAAGTGTTATTTCACACCAAACGGATTCTTTGGATGATGACAAGTTGTCTGACAACTTGACTGGTTGAGCATTTAGCTTTGAACGAACCCATATGGCTACACCACGATGACAACTTTTATCCTGAATATTGTGAAAACAATCAAAGCCTGGAATCTGAAGTTCTACCGGCTCGATTTTACCTCTTTGCTGATTTTTAGGTAACACTTCAGTTATACTTATAACATCAACACTCTCAGCATCAATCGTTAATAAAAGTTCATCTCTCTTGTTGATAAAAGAATCTGAATTTGTATAAAAGCACTTTAAAATGTCCGTCCGATGACGGTCTAATTTTTTGTACAAGCACTTAAAACTGTCCGTCTGATGGGGGTTAAAAACATTCTGTACATTAGAACTAAAATCGTTGGTTATTTTCTTTCCTCCTCCTCTCTCTTTCTGTCTGCTGGCCTGCCCTGTCTTCGATTGGAATCTACAACTTTCCCCCTCCATATTGTCCACTTCTCCTCTCCCCCTTTCTGTATTGTCTCTTCCCTTTTTTTGTCTCTCATCTCTACCAATTTCCTCATCTCTTCCCTTTCTAAAGGGGTGTAATCCTTTTTTAAAAAAATAATTTTATGTATTTCTGATTGGCGGAGTTTACGACCATTTCTCAGAACTCCAGAAGCCTGCTCCTCATTCTTAATTGATATCAGAAGAGGTCTTGTACCAGGGGCTTTGGAGTGTAGGCGTTTACAGGTTGATATGTCAACATCAGTGTCTAAAGTTTCTTTACAAAGCGAGATGAGAAAGGTCTTATCATCTCTAATACATTGCCGGATTGAGGTTTTGGAAGTTTTAAAATTGAGTCAATATATCTTAGTTTTCATCTTTACACTCAAGTTCCCGTAACATCACTAATCCTGGGTGTTTTTTTTTGTCCTTCCACAGTGAGCAGGAGGTCACGTACTGTGTTGTCTATCCTCCTATGCCTGTTTTCCAATTTGCTTTCTGGTTTTGTCTTGGAATGATATTACTTGGTTTTGTTCTGGCCCAGGTCGGAGTACTTACCTGGGAGGGGAAACAGTCAAGTTATAGTTTTAAAAGATGCTATTTTTTCCCTTTTATACCACCTCTCTGTTATATACTCTTGTTTTTGTTGTTGTATAGAATAATAAATAAGGACCAGTAAACATTTGAGTGTGTTACCCTTAAAGGTATCCTGTGCTTGTGTCTGGATGAGATGTCTATGTTATCTCAAACTAAGTACACTGATAGTGTGCTCTTGGAATCTACATCTATCCCCTATTTGAACCAGTCCCCTTTGTCTTTAACTTTAAACCTTTAAATTTTCTTCCTTTTTACTGGCTCTAAAATGACCTAAATGTGCTGCGAGCACCGTAAATGCCTTAAAAGCAAACAGACAGACAAACAAATAAACATCCCCAACTTTTTATATTAACACACATTTTAATTTTCCAAATCCCCAATCCAGTGAAAGCAGTTCCAAAAATAAAATGTTTATGTTTGTGTTGTTAGCACTGCATCATTCACAAAAGAATTGCATTTTGTATTGACAAAGTACATAATTTTAGTTAGTGGCGTCACACCATCATTGTCGATATGGACATATTCAGCATGTGAAGCGGTGGATGATAACTTGAATACATTTGACATTACAATCAAGATGGAAGGGAGACTGCTTCAGCTGTTTACAGTAACTCTTAATCTAGGCAGTAGTTTTCTGATCGAAGTGGTTATTCAGTATCAGATACTGAATAGTGCTTTGCCACTATTCAGTATCCATAAGGAACTCTTTTTTATAGAGAGAGTGACAAGTGCGACAATCTCGGTTGAATGTAAACAAACTGCTGACCTACTTCCAGATTGAACACGTGCAGTAACCAAGGAATTTACCCAATGGAAACCGTACGGTGCTCTTATTGGCTAACCAACCAGCGGCCTCGATGAGAAAAATATCCGCCATTTTGATGTTGGCTGGGAATCGCGTTACTATAGTAAACAAGCGCTGATCGGCCGTTCATGAAAACAAGTTGCTGCTCGCTCGTTTAACTCAAAATTATTCAAAATGATCTCTCTAAAATGATATAAATGTGACTTCTTAAGGTTTTCTTCACGGTCAAAACCACACAACATTCTATTAATGATTACGTCCGAGGCAAAAAGGAATATTGACAGGTCGACCGAGAGTTGAACTCGTGAGACGACAAACATCAATGCGAAGTGTAGCGAGAGTCAAGCTATTCTTTGTCTTGTCCTATTCTATATAGAGAAAAGGATAAATAGTATAGCCTCGTGTGTGAGTGGTTGCGTGTTATAGTCTTGTTTTTAAATTGTTTCTGTTGTTTATGTGTGTAGTGATGACTCTCTCACACTCAATTTCAATGCCGAAAGAGGAATTCCCGCACACAAGAAAGGGGAATTGGGGTGGTATTTGGCATACATATTGTATAGTATCTAGTTCTAAATAGATAACTGATTAGAATTATATTATGATATATAAACACAATGCCAAATACAATTCCGAAGTTTCCTTATTTCAAATGAAGTAAAGCTCCAAAACCTAATGGTAGTGATTGTAGTACTGAGTGTTAGTGAGGTGATGTGGTGTTGGTGGTGGTTGTAGTTGTAGTAGTAATAGTGATGATGATGTGGTGGTGGTGATGATTGTAGTTGTAGTAGTAGTGGTAGTGATGATGATGTGGTGGTGGTTGTAGTAGTAGTGGTAATGGTAATGATATGGTGGTGGTGGTGGTTGTAGTAGTAGTGGTCGTGATGATGATGTGGTGGTGGTGTTTGTAGTAGTAGTGGTAATGATGCGGCTATGTGGTCTAGTAGTATGACACTCGCTTCCGGATCGGAAGGTCCTGGGTTCGAGCCTCGCGCTCGGCGCATAGTTGAGTCCTTGGAAAAGGCTCTTTACTCACATTCTCTCACCGTAATCAGGTGTAAAATGAGTACCTGGCCGTTAACAGAGTTGTCTTTGTCCGAAAAATTGTAATATCGCCTAACAGGCGTCATGTCCCGTCCTACATGTTAAATGTTGACCAGGGACCCCTTGTAAAGCGCTTTGAGCACATTTAGTAGATATTGCACTATATAAAGCTCAATTTTTAAAAAATAAATGTTTCAATGATGATGATATGGTGGTGGTGGTTGCAGTAGTAGTAGTGGTAGTGATGATAATGTGGTGGTGGTTGTAGTTGTAGTAGTAGTGATAGTGATGATGATGTGGTGGTGGTTGTAGTAGTAGTGGTAGTGATGATGATGTGGTTGTGGTGGTTGTAGTAGTAGTTGTAATGGTGATGATATGGTGGTAGTGGTGGTTGCAGTAGTAGTGGTAGTGATGACGATGTGGTTGTGGTGGTTGTAGTAGTAGTGGTAATGGTAATGATATGGTGGTAGTGGTGGTTGTAATAGTAGTGGTAATGGTAATGATATGGTGGTGGTTGTAGTAGTAGTGGTCGTGATGACGATGTGGTTGTGGTGGTTGTAGTAGTAGTGGTAGTGATGCTATTGTGGTGGTGGTTGTAGTAGTTGAGGTAGTGATGTGGTGGTGGTTGTAGTAGTAGTGGTGGTGGTGGTTGTGGTAGTAGTGGTAATGATGATGATATGGTGGTGGTGGTTGCAGTAGTAGTGGTAGTGATGACGATGTGGTTGTGGTGATTGTAGTAGTGGTAGTGATGATGATGTGCTGGTGGTGGTGTAGTAGTAGTGGTAGTGATAATGATGTGGGGCTGGTGGTTGTAGTAGTAGTGTTAGTGATGATATTGTGGTGGTCGTTGTAGTAGTAGATGATGTGGTGGTTGGAAAACACATTACAGGTTATTATAATACATGATTACACACATTCTCTAACTTCATTTTTTGACAGCTTCGTTGTGCCATAAATATACGCAACAGTTCTGAAACATTTTATTGTGGATTTTGATATTGTTTGTTGTTTTTCTTGTGTCGTTATGTTGACATAGATACCGAATGAATGGTAATTACTACATTCTCAGCCAACAACAAAATGGCGCTGAATGCTTTCATTGGTGGACACTTTTTAGGCTTCGTACGTATTCTCATTCGTTTAATTCTATGGCAGTAACTGACAGCCCGATTCAAAGTTGTAAAAATATTTTGATCGTAATTTTTAAATTTCTGCTGTTGTGCAATTAACATAGTTCAAAATATCAAAGTAAGAGTTTGCATTCAAATCCATTTTTAAATGTCTAAATAGACATGATTAAATGTCACTAAATGTTCAGTGACACCATGGCTTGGTGGATATAAACTGTTTGACTCTGAGCTTATGGTTCGAGAGTTTAAATCCGGGCAGGGATAACTTTTTTCCCCCAATATTATTAAAATTCCTTCTGTCTATTGATATTTTTAAAAATTTTGTTTTAGTAATTTTATTTGCTTGTAATATACTTTAATGTTGATATTATACTATTGTTCTTTTATTATTATTATAATTATCATTATTATTATTATTATTATTATTATTATTATTATTATTATTATTATTATTATTATTATTATTATTATTACTATTATTATTATTATTATTATTATTATTATTATTATTATTATTATTATTATTTCTACTTACTTACTATTATTATTATTGTTGTTGTTGTTGTAATCGTCATCATCATCGTCATTATTATGATTATGATTATTATTTTTTTAAATCAAATAGTTGGAGTAATTTAATCAGTTATCGATTTATTACGAATATCTTTTATGTGTTATAATCTCGTTGTTGTTTTTCATTGATGTGCCCTTCTATTGTTTATTACTTTTTAAAATCTTGCTTTTTTCTGTTTGTCTCATTTGTTGTTGTTGTTGTGTGTTTGTTTGTTTGTTTGTTTTTTTGTCATCTAAGACAAACCCGATTCATTATAAATATGTAGCCAGACTTTCTGCCATTTTTAATTGAGCGTTGTACTTCCGTGAATTAATTGCCGTATTATAATAAAATTTACGTGATAATAATAATAATAATAATAATAATAATAATAATAATAATAATAATAATAATAATAATAATAATAATAATAATAATAATATAATAATAATAATAATAATAATAATAATAATAATAATAATAACAATAATAATAATAATAATAATAATAATAATAATATAATAATAATAATAATAATAATAATAATAATAATAATTTAAATAGATACTGAATATTAGACTACAATTGACATCTATTTACTGAATACACGTGGTATTTTTAGGGGTGTTTCTTTTTTTTACGAAACACGCCGAAACCCGACAAAGTTATGGGAAGTAGGCAGCAGTGGGGAGTGAACCTGGGACTGGGTTTCGTAAAAAAAAGCAATTACTTTTTTAACGAAACCCGACAATATCCGACAAAGTTATGGAAAGAAAGTAGGCAACAGTGGGGGAATGAACCCGAGACTCAGGGAAGTGTACACTATTGGGGAGTAAACCTAAGTCTATGGTTTTTCGACGGGTTTTGGCGGGTTTCGTAAAAAAGTAATTGCTTCATTCTCGTCTGGTACCCAACTCCCATAGTCCGACTTCATTTCCCACTGGTATCCATCTTCCATAGTTCCAGGTTCTTTTCCACTGTTATCCTCTTCTCACAGTCACAGGTTCACTCCCAACCGGTGTACACTTCCCTGAGTCCCGGTTCATTGCCCAATGGTGCCACTTCCCATAACTTTTGACTATTTCGGTAGGTTTCGAAATAAAAGTACATTCTGATTCACTGGTATCAGCCTCTCGCAGTCCCAGGTTCAATCCTCATTGGTGTCCGAATCCTAGATTCACTCCTCACTGCTGCCTGCTTCCCATAACTTTGTCGGGTTTTGGCGGGGTTCGTAAAAAAGTAATTCCCCCTCCCCCTTGGTATTGCTTTTTTACAAAATCCAGAGTCCCAGGTCCACTCCCCACAAGTGTACACTTCCCTGAATCTCAGGATCACCCCCCACTGTTGCCTACTTCAATAACTTTGTCGGATATTGCCAGGTTTCGTCGTGTTTCATAAAAAAGTAATTGCTTTCATGTGAAACTCGCTGAAACCCGCCTAAAACCAGAGTCTCAGGTTCACTCCCCATTGGTGTACACTTCCCTGAGTCTCAGGTTTACTCCCCACTGTTGCCTACTTCCCACAACTTTGTCGGATATTGTGGGTTTCGTAAAAAAGTAATTGCTTTTATGTGAAACTCGCTGAAACCCGCCGAAAATCATAGTCTCAGGTTCAGTCCCCACTGGTGTACACTTCCCTTAGTCTCAGGTTCACTCCCCATTATTTGCCTACTTTCCATAACTTTGCCCCATTTTGTTGGGATTTGGCGCATTTCGTAAACAAAAAGTAATTGCTTTTTTTTTTTTCAAAACCCGCCGAAACCCATTCCCAGGTTCAATCCCTACTAGTGTACAATTCCCCGAATCTCAGGTTCACTCCCCACTGTTGCCTACTTCCCATAACTTTGTCGGATATTGCTGGTTTCGTAAAAAGGTAATTGCTTTTATGTGAAACTCGCTGAAACCTGCCAAAAACCATAGTTTCAGGTTCACTCCCCACTGGTGTACACTTCCCTGAGTCTCAGGTTCACTCCCCACTGTTGCCTATTTCCCACAACTTTGTCGGATATTGCCAGGTTTTCGTCGGTTTTAGTAAAAAAGCAATTGCTTTTATATGAAACTCGTTGAAACCCGCCGAAAACCAGAGTCTCAGGTTCACTCCCCACTGGTGTACACTTCCCTGAGTCTCAGGTTCACTCCCCACTGTTGCCTACTTCCCATAACTTTCTCGGATGTTGC